>NC_054375.1:22475449-22794710 GCF_017654675.1 Xenopus laevis
GTACAGACAGGGAAATTTTTTTTAAAAATCACATATTTTTTATTTGAAAAATGTTTAAAACAGGCCGACGTTTTGGTCTCATTCTAAGACCATTATCAAGACTTGATAATGGTCTTAGAAGGAGACCGAAACGTCGGCCTGTTTTAAACATTTTTCAAATAAAAAATGTGATTTTTTTAAAAATGTTCCCGGTGTGCACTCGTTCTACATGGATCTCTCTCTCTCTCTCTCTCTCTCTCTCTCTCTCTCTCTCTCTCTCTCTCTCTCTCATAATTATAAAGGCCATTATATAAAAACCCGATCATGCTAAAGTGTATAACTCAAATTTATGTTATTTCTACCTAAGTGTTTCTACCTTGCATTTATCAACACTGATACACTGAACCATTTGCTTCCCAGTTTTCCAGTTTAGTGAAACCACTCTGCAAAGTGGAAGCATCCAGCATAGGACTTAGTTTTGCACAGTTTAGTACCAACAGCAAAAATATAATCAATATTTAAATGTCCTCCTTCAAGTCCCTCCACTAACAACACTGGTCTATTTAGAAAATGTTCAACGCTTTGTAATTTATCCTTCTGCCACTGCTCTACCAAACTACAAATACTATGTTCCAGGCCCATATTCCTTAAATTAACCATACCCCTTATCGGTGGTACTATACCAAATGCTTTAACAACATCTAAGTAGATCACATTCACAGCCATCTAACCAGAGTCAAGCTTCCTGCTCAATTCCTGATAAAATTCAATTAAATTAGTTTGGTGTGATTTGTTACACATAAACTCATGCTGGCACAACTCAGTATTGTGACTTTCAATGTAGTATAGTAACTTATCCCTTCATTTTCTAAAATGAGGGGGTTTGTAATGCATCCGTCATGGAACCGTCATGGAACACAAGGCTAGTCTTCTGTGATAATGGTGGTGAATATTTTGCCAAGTGCATTGGAGTCAATGGGAAGGTAAGATCACATTGCAAGGGGTGAATGATAACGATATACAAAATTCGGGGGGTTGTGGAAGCAATCTAAAGGCTAAATTAAAATATGTTTAAGTATAATAGAAGTGCTACTTACAATGCACTTCCCTGGTCAATGCATTCAGTAGTTGTGGAACAAATCCAGGGCAGCAACTTGTCTGCAAAGTTCTTTATTGGGATAATAAGTTACACAACATGTTTCGGGCCCACGCCCTTTATCAAGTGTAAAAAGGAACAACCAAAAACAATCATTTATAATCTCATGTGACTACCAGCAGTGCAGTATGGGTAAAAGTTTTCCATTAACTATTTAGTGTTATACATCTTAAAGTGCATTGTGCAACTATAACTCCCATATGGCTGCACACAGTTCATCATGGATAAAACTTTTTCATTAACTATTTAGTGATATACATCTTAAAGTGCATTGTGCAACTATAACTCCCATATGGCTGCACACAGTTCATCATGGATAAAACTTTTTCATTAACTATTTAGTGATATACATCTTAAAATGCATTGTGCAATTATAACTCCCATATGGCTACACACAGTTCATCATAGATAAAACTTTTTTCATTAACTATCAGTGATATACATCTTAAAGTGCATAATAGAGATTTTACAAATTTATAAAAGCCTCTCACAAAGTGTAAAATTACAAAATATGATCTCTAATAAATATTGTAAAAACTTATTGTGACCCAATTCATCTAGCTATTAAAAGTGACACACATTATTTCATATAATACATGTTGAAATCCCACTGAAACATAATGTTAAAACCAGGTTACTGCTCAATCCGCCTAACCTGTAAAAGACCTGTAAAAACAAGGAAATTGCCATTAGCCTATCCAATTCACTTGAAATCTTTATGTTGTATCAATTTAGCACTTCTATTATATCAATTTAACAGTACCTTCTAATCTCGCAACGTATGTTGCTATTCTAAGACATTCTGTAATTATTTCCTATCACTGGCTTCTATGTATATATTATCTTTCTTAGCAACAAGGTTGCAATATTATAGTTACCAATTCAAAAATAAACGATATATATATATAAAGACTCCTGATTGAATGGACTCACCCATATGTAAATGCAGCAGGAGTTCCATGTCATTACAACTTGGAATCTAGTTATAATTCCTGGGAACAAAGGACGACAAGCCATTACTATTAAAGAAAACATGATAAATTGCACTGCTCATTTAACCCTTTCGGATAAGCACTATCCAAGCGCTTTATCCATCTGGCCTCCCTCTGCAATAGTATCAAGTTATGATCACCTCCTCTACTGGGTTTTGCTACTGTCTCTAACACTATCCACTTTAGCTGACATACATTATGTTTTACAGTATCAAAATGTCTGGCTACAGGAGTGTCAGTATAGGTATCATTATTAAAATTGCGTATATTGCCTTTATGCTCTTTTATCCTAGTACTGACAGACCTTATTGTCTTCCCTACGTACATTTTCCCGCAGGGACATTTCAGAGCATAAATTACGTGGCTGGTTTTACATGTGGCGTATGACTTTAGTTTGATTACCTCACCTGTAATGGGATGATTTATACAAGGTCCTTTTATAATGGAATTGCAACAGTTGCAATTCATGCACGGGTATGTGCCTACTTTTGGTGTACCTTTAAACACAGTATTGCTATTATCCACTCTTGAAATGGCACATAATGTGTCTCTTATTGACTTACCCTTTTTATACGAGAACCGCGGGGGATTCGAAAAAACTTTTCCGAAGATAGCATCAGTTTGCAGAAGTGGCCAATATTGTTTCACTATCTTTTCTACCTTCTTACTCCTTTTGTCGTATGTACTTACGAAGGTTAATCTATCCGTCTCACCCTGCTTTTGTTTGGGCTGTAATAAAGCAGCACGGTCCATCCCTTTCACCTCTTCTACCACTGCTTTAAGTTTACCTTTGGGGTATCCCCTTTGCAGAAACCTTTCTGTCAGATCGCTACTTGCATGTTTATAACCCACTTCACTGGATGCTATCTTCTTGGCTCTCATAAATTGTCCCTTAGGGATCGCATCCAGTGTTCGTGGGTTATGGAAACTCTTACTGTGGAGGAGATTATTTCGGTCCATTGGTTTCCGATACAAATTTGTACATAGGCCCCCATTTTCTATTTTAATTTGTACATCCAAAAAACTAATAGTTTGGTTGGATGACTCACTGGTAAATTTGACTGTATTGTGGGCCTCATTTGCAGTATCCACCATATTATTAAATGCCTCTAACGGTCCATCCCAAAGGATCAGTATGTCATCCACATACCTATAGTAGCATCTAATATACTGCAAATATGGCTCTCTCAGAAATAATTTATTCTCCAAATCATATACAAATAAATTTGCAAGGGATGGGGCGACCGCTGAACCCATCGACGTCCCTTGTTTCTGCCAATAGAAAAGATCGTCAAATTTGAAATAATTCTTTTTTAATACAATTTCAAGGCAGTCAATTAAGAAATAAACATATGAGTTAGACAAATTAGTTTCCAAGAGAGCATCCTCCACACATTTAATCCCCTCATCTTGGGGTATTGAAGTAAAAAGGCTCTGTATGTCGATACTACAGAGCCAAATACCTGGGGATATATTATGAACCTTATCCAATTTTAACAATAACTCATTCGTATCTTTAAGGCATGTAGGCAAATTACAAACTAAACCTTGTAGATGTCGATCAACGAGTTTGGAGAGGGGTTCAAGTACTGACCCTATTCCGGACACTATGGGTCTTCCAGGTGGATTCTCTAGTGTTTTGTGAATTTTTGGCAATATATACAGCATTGGTATTCTGGGAAAGTCTGTAATAAGATATTCCTTAGTGCTCTTATCTATTGTTCCTGCAGTATAAGCATCAAACACCATTGTATCAATTAACGTTTTAAGTTTAATTGTTGGATCGCTTTCAATTAGGGAATAGTGCCCGGGGGTCTCCAATTGTCTCATAACCTCTGTTCTATATGCAGATATATCCATTATGACCACCGCTCCCCCCTTATCCGCCTTTTTTATTACAATATCTTTATTGTTTTTAAGGGTGGTTAATGCTTTCCTTTCTTCATAATTAAGATTATTGCGGACCCCACTATTGTTACCCCACACTTTTTTCACCTCCTCAGTGACCACCTGTGTAAAACCTAACACTGCTATGCCTGATTTGAAATTGCCGATTTTGAAAAAGAAAAGTACATTTATCCCTGATGTAACATGTGGGGCCCTCGAAATGTTTACACAGGTGGTCACTGAGGAGGTGAAAAAAGTGTGGGGTAACAATAGTGGGGTCCGCAATAATCTTAATTATGAAGAAAGGAAAGCATTAACCACCCTTAAAAACAATAAAGATATTGTAATAAAAAAGGCGGATAAGGGGGGAGCGGTGGTCATAATGGATATATCTGCATATAGAACAGAGGTTATGAGACAATTGGAGACCCCCGGGCACTATTCCCTAATTGAAAGCGATCCAACAATTAAACTTAAAACGTTAATTGATACAATGGTGTTTGATGCTTATACTGCAGGAACAATAGATAAGAGCACTAAGGAATATCTTATTACAGACTTTCCCAGAATACCAATGCTGTATATATTGCCAAAAATTCACAAAACACTAGAGAATCCACCTGGAAGACCCATAGTGTCCGGAATAGGGTCAGTACTTGAACCCCTCTCCAAACTCGTTGATCGACATCTACAAGGTTTAGTTTGTAATTTGCCTACATGCCTTAAAGATACGAATGAGTTATTGTTAAAATTGGATAAGGTTCATAATATATCCCCAGGTATTTGGCTCTGTAGTATTGACATACAGAGCCTTTTTACTTCAATACCCCAAGATGAGGGGATTAAATGTGTGGAGGATGCTCTCTTGGAAACTAATTTGTCTAACTCATATGTTTATTTCTTAATTGACTGCCTTGAAATTGTATTAAAAAAGAATTATTTCAAATTTGACGATCTTTTCTATTGGCAGAAACAAGGGACGTCGATGGGTTCAGCGGTCGCCCCATCCCTTGCAAATTTATTTGTATATGATTTGGAGAATAAATTATTTCTGAGAGAGCCATATTTGCAGTATATTAGATGCTACTATAGGTATGTGGATGACATACTGATCCTTTGGGATGGACCGTTAGAGGCATTTAATAATATGGTGGATACTGCAAATGAGGCCCACAATACAGTCAAATTTACCAGTGAGTCATCCAACCAAACTATTAGTTTTTTGGATGTACAAATTAAAATAGAAAATGGGGGCCTATGTACAAATTTGTATCGGAAACCAATGGACCGAAATAATCTCCTCCACAGTAAGAGTTTCCATAACCCACGAACACTGGATGCGATCCCTAAGGGACAATTTATGAGAGCCAAGAAGATAGCATCCAGTGAAGTGGGTTATAAACATGCAAGTAGCGATCTGACAGAAAGGTTTC
Source organism: Xenopus laevis (assembly GCF_017654675.1). NCBI lineage: Eukaryota > Metazoa > Chordata > Amphibia > Anura > Pipidae > Xenopus > Xenopus laevis. The sequence continues at coordinate 22,480,897 of NC_054375.1, forward strand.
TGCAAAGGGGATACCCCAAAGGTAAACTTAAAGCAGTGGTAGAAGAGGTGAAAGGGATGGACCGTGCTGCTTTATTACAGCCCAAACAAAAGCAGGGTGAGACGGATAGATTAACCTTCGTAAGTACATACGACAAAAGGAGTAAGAAGGTAGAAAAGATAGTGAAACAATATTGGCCACTTCTGCAAACTGATGCTATCTTCGGAAAAGTTTTTTCGAATCCCCCGCGGTTCTCGTATAAAAAGGGTAAGTCAATAAGAGACACATTATGTGCCATTTCAAGAGTGGATAATAGCAATACTGTGTTTAAAGGTACACCAAAAGTAGGCACATACCCGTGCATGAATTGCAACTGTTGCAATTCCATTATAAAAGGACCTTGTATAAATCATCCCATTACAGGTGAGGTAATCAAACTAAAGTCATACGCCACATGTAAAACCAGCCACGTAATTTATGCTCTGAAATGTCCCTGCGGGAAAATGTACGTAGGGAAGACAATAAGGTCTGTCAGTACTAGGATAAAAGAGCATAAAGGCAATATACGCAATTTTAATAATGATACCTATACTGACACTCCTGTAGCCAGACATTTTGATACTGTAAAACATAATGTATGTCAGCTAAAGTGGATAGTGTTAGAGACAGTAGCAAAACCCAGTAGAGGAGGTGATCATAACTTGATACTATTGCAGAGGGAGGCCAGATGGATAAAGCGCTTGGATAGTGCTTATCCGAAAGGGTTAAATGAGCAGTGCAATTTATCATGTTTTCTTTAATAGTAATGGCTTGTCGTCCTTTGTTCCCAGGAATTATAACTAGATTCCAAGTTGTAATGACATGGAACTCCTGCTGCATTTACATATGGGTGAGTCCATTCAATCAGGAGTCTTTATATATATATATCGTTTATTTTTGAATTGGTAACTATAATATTGCAACCTTGTTGCTAAGAAAGATAATATATACATAGAAGCCAGTGATAGGAAATAATTACAGAATGTCTTAGAATAGCAACATACGTTGCGAGATTAGAAGGTACTGTTAAATTGATATAATAGAAGTGCTAAATTGATACAACATAAAGATTTCAAGTGAATTGGATAGGCTAATGGCAATTTCCTTGTTTTTACAGGTCTTTTACAGGTTAGGCGGATTGAGCAGTAACCTGGTTTTAACATTATGTTTCAGTGGGATTTCAACATGTATTATATGAAATAATGTGTGTCACTTTTAATAGCTAGATGAATTGGGTCACAATAAGTTTTTACAATATTTATTAGAGATCATATTTTGTAATTTTACACTTTGTGAGAGGCTTTTATAAATTTGTAAAATCTCTATTATGCACTTTAAGATGTATATCACTGATAGTTAATGAAAAAAGTTTTATCTATGATGAACTGTGTGTAGCCATATGGGAGTTATAATTGCACAATGCATTTTAAGATGTATATCACTAAATAGTTAATGAAAAAGTTTTATCCATGATGAACTGTGTGCAGCCATATGGGAGTTATAGTTGCACAATGCACTTTAAGATGTATATCACTAAATAGTTAATGAAAAAGTTTTATCCATGATGAACTGTGTGCAGCCATATGGGAGTTATAGTTGCACAATGCACTTTAAGATGTATAACACTAAATAGTTAATGGAAAACTTTTACCCATACTGCACTGCTGGTAGTCACATGAGATTATAAATGATTGTTTTTGGTTGTTCCTTTTTACACTTGATAAAGGGCGTGGGCCCGAAACATGTTGTGTAACTTATTATCCCAATAAAGAACTTTGCAGACAAGTTGCTGCCCTGGATTTGTTCCACAACTACTGAATGCATTGAACTATTGGGTATTACACACAGAATACCTGTGGAAGAAGCCAACAAAGAAATTCGGTGAGCTTGCTCTGAATACTATATTTGCACTTCCCTGGTCCCCTGTCTCAGAAGTAATTCAGTATTAATTCAAGTGCATGTGTTTACAAAACAGGGGGTTTTAGTTACAAACTTCCCATGCCCCCTCCCGTAGATTTTGTTTTTCTTTTCCTTCCTCGCTCTCCTGTAAGTGATGAGTATACAGTGGTGGGGACACAATGCCATTCTTTTGTGGGGGGCAGGATGTAAGTCAGCAGGTCTTTCTTGGCACAGTCTTCTACTGGGCTCACTCTCATTCTGTCGCTGGCTTTGGAATTGTCACCAGCATCCAAAAACTTTCAGGCCGGCGAAAATTTGCCAGAGAATTTTCATGCGATATCGTGAAATTATTCGCCAGCGGAAATTCAACGCAAATTTGCGCCGGCCGAATACATACGCCCATCACTATTTGTAAACCAAATAAGAAAACTAAATTCTCCAAAACAAACTCCAAAAACATTTCTTATCAAGTAGAATATTAGAAAAAAAATTGCTGTCCAACCCCCTTCCTTAACATTCTACTTTGTCCATGTTTCTTGCTAATGAGACAGTCGATCAAGCTGTGAAAAATTTCTGTTCTAATTTCTTGATACATTTTGCTTCACTGTTGATGCTTTCACAAGAAACTTGACCAAACTCCAAAAATATTTCTTATCAAGGAGGATATTACAAAACTTCATGAAGAGTTTGCTGCCCAACCCACTTGCCTAACATTCTCCTTTGTCCGTGTTTCTTACTAATGAGACAGGAGATGAGGCTGGGATATTTCAATTTTTTTTTTATTTCAATAATTTTTATTGAGGAAATCGTGCATAATAACAAATCCGTCAGCATTGTTACAGTCATCACATAGACACAGGCAGCATTGAAAACATCTCTGATGCTAACAGTGAAGTGGCTAAATCCAATTGTAACAACAAGCATAGTATATGACATTAAAGCTGAACATGTGTCAAGTCCAAATAATACAAGGAATAGACATTACACGTTTCCCTTTTATACACATAATTCAAAAGGAAAAAGAAGAACTGTAAAGTACAGAACAGAAGAAAAGAGAAGGAAGCAGAAAAAAAAAAAAAGGGGGATACTAGTGAAGAAAAAGAAAGGATAAAATAAAAAATAAATAAAGAAAATAAAACTAAATTCCACTGCCTTATCAACCAGGGCCGTTGTAAGCAAAGACTAATTTTCCATTATCCGCCCTCCGAAAATCATGGCGACCTGTCCTCAATAGGCTAGTGCTGACCGATTAAACCCGGTTGGGTAGCGGTAGGCGATCCAGGGGTCCCAAACCTTCGCGAATTGTTCCTGTTTGTCTAAAGCTATACACGTCAACTTTTCCATAATAAATACACCATCTATCCTGGTTTTCACATCAGAAAAAGCCAAGGTCGGAGTCAGCCAGGCTTTTGCTATCACCTGCTTTGTTGCCGTGAAAAAATGTGTAATTAAGGAGTATTGTGCCCGAGAGATAGCGTCAATTTTCTTATGTAAGAGAGCATCCTCAGGCCGTTTGGGTAGATTCACTTGCAAGACGGAATAGATCAGGTGATATACCCGGATCCATAGGCGTCGTGCCCTAGTACAATGCCAAAATATATGAGCCATCGTTCCTGCCTCGGAACAACCTCTAAAGCAATTAGGGCTGGTTTGGAGATTCCATTTAGCTATGCGACTCGGAACTAAGTACCATCTGCTAATAACTTTATATACAGTTTCCTGTGCTAAGACATTGGTGGAAGCACGTTTGGCACTCAGAAAAATATCCTGCCAATCCCGATCTTGCAACGTCAACGTCAGTTCCATATTCCACCTTTGTACAAATTTTAGAGAGGTTATAGGTTGGGTATTAACGCTTTGATGATAAATATAACTAAGAGAGCCTTTCATACGTGGACGATGGAGGCATAACGATTCAAAAAAAGTATTAGGGCCAAAGGAGCATTTTTTCTGCACCGAAGACAAGTAATGTCGAATTTGATTATACCTATACATTTCTCGATCTGGGACACTATATCTATCCTTTAAAACTGACCAACTCATTATGTTGCCATGTAGTATAAAATGCCGTACATGTGTGAGGTTATTGTCACTCCACCAACGGAACTGATTCGGTTGGAGCCCAGGCAAGAAAATCGGATTGTCAAATAAAGGTGCCATCGGCTGGTGTTTAGATATCCAATTAGGATTAACTTTGATCTTGTGCCACAGAGATAATGTATGTTTTATAGTTGGAAAAGTCTCTGACCTATGGGAATGCTTATGCGTCCAAAGAAAATCTCCCAGAAAGTTACATTGACATATAGCTTGTTCCAGTACAACCCACTTGGGAGGTCGAAGTAAAACAAACCAGTTCAACATTTGAGCTATCTGAGCAGCCATATAGTATTCACGAAGGTTTGGGACACCCAATCCCCCCATGGTTCTATGCCTATATAATAGGCTCCGAGCAAGTCGTGGCCGTCTATTATTCCAAATAAACCGGAAACATGCATTTTGCAACCGAGATAACCAGTCTGCTGGTGGTGCTAAAGGAAGGGTACGAAACAAATAAAGAATCCGAGGTAAGATACTCATTTTTATAATATTAACCCTGCCAAACCACCAAACTGAAAAATTCTCCCAGGACTTCAGGTAATCCATCAGGTGCTTAATGAAATTTCTATAATTAGTGTCACATAACGTGCCATAAGAATCTGTGAGGTGGATTCCCAAATACTTAATAGATGTATTCGTCCAGGCGAAATCGAAATTGAGCTTCAACAATTTTATCATACTAGATGACATATTAAGGGGTAATGCTTCAGATTTAGACACATTAATCTTCAGACCTGAAATCCCGTAGAACTTATCCAGAACATTAAATAAGTTTGGCAAAGATATCAGAGGCTTCGATAAAGTCAATAGTAAATCGTCAGCATATAAACAACATTTATGTTCTTGGTTCTCCACATGTATCCCACTGACATCCCGATTTTGTCTTATCAATGCTGCCAAATATTCCATTGCCATCACAAACAAAATTGGTGACAAGGGGCACCCCTGTCTGGTACCTCTTTCAATCATAGTGGGGGTAGTGAGAAATCCGTGATGTTTTATTTGAGCCGTGGGGCAATCGTATAAAGCCTGGATATAAGACAGAAAAGTCCCCGGAAACCCATAGCGAAGCAGGACATACTTAAGAAAATCCCAGGACAGTGAATCAAAGGCTTTCTCTATATCCAGCGAGAGGAGCACTGCAGGAGTGCCCCTCTCACTGGCCCAAGAGATTAGACCAATAGCCCTGCGAATGTTATCAGAGGGTTGTCTGTTAGGGACAAAGCCAGCCTGATCACTATCAAGGAGATCAGACAGAAACGTATTAATTCGTTTAGCCAATATTTTCCCAATTAACTTCATATCATGATTCAATAAAGTGATGGGTCTGTGGTTTTCAACTAAGTTACTATCCTTATTAGGCTTGGGAATAGCCGTTATAAAGGCTCTAAGAGAATCCGGAACAAACCGGTCCCCTGCCCTTATTGAGTTAAATAGTTTCACGATGTGTGGGGTCAATTCTTTAGTAAAAGCCTTGTAATATGGGCCTGTAAACCCGTCAGGACCCGGGGCCTTCTGTGCCTTCAACGATTTAATAGCCCATTGTACTTCCTCCGCAGTAATGGCTTGATCCATATAAGCCCTTTGATCTAAAGTTAAAGTGGGAAGCCCTATATCTCGGAACAATAAATCTGCTTTACATTTATCAAAATTCGTATTGTGCTTATATAGTTGCGAATAGAAGTCCTGAAATGACTCCGCTATTTTCTGGGGATTGGCTGTGATGGCCCCTGTTTTAGTTAGAATACAATGTGTAGGGGGTATTCTGTTAATATTCCGTAATTTATTCGCTAACATAGTGTCAATTTTGTTGGCTTTTGTGTAAAACCTTTGTTTCATCCATCTAAGTTGTTTCTCTGTATCTTCCATAAGGTACAGATTCAATTCCGTTTTAAGTTGGCGAATATGACGGGAACCAGCATTACTAGGTTTTGCACGAAATGACTGTTCCGCCAGTTCCAGTTGACATGACAATTGGCGGACTCGTTCCCTTTTTTCCTTTTTCTTTCTGGAACATATTTTAATAAGAATGCCCCTAATGTAAGTTTTATGAGCTTCCCAAATCACTGACTGCCTGAGGTCCGGGGTGTCATTAATCCAAAAATAAGAAATTAGCTCCCCCTCCAGTTGCGTACGCACCTGTGGGTTCGTGAGAATGGCTTCGTTCAGTCGCCATATAGGAGCTACCTTGGGGGATTGTAAATTTCGTATCGTGATTCTCACAGGATTATGATCGGACCAAGAACACACCGGAATCCGAGCAGAAACAACGTTTGCGGTTAAGGAAACACTGAGCAACACATAATCTATTCTAGAGTATGTTCCATTGGGGTTAGAATAGAAAGTATAGTCATTCTTAAAGGGGTTGCACTCCCTCCAGGCATCAGCCAGTCCCATAGACTGTATTTTAGTACTTATAACTTTAGACAGAGGTTCAACATATTTCTTATTGGGATTTAGAGGATCAAACCTATCCCGTCTAGCATTCAAAGTTGCGTTGAGATCACCTCCAATTATGATTTGCCCTTGAGTATGTTTAGACAACGACGTAAAGAACCTGCTATAAAATTTACTCTGTTTGCTATTGGGACTGTAGACCGATGCCAAGGTGTAGAGTACCTCCCCTATGGTACAGACAATTATTACAAAATGACCCTGTGGGTCCGGTATACATTTCAATAGCTTGAAAGGCAAACTTTTATGAATAAAAATTCCAACCCCTTTCTGCTTCTTTTCCGCATTAGCTAGAAAAACATGAGGAAATTGAGCATGGAAATACGTAGGCTGTGATACTTTAGAAAAGTGCGTCTCCTGGAGGAACAGTACCTGAATGCCCATGGACAGATAATAGCGGAATGCCATGGAGCGTTTGTGAGGGCTATTTAAGCCCTTCACGTTATGAGTGAGAAATACAGCCATCAGAAGGTTGAGGAGTGATACTCAAAAATTGCGTGCAATGTCCAGGTACAATAGAACATGCCATTCCAGTCAAAAACAACATAGTTCAAGACAGCGGTCGATGCAGAGAAATAAGAAGCAAAAAAGGAAAAAAGTAGAAAAGCAAAAAAAAGTCAGAACAAGAAACAAAAAATACTTAACTGTGGTAGTAAACAAATCCAAACTGCATTCCAGTATGGATTCCAAACTCGGCCACGGAATAGAGGCCACAAAGGCGTATTCCGCCAGGTCATAGAAAATCTTCCCTAATGGCATCATCACCGATGGTGTGGTGTAAGCTGAGAGGGGGAAACGTCCTCCCGGCCAAGGGGTTGCCTCTTGAAGAAATATCGCAATTCCTAAAAGCTCCTGTAACGTGCCTAAGTGTTGAAGCCGCCTTCGACGTCCTGTCTTCGGGTCGTCCTCAATGGTGTCTGTTCCCATAGAGTGGCCAATGGGCTCTGCGGCGACACACATGGCAAGCTAGGCATCACACTCGGACTGCCAGTAGCGATCTCGTTTCCAATGATCCGTAACGCCCGAAGAACGGATAGCCCTTCTTCTGATGACTTAACAACATGCTGTTTGTTATTGTAGCTAAAGGTAAGCTTAAATGGGAACCCCCAACGGTACAAAATTTTGTGCTGTCGAAGAAGTTGTGTAATGGGGCGTAGTGCTCGCCGTCGCTGTATTGTTGCACCCGCCAAGTCAGAAAAAATTTGATACGGATGGGAGTCATAAGTCAAATCAACAACACCTCTAACTGCCGCCATTACAGTTTCCTTAGAGGCATAATAATGGAATCTAAGAACAATGTCTCTAGGTATCCCGCTATCTCTCCTGGGGCCCAGTGCCCTATGCACTCTGTCTAGCTCTAATCGGTCTTTAGGCAGTTCAGGAACCAATGCGGCCAGTAGCGCAGGAATGGCTGTATGTAAGTCCTTGACATCTTCACTGAGCCCCCTAATGCGAATATTGTTTCTGCGGGACCTATTCTCGTAGTCTTCCAGCCTCTCCAACAAATCATCATGCTGGGCAGATAGCCGGACTATAGAGGCTTCGTGTGCATTAACCTGAACAACAACTTCGTCAAGTTTCGATTCAACCTGATCTGTGCGGTGGCCCAATTCTCGGATCTCCCGCGTAAGCTGCGCAGTTATATAAGCTGACATTTCCTCCAGCTCAGTGTGTAATAATGTTTTAAATTTGTGGAGGAGAGTTATGTCGCTAATATGCGGGGAGTCCTGTACTGTACACAAAGAAGCGCTTACCGGACTATCCGTTGGGACATCTTCGGAATGCGCAGGTGAAGTTGGGCTTGGCGCCGCCATCTTGGGAGTATCCACCGCCGCGGCGTTAGAGTCAAAGAAGTCTGTTAGCGGTTTCTGCGGGGATATTTCAATTTTAATGCTAATGATACATTATTGTTTCCTGCTGATGCTTTCACAAAAGAAACTTGATCAAGGTAGCATAATTACCTGATTGCAATTACTCTAAATATTGGCGAATGAAATTATCAGTAGCAGCAGTTATGCATTATTATTAGTTAGGCTATTCATTTGGGATTATAGACATGTTAAGAGGCCTATTTTATATATGTCTCTTTAATAAAGACATTCATATTTTAACAGAGAGAGAGAGAGAGACACACTCCCTATACAAACAACCACCTTTATACAAGCTTTATCAATACAAGAATATTAGGTAGGATGCACAAGGGCACAAAGCCTCCAATATGTTTTCTTAAAGGCATACTATCATGGGAGAAAATTTTTTTTTCAAAATGAATCAGTCAATAGTGCTGCTCCAGCAGAATTCTGCACTGAAATCCATTTCTCAAAAGAGCAAACAGATTTTTTTATATTCAATTTTGAAATCTGACATGGGGCTAGACATATTGTCAATTTCCCAGCTGCCCCAAGTCCTGTGACTTGTGCTCTGATAAACTTCAATCACTCTTTACTGCTGTACTGCAAGTTGGAGCGATATCACCCCCTCCCTCCCCCCCCTCCCCCCCACCAGCAGCCAAACAAAAGAACAATGGGAAGGTAACCAGATAACAATTCCCTAACACAAGATAACAGCTGCCTGGTAGATCTAAGAACAACACTCAATAGTAAAAACCCATGTCCACTGAGACACATTCAGTTACATTGAGAAGGAAAAACAGCAGCCTGCCAGAAAGCATTTCTCTCATAAAGTGCAGGCACAAGTCACATGACCTGGGGCAGCTGGGAAATTGACAAAATGTCTAGCCCCATGTCAGATTTTAAAATTAAATATAAAAAAATCTGTTTACTCTTTTGAGAAATGGATTTCAGTGCAGAATTCTGCTGGAGTAGCACTATTAACCGATGACAGGATCCCTTAAAAGGTCAACTTTTTGCCATCTTTTCTGAGCAAAACAGCATTCAAGTGATATTACACAGGATGAGCTTTGTTAGCAGTTGTAACATTAGAGCTAATATTAATAGTGCTGAGAGGTCAGACATTCACTTATAAAGAATCTAAATAAGAAGATCCAGCCAGTTCAGAGGAAATAAGGTACTAGTTGTAAGTCACTTTGTCCTTAAAGTAAATTTTTATGTTGTGCCTGGAATTGATGTAACATCTGTCAATTTACCTCTTAGTTTGCAAAATACTCTCTGAATAGCAGCAGGAAAGCAGAGGAATGCTGAAAGAGACATAAGGTGTAATTTATTGTGGAAAGAAGTGCAGAAAACAAAGGGACCTAAGACCGTGCCCCTTTGTGCGCATTCAGCAAGCACTACTTTCTCATGTCTATCTGTGGTTTGGATAAAAGTGCAGACTGCAGCTTCAGGGGGCACAGTCTAGCCTTGTAAAGTGAGTATCCTTGAACAACATTAAGGGGCTTATTTATAAAACCTCAAATTAATCTCAGTTTTTTATGAAAGTTGGCCAAACTCCCTTCCACCAATTGAACTCATTCATCAATAATTTTTCTTCAAAAGATCAGAGCACTTTGGTTTGAGATGGAGTTTTCCCCTTAAAAACCTTGAGCAAAAAAAAACCTTTGCGAATGTCCTGCGAAATTCACAAATCGGCTCAAGATTCGCAAAAAAATATTTTTGACACCAGCTACAAATCCAACACTGGCAACAATTCTGATGCCCAGTCAATGGGCGCCTAGAATTGTCTTGGGCATCAAAAGTATTTTAACGCCAGCGAAAATCCCCGATAGCGAAATGCGGATATTCGCCTTTAATTCGCATCTGGTGAATAAATTCGCCCATCACTAATGGCCATCTTTAGAATTAGTTGGAACAGATAGTCCTATTGCATCTGTTATTAAGTTTGGGATCCCTACTGAAGAGCTAGGGGATGCAGGAGGGTCAGTAGCATGGTAGTTTTACACCCCCTATACATGGGCCCGACATATTTGCAGATTTGAAGGTTCATTTGAAATTGAATGTTTGTTCATTGATGATCTACTGTATATCTGGCAGGGCAGTACTGAAGAATTCAGGACAGTGGCATAACTAGATGTTACTGGGCCCCACAGCAAATTCAATTTAGGGCCCCAAAAATATTGAAATGTTGGCCTATGCTACCAAGATATTTTAAAATTGTTCATTTATTAGGGTCTCACTTGGTCTGCTTCCTATGTAGTGATGTCCCTGATTTAGGGATTTTGATAGATTAATAAATCGGAATGGGTTGAATCTAAATTTTGCAGACACATTTATCCAAAATATCTAATAGGTGGCATAACAGTGGGGCAGTTACTCCAGTTAAGGAGAAACTGCTCTACTGATGATTTCTCTAACTTTGCTAAGTATATGATGAATCATTTAAAAAAAAAAAAAACAACTTATGTGTCAAGGCCTAGCGTCTCTAGTAGATTGAAGTCAGGACCATGGAGGAAGCAGGTGTACAGACCAACAGGAAATAGTCCAATTTGCAGTATACAAAGGGATCCAGATCAAAGTCGGTATACAGGCAAATGTCAGGGGCAGGCAGCAATCATCTTGGTCAGGAGTTGAAGCATAAGGATCACAAACCAGAAATTAGTCAAATAGCAATTAGAGAGCAACCAGGAACTCTAATGAGAAGGACCTATATTTGAGTATTGATCCCGGGTCTTTGGCATCTTTTCAACTTTGAATTTCGTACCAAGAGCAATGATATCACATGCTGATGCGACTCTATGCAGCTCCTAACCAGAGTGCCCCCAACCAGATATAAGAAATGTTTTTTTTTGTGAGCAGCTACAACAGAAACTTTGTTAACACCAAAAAATAAAAGTCAGAATAATCAATGGAGCAATAAATTGAATGTTTTCTCAGTACGGCAAATTGAACGGGTAAAAATTGGTATGAGGGAGACAACCTAACTCTTTTACATAATTTGACTTGAGGTCTTTTGGATTTTTCATTTACAAGCATGTATACTATCAGGTATGAATTTTACTTTTGAAGTGACTTGTTTTGTATGATTTTTGTGATAATTAACAATGTATGGTGTTGTTTAATCTATCGGATCATGCAAAATGTTTATTAGTTATGTGATATTTAAACTTTATGTAACCCCATAATAAGGATTGTGTATAATGTGGCTCTATCCTGGGCATTAGCTATATCATTGTTGCTAATTGTGTTAAGCTTGAGAATCTGTAATGCAATTTTAAGTAATGAGGGTAAGGTTTGGTACTTATATATATGGATATACTTGGATTGACGCTTTGGAACCTATGATTAAAGGAGAAGGAAAGGCTCTTTTTACTTGGGGGTGCTAAAAGTTAGGCATCCCCAAGTGATTATACTGTATATACTTACCTGAAACCCCGGGCCAGTGCTCCTATAAGCAGAAAACCATGGAGTATATGCGCAGTAGAGCAGAAATCCGATGAAGTCAAGCAAACGAAGAAGAAGAAGTTGAATAAAATGTAGAAGTCGGCTATTTCGTTCTACTGTGCATGCGTCTGCCCCAGAAAATTTGAAGAAAGAAGAAGAAGAAGGAAGCCGTTAACTCCATGGTGCTCGCTGGAAGAACCCCCAGACTGGTTCAGTTTTCTGCTGATAGGAGCACTGGCCTGGGGTTTCAGGTAAGTATCACTTGGGGGTGACTAATTTTGGCACCCCTAATTAAATAGGACTTTCCTTCTCCTTTAAGTACTGGGTAAGCAATTGGGGGCATGACCTAATTGTCGTGCTTTTTAATATTCTATGTTACATAGAATTCTTCCCAGAAATACTACTGTTAATGGTCAGAACCACAGCTCAACTGTACATTTCTACTGGCTGCTCAAGCTGTTGTAAGGCACACTCTAAAGATTACATGCTCCCCTAAGGATGAAACACAAGCCAAACCAAATATGGAGCATATTGTTTTAAGCCCTTCACTATAGCACCGAGGGTGAATTAAGTAAATAATGGGTAACCCAAGAGGAAAAAATCAGATGTTATATGATGTTTCCTTTTCTTTTGAAGACTATAGACAAACAGTGACCATCTGTTCTCACAAATAAATACCACCACCACCACTTTTTCCTTCGTAGTCGGCCTAACTCTTTAAGCAATAGCAGGTGCTAAAAGGTAACAGAAGGAAATCAATACTGTCACAATGTTTTCTCTGTGATTATATATAGCCATCCTTCCTGTAATCATTCCCAGGAAGCTGTTATTGCTTTTGTCCGAGCAAAACACTTTCGACCATGAGAGGCCCTCACATTGGGGGTTAATTAATCTTATTGGCCTAGATGCTAGGAGGCAAGAGGAATCCTAAGATTTACCATAAGGGTAATGCCTTACAGGGCTGTTTCTCCACCTGCAGAATATTTATATGCAGAAAATGCAGTTCTGTGCCAACATCTGCTCCGTGTGATTGCACCTGGGTCAACGCAGTGGATGGCAGAGGCCACTGAAGAATAGCTTTTCAAGTTAGGACTAATGTGGTACAACAGGCACAGCAGAAAAATGGGAATGAGCTAAATGTTTTGCCTGGTACAATATTGCAGAAAAACTCAAGTTGTCAGCAGTGGCAACATTTTTCAAAAATGCATCCTACAAATTCACTGTGAAAAAAATTTAATAAAAAATTGCCTTCTGCAGCAACCAGTGTGATCTGAGACCTCCCCATGTAATGTGTTTGCAAGAAATTGTCAACATGGGAGAACAGTTGTAGCATAGAGGAAAGAAGGTCATTGCTAATGGTTACAGTAACACTTTATATCTGTGGTCTAAGCAGAAAGAAATTGGAGAAATTGGAGTGATTATTGCCACATATAAGGAGATGTTACCCATCTATAACCCTACTATAGGGAAGGTCTTAAAACAATATATTGCAGGTTTGGTTTATTTAGATATAATTTGGTTTGGTATATAACTGCTTGAGCGGCCTGTAGGAATGTACAGTGGTTCTGACCACTAACAGTACTATTTCCAGGAAGAATTCTATATACCATACAATATTAAAAAGCAGGATAATTAGGTCATGCCTCCAATTAGCCCCTTGCTTAATCAAGGGACTCCAAAGAGTCAATCCAAGTATACCCATATATATATAAGTACCAAACCACACCCCCCATTACTTAAAGGAGAACTAAAGCTTAAGAAGTAGGCAAGATATGTTGTTTTGGGATTCTGTACCAGCCTAAGACAACCACAGTCCTTTATCAGGGAAGACCTGTGCCACTGAAGATGCCCAGTAGCTCCCCGTCTTCTTTTTCTGCAGATTCACTGCACAATGCTCTGTGCTGCTGTCAGTTACTGAGCTTAGGGATCAACTCACTATATCCAGTGCACACAGAATATAAATATCACAATATAAGGCAGATAAGCAATTGAAATAGATAATTACTACATGGCAGAACAGAAATCAGTGCAGCTAGCTTCAGAAATTAATAATCAGCTTATATTACAGGACAACCTCATTTTCTGCTTGGTAATTTTGACGACCCCTCAACTTAGCTTCTCAGTAGCTGCTCAGAGCCCACTGAGCATATGAGTGTCGCAAAAACTTTCCAAGATGGTGACCCCCTGTGACAAGTTTGAAGTCCTGGATCATTGCTGCTATTGAGAAGCTAAAACTTTAGGCTGGTGCAGTAAGGTCAGTATAGAAAATATGGCATTTTTAGCCACATTCATTTTTAGGGTTTAGTTCTCCTTTAAAACCATATGTATAAAATACATCACATTAAAAAGCAGGGCAATTAGTTTATGCCCCAGTGTTGCTCAGCCACAGTTTAACCAAAAAATAAATAATTACACCCAGAACACCCAACAAGCCCAGATAAGAAACTTTGGCGCTGGCTTTTTTATTTCAGTAACAGATTTGCGGACTTGGAGGGATGCAAGTAGGAGCCGGCTGGGATTTGTGGACACAATTGAACCTTGGGCCTATTCTCCTTTTAGGATACTTCTCAGATAAGAAACTATGCAAGCTTTGTTAATTACTCAAAAACACTGAAATTCAGCATCTTAGGGGGAAATTATGTTTTTAAAATATAGGGGCCTATTTATTAAACCTCAAATTTTTATGGTCTAGTTTTTAAAGGGGGAAAACTGGAATTAGAGGGAAAAGTATTTTCCGAGATTTATTATAACCTGAAGCTGCTAAAAATCTGAATCCGAAAATACTCCAGCTAAAACCTGTTGAACTCATGTAGAAGTCAATGTCAGATGTCTCTTTTACAATTTTAAGATGTTTCTTGACATCGTGATCTGCTCTGTTTTTTATACTATAATCCAAAAAAAGTCACACGGTTTGAGTGTCAAATTCAAAAAAGTCACATATTTCAAATTGTTGCACGATTTTGACAAGACTTTTTTTGCACAGATTTTGCACAGATTCCATAAGGCACTTCATGGATGGAAGTTAGGTCGAATTTGATGCAACTAAAAAATTAGAATTTTTTTTTTAATAAATACAACACTAAGGGGGTTATTTATTAAAATACGAATCCAAAAAACTTACGGAATCCAAAAATTACGGAAAGGCCGTCTCCCATAGACTTCATTGTATCCAAATAATCCAAATTGAAAAAATGATTTCCTTTTTCTCTGTAATAATAAAACAGTACCTTGTACTTGATCCAAACTAAGATATAATTAATCCTTATTGGAGGCAAAACCAGCCTATTGGGTTTATTTAATGTTTACAAGATTTTCTAGTAAATGTAAGGTATGAAGATCCAAATTACGGAAAGATCCATTATCCGGAAAAGCCCCAGGTCCCCAGCATTCTGTATAACTGGTCCCATACCTGTACCAGAAGGATGGAAAAAAGTCAGAATCTGAAAATACTCCATCTCAGACCTGCCGAAGTATATAATTCAATGGGAGAGGTCCCTATCCTATTTGGACCTATTTGGAGTTTCTAAAATTAGCCCAAGAATTTGACTATTCAGGGCTTTTCGGGCAAAAATCATTCCATTAAAATCCAGAAAAAAACGAGCGATTCTGTAAAAAAAATCGTACGGTTCAGATTTTTGCTTGATTTCATCAAGTTTTTTACCTGATAATAACAAATAAGGTCCAGTTTGTTCTAGTTTGGTCAGACATTTTTATAATACTCTTTTGTTAAATAAGGCCCCCCAATCTACAGGATAGTAGCTAGTAGAAACGAGTCTAAAGAAAGTGGACTTTCTTCGTATTCTTGAAAAAGTTTCACAACTCATCCGAGCGGCATCTTCAATTCTTTAGAACTGAATGATAGGGATGTAGCGAACTGCCGATTTGGTGTTCGCGAACGCCGTTCGCGAACACCGGCAAAAAATGCGAACGTTCGCGAACAGTTTGCGAACTTCGAACACCCGCAAAAAATCGTTCGAATCGAACGATCGAAGGATTTTAATCGTTCGATCGAACGATTTTCATTCGAATCGAACGATCGAAGCATTCGATCGAATGCTTTTCATTCATTCGAATGCTTACAATCGTTCGAACGAATGGAAATCGTTCGATTTTTAGCAGTCGAAGGAAGTCGAATGGTCGAACGATTTGTATTCGAATCGAACGCGAACTCAAAATGCGAACGTCGCGCATGCGAACGGTCGAAGTTCGCGCGAACAAGTTCGCCGGCGAACAGTTCGCTACATCCCTACTGAATGAGCCTCTTAGATGAGTAGTAAAAAGTTGGCTACTGTTTATCACAGGGATCCCCAACATTTTGAACCTGTGAGTAACATTCAGAAGTAAAACGAGTTGGGGAGCAACACAAGCATGATACATGTTTTTGGGGTGCCATATAAGTGCTGTGATTGGCCATTTGGACTATGGTTTGTCAACCTACATTGAGGCTCTGTTTGGCAGTACATCTGGTTTTTATGCAACCAAAACTTTCCTCCAAGCCTGGAATTAAAAAATAAGCACCTGATTTAAAGGCACTGGGAGCAACATCCAAGGGGTTGGAGAGCAACATGTTGCTTTATCATGAATTTTTTTAAATACGGGTGAATAGGATTGACCTGCAAACCTCATTCCTTTCAAGTTTTTTCACCAAAAAAAAACTTTTTTTTTTTTTTTTAAAAACTAGATTTTCAAAAGTCCACCAAACATCCCCCATAGGCTAAAACACCAATTTGGCAGGTTTTAGATGGCGAATAGTCGAATTTGAATTCTTAAAGGGACAGTGCATGATCAATTTCGAATTTTTTTCTTAAACTCGAATCAAATTTGGACTATTCCCTGGTCGAATTACACATTTTCAATCGACCCTTGATAAATCTGCCCCCTTCTTAATCTCCATAAAACTGCACAAGTTGACAAAAATGATCTGATCTGTGTAACTCTGTCTCCATTCTGCATTTGAAATTGGAAGCACTAAGCAAATTTCCTAGCACTGAATAAGTATGCCATTCCTCCATGACAATAAATTGGCATATGCTGGGACTTACAGTATGGCAACATTTGTGTGGGCAATAAATCTCCGGAAGGTTTATGTGTCTTTTAATTGCTTGTATGACTATAATATACAAGTCAGTCATATGACAGATGCCTGCTGTTTCCATACAGATGGACGTGTCTTTTTTCAGCCTAACTTATTATTTTACTATGTTACATAAATATTTATATTTACACTGTTGTTACTTTGAAAACTCTGAAAATCATTGATATCAAGTACATGTAAATGTGTTTGTGTGTGAGGGGGGGGGGGTAACTGCTGCTCCTTAACAACCCCTTGCCCTGTGTTGTTAATAGTGGTCACGTATATCGCTGACAATAGCAACTCAAAAGCCTTGTCATTTTGATTGATTGTAGGTATTATGAATATAAAAAAGCCAATTCCCCTCGGGATACCTTCACATGCTGTGTAATAAATTTCATGCATCTCAGTGATTATTGCCCCAAGATAGTTTTCAAAACGATAAAGCAGATAATAACTGAATTAGTGGAAATGAGATATTGTGAGCACCTAATATATAACCTGTTTTTATCTTTGCCATTTCTATGGGTTCCCTCCACAGTATTTAAAAATGGGACTCCTGCTACTGAATTATGCAGTAACCTACTGTTAAATGCTTTAGCCAGCCAATTACTATACACTTTCATGAAACCAGTTAATTTGTATCCTCTTAAGCTGGCCATAGACGCAAAGATACCATCGTACGAAAGTAAGATTTTGGACCAAGTGTCCCTAAATATTTGGTACCATGGTTATCGGTAGGGATGTAGCGAACTGCCGATTTGGTGTTCGAAAAAACACCGAAAGAACACCGGCAAAAAATGCGAACGTTCGCGAACAGTTCGCGAACTTCGAACACCGCTAAAATCGTTCGATTCGAACGATCGAAGG
This sequence comes from Xenopus laevis, assembly GCF_017654675.1. Classification (NCBI taxonomy): domain Eukaryota; kingdom Metazoa; phylum Chordata; class Amphibia; order Anura; family Pipidae; genus Xenopus; species Xenopus laevis. The sequence goes on from NC_054375.1 coordinate 22,498,603, forward strand.
ATTTTAATCGTTCGATCGAAGGATTTTCATTCGAATCGAACGATCGAAGCCATTCGATCGAATGCTTTTCATTCGATCGAATGCTTACAATCGTTCGAACGAATGGAAATCGTTCGATTTTTAGCGGTCGAAGGAATTCGAATGGTCGAATGGTCGAACGATCGAACGCGAACTCAAAATGCGAACGTTCCCAAACGTTCGCGAACATTCGGCGGACGCGAACGGGCGAACAGTTCGCTACATCCCTAGTTATCGGTGGATCGATCGAGGCATGTATTGCCTATCTAACCATATCAATGGGAGATTATCACTACTATTTGTAGGACATAACTTTAGTACGATTGCTGTCAATTAATGGCCCAAGCTTTGTGTGATTTGTTCTCTTTATAACTTTATTTTAACCTGAATGGATAGTTGCAGGTCAGAAGATCGGCATGTCTAACATAGGCTAAAATCTGCATGTCTATGGCCAGTTTTGTTCCTGCCATTGCAATATTTTAGCAGTGACACTGCCTACAGTTGGGTCTCTCGCCCACCATTTCAGTGTCAGCAAGACAAAGACATAAGCCTAAGAGATAAGGCCTGGATGCAGATGTCTGCTTTAAAGGACCAGTAACAGTAATTTTTTTAAAAAAAAATCAGTTTCTTTTTAACGAAAAAAAAACCCACCAACACAGTTTAAACTTTTAATTCGCAAAGCTTTTATTAAGAAATTACTTAACTGCATGCGCTCCTCTTCTGAAACGGCGACGAGGCGATGATCCATTGTGCAGCGCTCGATTTCTCCTCCCTGCCTTCTATAGGTGATAGCCAGGAAGAAGAAATTGAGCGCCGCATGATGGATCGTCGCCCTGTCGCCATTTCAGAAGAGGAGCACAGCCAGAGAATCGATAAGTAACTTCTTAATAAAAGTTTAAACTGTGTTGGTGTTATTTTTTTCGTTAAAAAGAAACTAAATTTAAAAAAAAAAATTCTGTTACTGGTCCTTTAATGCCTGGAAAAGTGCAGACATCAGTGAGGCTTTGAGATATGAGGCGTTGTGAGTATGGACTAGCACAGGTAGCAGTAGGTGAGCCTCAGTGTCGGACTGGGATGTCAGGGGCCCACCAAAAAAGCTTAGACGGTGGGCCCACTTTCTAAACTATTTTTCCTCCTCTCCTCACTCAATCTCCTGACTCTCCTAGTCTTTTATCTCTACATACTATACTCTGTTCTTCCATTATTAAGCCCCTTAAAGCAATAGGGAATGACCATGAAATAGGCCAAATGGTTAGAAGCAACAGGGCCCACTGATACCTGGGCCCACCGGGAGTTTTCCTGGTATCCCGGTGGGCCAGTCCGACACTGGTGAGCCTAGAATGCTATTGATTGAGTAAACTGTAGTTATGCAGATGACCCAACAGTACTAAGGCTAACCAGGACATTACCTGGTATCCCAATCTCACCAACCTTGAGTCATACATTTTGTATGCATTGGGGTTTATTTACTAAAACTTGAATGCTGTATATCTAATATTTTTATTAAATCAAGCTCAATCAATCTCCCATCCACAATTTTATCTCATTTCTCAATAAAATATCAAGCAAAAGAATCAAGCACAAACTCGACTAGTGCGAATTTTTTTGATTTGAAGCAGAATTGTTTGATTTTTTGGGTTATCACCCAAAAACCCCAAATTTAAAAGATTATCAGACAAAACCCAGTGCAGATCACAATATCTTTAAATTGTAAAAAGGACATCTGCCACTGACTGTCGGATTTTTGGTTTAGGAATTTTTGTAGCTTCGGGGTATAATTTTTATAAATTTTTTTTTCTTCTAAAAATTTGATTTTTTACCCAAAAAAACCTCGACAACTAAAAATCGAGGTTTAGTAAATAGCCCCCATAATGAATATTTGCAAGTATTTTGCTTGAAGGAGAACTAAACCCCCCCCACATTCAATAGTCCCCACTGACCCCTTCCCCACCTCCCACTGTGTTCGTTCAGAATTGTGTCGCCTTTTGAAATACTGACTGTGCGTAAAAACAGCTCAGTGGAGCACAGGGGCGAGATGTTCGTCTGCCTTGGCTTCTTCGTTAAGCAAGCGCCAACATGTCCACAGGTGGAGCCGGAAAGCTCCCTAAATTACCGACTGGCAAAAAGAGGATCCAGAAGAAGCCTAGGCTGGCAAACATGGCGCCCCTGTGCTCTCCTGCACTGTTCTGCACGTGCGGTCTCTATTTCAAAAGGGGACACAATTCTAGAGTAACACTGTGCAGGGGGGAGGCGGAGAGGGGGGCCAACTGAAAATGAAGATGGGGAGCTAATACAACAGTAATGTGGTGGCCTTGGGTTGGTATAGAGGCTCCAATAATAAGGTTTAGTAGTATTACTATCTTAGTTATCCTGGGCTTGGCCCACTTAATGTGAGAGTATATTCCAGTATATCCTTCTGTATGTAGCATATTCTCTGTTGGTGGGTGTTTGTGCTGGCAAAGGTAAGGGTGCCTAAGGCAAGCCAACCATGGCATCAGAACGTCCCCCCCCCACACCAACCAATTATCTTATGTCTTGCTCTGCTGAAATACAGTAAAATGTTATCCTGTATTTTCCATCATCTCTCTTCCATGTTCTCAATTTGTTATGTCTTTGTAATCGTCAACAAATGCATATTAGTATATGTAGTGTATTTGTATATGTATTTTACAGTGGAGTCATGCCAGACCCCCTGCAAAAAACCTGGACCTGTAGCACTGCAGCTCTGGCGCGGAACTCCCTCCCTCCACACGCCTACCCAGTCATGCCTCCTGCTCCCCCACTACCCCAGCGTGGTTCACCTTTAAGTTAACTTTTATTATTTTGGCCACTTCTAAGCAAATTTTCAATTGATCTTTATTATTCTTTTTTTTTTTTATATAGTTTTTGAATTATCTTCCTTCTTCTTTTGACTTTTCCCAGGGGGTCACTAAAAAACTACAAATTTATTGTAATTGCTACTTTTTATTACTCATCTTTCTAGTCAGGTCCACTCCTATACATATCCTAGTCTCTTTTTCAGATCAATGCATGGTTGCTATGGTAATTTGAGCCCTAGCAACCAGATTGCTGAAATTGCCAACTGGAGAGCTGCTGAATAAAAAGCTAAATGACTCAAAAAAAGTACAAATAATAAAAAATGAAAACCAACTGCAAATTCCCTCAGAATATCACTCTCTACATCATAAAAAAAGTTAATTTAAAGGCAAACAACTCCTTTAACTATAGAGGAAGCAGACCCGTGATCCAGGCCTCCCTTTTCCCCAGGCCTCCCAGTCTGTTTCCTCTGTAGTTACGCCAGTGGTATTTTGCAAAACTCCATTTCAACACATGGTAATTAGTGCTTTTATGGTGAGAGAATAGAATTAAATATAACCATACTGTAATAGACTCAGCCCAATTATAACTAAAGAGTAAGGCACCGAGCTTGTAATTAAGTGTCTTTCCTTGTTCAATACACGTAATGTTCTCATTCTGCATTGAAAAGAACTTTGTATGAAAATAATATTGCCACCTTCAACTATAGACATTATAGGCATTTAAAAATATAATATAAAGGGGACCTAAACCTTTTATTACCGTGTTGCTACAACCAGTTGTTGAAAGACCATGGGGCAAATTTACTAAAGGCGAAGTGGCTAATGCCAGCGTGATGTCATTTTGGCATTTACTAACGGACGCTGACGTAATTACGCTAGCGAAGGAGATAGACTCTGGCTCAACTTCGCACTCTAACGCTAGGCGAATTTCGCTCTGGCGAAAGAGCATTACTACGCAAATTCACTACGTTTTTGAGTTTTTACTGACCGTTACCTCTATCGCCAGACTTGCCTTCGCCACCTCAGACCTGGCGAAGTGCAATGGAGTAGATAGGAGTTTGTCAAAAAAAAGTTGAAAAAGTCCTAAAAAAACGCTGGCATCTTTTCCTTTTTACAGGGTGATAGGCTAAAAAAAGAGCAACATTTTTTTCATTTGATAACATATAGCACCTAAACTATACTGTGGACACACATGTAGCGCATTAAAACACCTCTATATAATTATATATTAAGGTTCCCTGGCCTGTGTAGTGTAATGTATTTCCTGCAGCATATACAGCCATTGTACTTTAACTGCACGCCGTATGCAGATAAGTGAACGCTAGCTTAACTTCTAACTGCTGATCGTATTTTCGCTAGCGCAACTTCACAAGTGTTCGGTAACCTGTGTGTAAATCGGATCTTCGTGAATAAGCATTGTCCAGGCGAATTTCCGCCTGGCGAATTGTTGCGATGTGCACAAAGCCAACTGTGGCGGATTTTTGGAGGTAAGTAAATTTGCCCCCATGACCTCCAGCAGTCTTCAGCATATTATCAAGGGTTTAAGCATGAGGTCCCAACAACAACAGCTTTAAATTCTTATGGTAACCTTACACACCAAAGCTTTTTTTTTTCAAACAGGGCCAGCAGCCCAATTTGATGCAATATCATCACCCCCACCCCCCGTGAAATATCTGCCTGTTCAGTTTATACTTTACTCTTGTTTTTGTTTATATGATCTTGACTGGAGGCATCTTTTTCAGCCAAAAATATACAGTAATCTTACTCTTAAGATTTTAGAAAAGATGACTAATAGTGCTAATAGGGATGATTCTCATTAGAGAACCTTGTTGCATCTGTAATTAAGTCTCGATTACTTCTTCGAAGCCTGAATTTAAACAGATTTCACGGTTCAACCATACTATGGAAGATTCGAGAAGGAGATAACATGACATATGTACATATAATTGAGGGTTTAAAATACATGAATGGGCTCCATAAATTCCACCAAGCCACTATCTACGAGGAGCTTGTATGTTCTCCTGGTGCTTGATGGGTTTCCTCCATGTACTTTGGTTTTCTCACACACTGATAAAATTGACCATTGTGTGAACATTTGATAGGGACCTTAGACTGTAAGCTCCACTAGGGCAGGGACTGATACAGTTCCAGGCCAAGCTGGACAGCCAATGGAGGAGGGCGCAAAATGACGAACAGGAGGTGGGGGGACAAAGGACAGGGATTGTGCACAGGGGAACCCAGACTAGAGGTACACAGACAGAAGAGGTATGTGCTTAGCACCCCACCACTACCTATGATAGGTGCAGGCATTTTCCCTTAGGCCCCATCTGCCTACCCTAGTCATGTTATAAAGAATAACAATACAAGCAAGTCATGAAGAAACCAATATTTTTAATTATTAGTATTATTAAATATTACAAGGTCAGTGGACTCTTGCAACTGATTTCAAGTAGAGGCTAACAACAGTCAAAGACTTCAAAATCAAGGGGTTGAAAATGAATATCTTTCACAGGGGGTCCTTCAAGGATTTGTCTATCTGTTATTGTTGTTTCACAGATAATCGGAATGCGTGTATGATTTTAAAAAGAACCAAAGTGAGCAAATATGATGTTTTTTCCCCTATAACTGAGCCAGTAGGGTGGATTGCCAGAATCATATATGTCGTCCTATGCTTCTGTATAAAAAAAATGGCAGAAAAGTTACTGCAAGTACCTCCTGAAAGATGTGAGTGTTTTCTTTGTGTCAGATATAGAATGCTTCAGTGTTTATTATAAATTTCTTTAGTTTTAATTTTTCATACAGTCACTATACATTCCAAGCATTCCAGTCTCTAATGCTCTAATTCAATTGCCTAATCTTTAACTAGACTGTCACTCTTGCTTGAATCTTATGCTGTACTGTCAGTATTGACATACCATTCCTGCCACGTACATTGTGTTCCCCTCTCTCTCTGAGCACAGTTATTTTTCTTCTCTGAAAGAACCTTCTGTCCTCCCTTGCCAAGTGCTGGGATGAATACTTAAACTTAGTCTTCCCACACATGGAGACTCTGTGGATTTTCAGAATGCCAACATTTGCATGCATCCTCTGTGAGAAAATGATGACTAATATTTCAGTTCTCTGCAGGGGGTTTGTCTGATGTTAGTTATATAACAGAAATATATTTTATTTGTATGTAAACATGAAAAGAATGACAGTAAAGTGCTCTTAGGTCTCTGCTGTGTTGTTCTATCATAGTCATTGTGTAGCCTGTTTAATAAATCAGGTTTGGTGCATTCAATTTCTATTAAATGACTCTCTTTATCTCCAATAAAAGGTTAAAAAAATATCTGAATTACCCAAAAGTTGCTGAAATGAAGCCCCTAGATTGCAACAATATATCAAGGGTTAAAGACAGTGGCATAACTAGATGTTCCTAAACCCCACAGCAAATTCATTTTAGGGCCCCAAACATATCCAGAGGTTGTCCTGAACAGTACTAAACAGTAGCAGCATTTATATTCCCTTTAAAAGACATTGATAAAGGGTATTGTACCCGAAACATGTTGTGTTTACCACTGCCTGGAATAAAAAGTTGTTTGCAGTAATACTGCTGGAGTTCCTCTTCCTTCTCCTATACTTGGATCATTTGCAGCAGTTGCAGCACAGAGCAACTATTAAGGAATTGGACACATACCATTTGGAAAAGCTGTGCTAACCACCATCCCCCTCTTCTATTTGCCCTTTAAAAGACACTTATCATAGCAAAATTGTTTTCTCCACTGGAGCTGCGAGCTAATAGAATCCAAGCAGCATGCCACCTGCACCAAAAGGGAAATCCCAGTTGGGGGTTGCCATGCCGGAACACAAGCACATGTGCATAATGATAAGTGTCCAAGCTCTCTCAATATGTGCATGCATGCAACATTGGATCAGTCAACTCATCTCCAATCACATATGACACATGTGCATAATGAGCTACGCATGTGTGGGACTAGTGATGGGCGAATTTGTCCCGTTTTGCTTCAACATGAATTTTGCGAATTCGTGAAACTGGCAAAAAAATTGGCCTAATTGGACCTAAAAACTGCGTCAAAATGGGGGGCGCGACTAAATTGACGCCGGTACCGAAACTGTTGCTGGCGTCTGAAAAACTTTTGCCAGCGAATTCATTCGCCAGCGACGAAACAGACAAATTCGCCGCAAATTCGTGCCTGGTGAATAGTGAGTCGCCCATCACTATGTGTGACCAAACATGGCCCATCCATACTCCCACCCCACATGCGTGTATAACTTAGTATATTCTTTCCCACTAAATGGAGTCTATAAGCCTGTACCTTTAGGGGGGAACAATTTTGCAATGGTGACCTTTAAGCAACAAATTCCCTATGGTAATAGTAAGAGGGTGAAGAACTGAAAGACAGGATTTACATTAGAGAAATCTTCTTGTATCTACATAATTAAAGGATATGTAAATATTGTTTGCTCAACCAAAACATGTCCCTACAAAACTAGGCTGCAAAATTGTTGTTCCTGCAATAACACAAATCATTGCAAGGTTGCTATGGTAATTTTGACCTTAGCAACCAGATTGCTGAGAATGCAAATTGGAGCGCTGAAAACCACAAATAATAAAATATGAAAACCAGCTGCAAATTTTTTCAGAATTTCACTCTCTACATCATACTAAAAGTTAAAGGAGAAAGAAAGGTTAAAACTAAGTAAGCTTTATTTTTTATATTTTTTTTTATAAATACACCAGAAATTTCTATATAAATACACTAGTAAACCCTCAAAGTTCTCTGTCAAAAGAAACACTGCGTTTCTTTCCTTCAATTGTGTACACATGGGTTTCTGAATCAGACTTCCTTCTTTCAGCTTTAACCTCCAGGGCACAGGCTTGAGCATGCCCAGTTAGCTCCTCGCTTCCCTGCTGTAATCTGAGCCCAGGGCTATGAATGAGCAGGGAGAGACTCAGGAAGTGATGTCACAGCAAGCTAATGGTGGCTGCTATCCTAAACAAACAGAGAGGGATTCTAGAGCTGTTTACTCTGTATGGTAAAGCATTCTGTAAAATAAATATAGCATTCTAGCTTGCACTATTGTGACTAATCTATTGGCAATAAACTGCCTCAGTAGCTTTGCTTCTCCTTTAACTCAAAGGTGAGCAACCCCTTTAAAATATACCTTTTCCCCAATTCCCGAAGGGTTCTCAGCCAAAATAGTATGCAAAGCAATCCTGCATGCTGGTAATCTCAGCTGACTAGTGTAAATCTGGCTACATGTTTTTATTCTTGGAGCTGGAAGATGGAAGCTTAAGAACAGATTTTATATCAAAGAATAAATGAACAGCAGTATGTCGAGTTTTCTGATATTTGATTTGAGTGTAATATCATGAAATGAAAAATGGCACAATAATCTCTTTATGCAAGATAAGAGCAAGATGGCTGATATAGTGCTGGTAATCAGTATTCTCATTGGTGAGTTCTGCTGATCTACTGTATGTTAGAGAACTAGGAGCGGAGTGTGACAGTTTTATCAAGGGGTTAACCCCTTTAAAAAATGTTTTAAAATTGCTTGTGGTGTGAGAGAATACAATCCACTGAATGAAAACCAAGCAAGTAGTGATGGGTGAATTTCTCCCATTTCACATCACTGAAAAATTAGCGAATTTCCAGCAAAATTCATGAAACGCGACAATTCCGCCACTGGCAACAATTCTGACGCCCATTAAAGTCAATGGGCGCCTAGAATTGTCGCCGGCGTCAGAATTGTCGCCAGGGTCAAAAAATATTCGTGCCTTGCGAATAAATTTGCCCATCACTACAAGCAAGTCTTCAAAATCACTGTACAGCCTTTAAAAAGCTTTAGACTTTTGCTCATGCTAGTTTTCTGTGATAGTAGTATCATTCAGAATGTTAAATGTGAAAATTATCATTTGTATTTTCAAGGTTGAGGGAAAATTGTATTAGGTTTGCTTTCTTGTTGGTATTTTTTTTCAGCTGAAGAAGAATAACAGCAGACTGGCAACAATTGAAAAACAACCAAGCAGTTTTAGAAAAAATGATGGCGTTTGAAAATAGTACAGCACCGTGGTCCAGCTTTATAAATAGTATTTAGCAGATATACTGTACTTTTTCCTTTCTTAGGGACAAAGTTGCTGCTTTGAAATGCAAAGATGATTTAATATGACATGAACTGGGTGTGCAAAGGTTTAACTTCATAGTGCTCATTGATAACCAGGGTCGGACTGGGGGGCCCGTGGCCCACCGGGCTGCTGTCTCCAGGCCCCCTGCCACTTGCTCTGCCATGGTGCGGCCCAATTGTGCATGCACATTGTTTTTTTTTTAATTTGCAGTGATTGCGCATGCGCACAGGGTTTTTTTTTTTGGCCACAATTGTGCATGCACACTGGTTTTTTTGCTGCGATTGCGCATGTGCGCATATACAGGTTTTTTTGCCACGACCCGAAGATCATTTTTGCAGGGAGCGGGTCTGGTCATAGTCCAACCCTGTTGATAACTGCAACTGTGGTCACATAAAAAAAACCACACAGTCATTGCGTGAACTGATGCCACTCATTTAAAGCAGCTGTTGAGAAGCTAAGCTTAGGGGTTGTTGCTAGTATTGTTGCTGTATTTTAGTACATTTTTATTAAGCCATGGAGTGCTCCCACAACCTTTCCTTTTTGTATTGTAGCAGATCTATTTTGTTCGCAAGTTCAGCAGCTATGCTGCAGGCCAGGCTTCCATGTGGTTGTAGCACCCCCACACCCGTCCCTTTAAATGGTGGAACAATGCCTTTGGAAATGGGTGTTGGTCTGGGTAGTTTCTCTCTCTTAAAAGTCGCAAGAGGGGGATGATTTATCTCATGGAACCAATGGTGGGGTCTAGGTTGTCTCTCCCCTTTGAAAGCTAATGGCAGGGGAGGACTAAGCCCTATGATGAAAACCAATGCTCAGGTCGGGAGACCTTTTATTTCAGATTATGCTCTTATGCCGGGAGGCTTTAGCCTTTGAAATCATGACCAGAGGTAAATAGTTAGGGACTGCCATATGGGTTTTACCTTGACGTGGTATGGTGGCTTATCAATCTTATGATCATAATTTTGTAACTTAAAAACCCCTGTCTTTGTAAATACATGCATTTGCATAGATTACTGATAAGACAGGAGACCAGGGAATGTGCATTGATCAACTTTTCTTATTTTTCTATATGTCTGTAATTAATTTGGCCAGATCAGTAGCACTTCCATTGTATTTTAGTACATTTTTATTAAGCCATGGAGTGCTCCCACAACCTTTCCTTTTTGCATTTTGTTGTTGCTAGTTATCAAGCAGAAAATACGTTTTTTCTGTAATATACTGTAAGCTGCAAGGCTGATGATTTAAAGGAGTGGTTCACCTTTAAGTAACTTTTAGTAAGTTATAAAATGGATCATTCTAAACAAATTTTCATTCCATAGATTTGAAATTATTTGCCTTATTCTTTTGACTCTTTCAAGCTTTCACTTGAAAGCCACACTTGAATACCATTAAAATGTCACATTGATGCTGATTAGTGATGGGCGAATTTATTCGTGGCGAATTTGCGCGTTTCGCCGCCAGCGAATAAATTCGCAAAACGCCCGCGAAAATTCGCAGCGCCAAAAACGGGTGCCGGCGTCGAAGAAACGGGCGCCGGCGTCAAAAACGGGCGCCACCGTCAAAAACAGGTGCCGCCGTCAAAAACGAGACGCCGACACCGTTTCGCAAATTTTTCTGCGAAGCGAAATGGCGCAAATTCGCCCATCACTAATGCTGATTGCTGGAAATCACAATGAGATTATAAAAATCTAGGTCACCTATTAGTATGTTTGATGCAGTTGCACAACTCCACTAGTGGCTGCAATTACATTTGTGGTAAATTTCAGGAGGGAAAACTCTGCATTCTGTACCTGCATCAGAAATTTACCCTTCATGGCTTTGGTGCATTCCTAATTTTAAAGGGCTCAAAGGTTATAAAGTTATTTGTAAATTAAATTAAAAGCAGGTTACTGTATGTGTCTTGTCCTTTCCCTGCCTTCTGTTTCCCTTGCTATACTGTAACAGACAGCTCTCTTCTAGCCAAGACAACTATTGTCAAAATGCCTTGCAGTTCTGTAATCTACAGACCCTCATCCCACGTGATTTATACACATGAGGGGGAATTATTGGGTTTACATTTTGAAGTAGCCTATACAGTCATATGAAAAAGTTTGGAAACCCAGGTCTGGCAGGAAGATTGTTACAGACAACCCAAAGATCACCTCCAAAGACCTGCAAGAACATCTTGCTGCAGATAGTGTAACATCGTTCTACAATTCATCACAATTTGCTGGCAGGGTGATAAGAAAGAAGCCCTTTCTGCAATCACGCCACAAACAGGGTCGCAAAAATCTCATTTAGACAAGCCACAGTCATTTTGGAACAAGGTGCTTTGGACTTTTGGACCAAAATTAAGTTATTTGGTCAAAACAAAAAAGAACACCGCATTCCAAGAAAAACACCTGCTACCTGCTGTCAAATTTGGTGGAGGTTCCATCATGCTGTGGGGCTGTGTGGCTAGTTCAGGGACTGGGCCCTTGTTAAAGTCAAGGGTCGGATGAATCCAATTCTTCAAGATAAGGTTCAAGCATCAGTCACAAAGTTGAAGTTACACAGGGGTTGGATATTCCAACACGACAATGACCCCTAAACACACTTTAAAATCTACAAAGGCATTTATGCAGAGGGAGAAGTACAATATTCTGGAATGGTGGTCACAGTCCCCCGACTTGAATAACATCAAAAAATCTATGGGATAATTTGAAGCAGGCTCGGCAGCCATCAAATTTAACCGAACTGGAGATATTTTGTATGGACGAATAATCAAGAATCCAGACACTTATCAACGGCTACAGGAGGCATCTAGAGGCTGTTACATTTGCAAAAGGAGGCTCAACTGAATATTGATGTAATATCTCTGTTGGGGTGCCCAAATGTATGCACCTGTCTAATTTTGTCATGATGCATTTTGCATATTTTTTGTTAATCCAATAGACTTTATGTCACTGCTGAAATACTACTGTTCCATAAGGCATGTTACATATTGAATGGAAGTTGCTACTTTAAAAGCTCAGCCAATGATCAGCAAAACTCCAAAAAATTAAGAGGGGTTCCAAACTTTTTCATATGACTGTAAGGGGCCAATTCATTAACTTTGAGTGTTTTTTTGGCTACTTCGACCATTGAATGGGCTACTTCGACCTTCGATTACGACTTCGAATAGAAGGATTCGAACTAAAAATCGTTCGACTATTCGACCATTCGATAGTCGAAGTAACTTCGACACCCTAGTTCGCCACCTAAAAGCTACCAAACCCAATGTTAGCCTATGGGGAAGGTCCCCATAGGCTTGCCTTACTTTTTTTTGTCGAAGGATAATCCTTCGATCGTTGGATTAAAATCCTTCGATCGCAGTATTTGCGCAAAATCCTTCGACTTCGATTTTCGAAGTCGAAGGATTTTCATTTCCAGTCGAATATCGAGGGTTAATTAACCCTCGATATTCGACCGTTGATGAATTTGCCCCTAAATGTTACATTAGGACTTAAAAGTCCATATAGTAATTGTTTTGCTATCCAAAAATCTTCACACTGTACCAAAGGGATATGAGGAATGGTCCGTGTCCAAAATGTATCTCAGAGGGATTTGAGCCACAATTTTCTCTTTGTCAGGGAGGATCAATATAATTTGTGCAGAAAATGCAATTTTCTCAGCTGTCATAAAACAGCAGAAGATAAATACATCCATCACTGACCCCCGAATGGAAATGGAAATAACCATTGTTTCATCTGCATGTGGTAGTTAATACGGATTACACAGATCACTAATTCTTATGCTCCTCTATATAGTATAGCGTCCATATTGTACATGCAGATTGAGCAGCCTTAGTTGGCAGAATCATAGGTAAACTGCTTTAATTCCAGGAACATGGCTGCATACTGTATTTACTACACTTCCAAATGCTGCATCACGGACCTGAGCAGTGTAAATTTTAGCACATACAAAACACTTGACTGTATGGAAAGATTTAATACATTTACATTTATCAAAGCAGAAAGATGTGGCAGTTTGGCAGAATGTAGTCAAGAGCTTTGAGCTGTAGAATGCCAATTCTAGTCTCTGGGGTGTAAAAGCTCATTGGTGGAGTTCTAACATACCCCTGACTTAATTATCTTAGATGCAAACAGCAAGCCAGTCAGAGACAAATGACCAACAGGGTTACTCACAGTACATATGCAGAATAGAATGTTTTTTTTGCCTTCCTCTGGATCAACTAGCTGGCAAGTTAAAATAGAGTTAAATGGATGAACGTGTGTCTTTTTTCAACCTTACATACTATGAAACTACAGCAACCATACATTGAATTCAATGAGAGACTGGAATATGAATAGGAGAGGAGCTGAATAGAAAAATGAGTAATAAAAAGTAGCAATAACAATACATTTGTAGCCTTACAGAGCATTTGTTTTTAGATAGGGTCAGTGACCCCCATTTGAATTATGGAAAGAGTCAGAAGAAAAAGGTTTAAAAACCAAAGACCAATTGAAAAATTGCTTAGAACTGGACATTCTGTAACATACTAAAAGATAACCTAAAGGTGAACCACCCCTTTAATCAACTTTCATCAAAATACCAATTATCACAAAATATGAGGACTGTTAGCATAAGGGTTTCAAAACCGACAAAAGTATCTCCATTCATCCAAGGTGAGTTAGTTCTGCTTTTTCCTGGATTTTTAATCTGGCACCAGCTATTCCCCAGGTGCAAGTACTGAGTGAGCACTAAGGGGGGTTCAACATCCTAGGCTTTGCTGAGTCAGTCTACGGGAAGGTATTTAAACAGAGAAATTTCATAAAGGAAATGTAAGCCCAAATGCTACATTTCTCATGGAGAATTAAAATTTAATTCAGTTCTTTTAAAACTTTCCAAGGTTATTTGTAAATATTAGTCTGTACTTTGCACTGCTGGTTCTGACTTCATACACAATTAAAACATTATTGCAGTAGTCAGGTCTCCTGCAGCTCCATTTCCCACAATGCCTTGCATGCTACTGCCATGCTACTTCTTTAGCGGTCTATTAATCAAAATCCTGTATTTTTGCAGGCAGCATTCCCCTTACTAACATAACTGATATAGTAGGTTATTATGTGAAACAAGCCAGGAGTAAAATTTCAACTATCCTCAGATGCTATTTGCAAATCCCACTGTTCCCCAGGAGGTGACTTATTGCTGTGGAAGTGGGATTGTGGCATCATACAGATCATCACACATAATGAGAGCACAGACTTTAAACATGATGTAGATAATGATGACCTCATGATTAAATACAAAGAAACTGATCATCTTTCCTTTAGGAAGTCAAAAATGTGTAGTTTTCTGGAAAATGCTGGCAAAATACTGTGTGCTGATGCCTTGCGCATGTAATAATATATAAGATTTGTTGTAGGCTCATTTTTGTATAAATGTTTTTGCATGAATTGAAGCAGAGAAGTCATTATAGTTCATTACAAAGTGAATGTAAAGTGGAAAACACAGGTGCAAAGCACCATGTTTTTTTTTTTTACCTACAATGCATCCGCCGACTGTTTACTATCTTCCATTAACATGTGCTGGACCTGACTGGGGATTGGTTTATGGTGCAAGTTTTCTCTTGTGAAGGTATGTGGTGGGCCAGGGTGCAGGGGAAGAAAAGAGGGTTGCTATGGGGTTGTAATCCTCCATGGCTGGGGTGGTGGGCCAATGATGTGGACACCCAATCCAACACTAAACCTATGAGACTGCAGTCTGCAGTGCATATCCCTGGGGTACATACTAAGTGCTAAGTATTGGGTTCTAAGGCACAATTTTACAAACTTCGAAAAAATTCCACTCCTGCTGTCCCTCAATGTTGTTAAAAAAGCGAGCAGGAGCAGCCCTACAAATGCATGAGGAGGGGGTGTGCTGGACTGGTGAGCAGCTGGATGAGTAGGCAGGGTGGCAAGAGCAAGAGGTACTTACCTTAGTAGCCTATACATACATATGTGCTTTTTATAGGGTTAGAATAAAGAACTAATTATTATTAGCGTAACTGTTTTGCCTCAATAACTGCTTTCCCTGACTAGTACCAGTAGAACGTTGGATTACATTGGACTCTCTAACCTAGAATGGGCCTTCGCTATGTGGTAGAGGAAGGTTGAGGGTGTTGTGCTACTAAACCTTTCTACCTACTGTACTAAAAAAAACAAGACAGAGGGTACTAGAGGTTCTTGCAACCAAACATATAAAAGTATATTTAACATCCACAGGGTTACTCACATCCTTTGAGGCATTATACAAACATCAAGCAGAGCACAGCAATTTAAAGCCAGCACCATGCGAGATGCTTGTGGAGACAGCTTACGGTATGCACCCTCAGAATCTCTGGACAGTGACCTGGATCTCTACATGTTGGATCAGGAAATCGTTCTCTGCACTAGAAGAACTGAATTTCTGGTTTGAAAACTGGAAATTCGGCTCTTAAAGTTAACAGGGGCAGCATTTTTACCTCCACTGGTAACCAATGGGGCTCTGCCACCTGAGCAGAGTTTCTTAACTCGTGCAGCACCCCGAATTCACCTAGGGTCTCCATACCCTTGGGGCCTCTTCTTTACTGGTTCCTAAGTTCCAGGATCCCCAGCACTATCCACTGCCTTCTGAAGTCCAAAGAAAAAGATCCATCTTCTGCCCAACACTATACTAAAGTGTGGTAGGAAGTAGTCATCACTTTGTTGAACTAATTGAAGTTCCCTTAAGCCCAGCAAATATATAATAAGGAAGTGAAGGTATATAAAGCAATATGGGCTATTAGCCCTACGGGTCCTTATATCAGAACAAACTAATAATAATTTAATGCAAATGCCCCTATTTCACTCATAAAGAACAAGCCAAAAAAGGGCAATTTGCCCATTTAAATTTACCATAACGAAAGATGAAGCATCGGAAGCTACGTTGACAAAAAACATAATGACAGTGCCATTTACTGAATGGTAAATTGATTTCTAATCCTTGGTAAATCCAACTTTAATTACTTTATTACTATGTAAATTGTATTAGATGAGGCAATGTCAACATTCATTTGGGGTTTCATGGATATAGTGAAAAGGTCAGTCAAAATTGGAAAACAATACCCCATCCTACCATTATTCATCTCTTACACAAAATCACTATGATGGGAAATAATTTATCTTTCCTTATATTTGTCACCTGAGACTCTCAGCAGAAGTGGCCATTTGTTTGTTTATATACTGTCTATAGATTGTGTCATACATACAATATGGCATACAGTAATAACTGCATGCAAAATAAGTGGAATATCTATCTTCTTAAAGATATAACATGTATTTTTTCTATGTGTTGGTCTAATGCAGGGGTCCCCAAGCTTTTTTACCTATGAGCCACATTCAAATGTAAAAAGAGTTGGGGAGCAACACAAGCATAAAAAAGTCCCTGGGGTGCCAAATAAGGGCTCTGATTTGCTATTTGGTAGCCCCTATGTGGAGTGGCAGCCTACAGGAGGCTCTGTTTATGCCTCTAAACTTGACTCCAAGCAAGGTATTCAAAAATAAGCATCTGCTTTGAGGCCACTTGGAGTAACATCCAAAGGCTTTGTGAGCAACTGGTTGAGGACCACTGGCCTAATGGAACTGTTAAATATACTGAATATACATTTCTTATCCATTTGCTTTATTTCTGTATTCTTTGATGTTATTACTGGCTAAGTCAATAATTGAATGGCCTAGGCAGCCACTGACTTTCTGATAGGCGGCCAACATCTTCTTAATATGTTGATAACCCCATTACAAAAGACCAATCAGACCAGGAGTGGGCATGGCCTGCTAACCATAAGGGTTTGGTATGATGACACTGACATTATCAGCAGAACTGGGTTTTCCTATATCCTGATCAGGGAGATGCCCAGGGCCGAAAATATGGGTAGGCAGAAGAGGACCTTCCTAGGGCGCAACCATGAGGGGGTGCTGGGCAGATGCCTGTTGAAGGGCCCTCTGCTTTTGTGCTCCCTGTGATGTGTCTTATCTGCTCATCCTGCTGGGATGTCTCTTATCTGCTCGTCCTCTCCTCTGTGAGTTACATCACTGCGCATGTTCGCACATATAAAACTATATTTCCTTGAGCAGAGTTCTTCAATCTGAGAGTTTAGTGGCATATCAAATAGTATATAGTACACTACTGTATATACATATATATATATATATATATATATATATATATATATATATGTGTGTGTGTGTGTATATATACAATATATAATACTAATATAGTATACTAGAGCTGCCTGACTCCCTTTCCAGTTGAGTGTTTCTTCATTTTATACAAGCTATTACCTGAGAGATCTGCAGTACTTCCAAATACAATCTATCAATGTGTTATTCATAGGGTTCCTGCTCTCTGTCTTTACTGCAACCATTTGCTCCAGGCTCTCCAGCAGTTTACACCCTCTTTATCAGATGGAGTCCAAAGAGGAAGAATCATGTGTTCCATCCTATTTTAATAAGCTACAGCGAGGAACCTGTCATAACACCCTGGGCCAAATGGGGACATTTCCTTCCGAAAGGGCATAAGTAACAGACTGATCCAATACAAAATTGTTAACCTCATGGATCCCCAACACCTTCTGTTTTTTTATTTAATACTTTTTATTTGTTTTCTCTTCACCATCAATTGTCTGTGTTGCCATTTGTCCTTTCTTCTGCCATAGTCACTTTTTGCTTGAAGTTAACTCACTGCAATGACTCACTTGCCTGTTGCTCATAGTCATTTAAGCCCCACTTATGCTGCTCTTAAATGTTGCATTTTGTTTTGCCCTCTGCACTAAGCCCTTCTTCTTCTTCATGATATCTCATCTGCTGACCATCAGTCTTACCATATTGTTGTATTCCTACTTCATTGCTACATTTCAATCCACCATATACCTTGCAGGAACAGTTTATATTATTATTCACTGGGGGTAGACAGTTCTAGTAGGTAGCACACTGGAGGAGACAAGAGTGGAAATGTCCAACACACTTGAATAATGGAACCAGAAACACAAAGCTCATAATGCAGAAAGTAATTTAGTGGTCACCTAATGTATTGACAGCCCATTCTCACAGACAGAATTACTCAGGCACTCAAGGCAGGATGGGAGAATAAGTGCTCTGATTTCCCAGGAGCCTGGAAGGGTTTGCTGTTTAATTCCACACTGGCCTAGCTGTGCTGTATTCTTTACAAGCCCACAATGCAGGAAGCATCACACGTGGCGTACATTTGATGGTAACGTTCTGTTGGCCTCCTACGATTGCTGACACTGGAAATTTGCTTCCGTTCTTGTTCTTTGTCTCTCTAACAGGGCTGTCTAAATTCTCTTTGTTCTACCAGAATAATAATCAGCTTCTTCATTCTGACATGAATATTAAAGGGAACATTTTGTATAGATTTTCATCCTGGTTTTTCATTGAGCAGCACAGCTGCGTAAAGCCAAACTATTAACCCCTTTGTTGGTGAAATACAGTATCTGCAGTCACATGCCTTATAAGATATTATAAAATATGACAGGTGCCACTTATCCCTAGATATATAATCCTGTCATGGACAGTTAATTTGCAATATGCAGATGAAAACTGTACACACAATATTAACCTTTGCCACACACACATCTTAAAACCAGATTAATCTCTAAATTACCAGCATAACACTGGAAGTCAGTGGTACAAAGCTGATATTAGAAATGACATGAAGAATGCAAACATATTACTTAGTATCTTTTGGGGTAAATATGTTGACCAGTGATCTGTGTTTATTGACTTCAGTAATAGGATAGAACTTGAGTTTCGCTAACTTCCTTTTTACTCCAGATAGTTGACTCACTATAGTGGAATCTTTTTTGTATGTGGTGGATGCTGACTCTTAGGGGGTTATAAGTCCGAATGCAAAAAACTAAACAAATTTGTGGGGTTTTTTTACTATAAATCCGATTTTTTTGTGGAAAAAAAATTAGAATTTTTCAACATTTACTATACCCCGAGGATGGAAAAAGTCTAAATCAGGGTCATAAGTAGATATTACTGGGCCCCACTGCAAAGTATTCTTGGTGCCCCCAAAATGTTTAGAGGTTGACCTGTTATTCCAATATTTATTGAAATTGTATATTAATAAGGGCCTCTTTTTTAATAATATACAAGGTCAAATTGTGGATTAAAGTTTGCTCTGACTTCATCTAAAATTAACAGAAAAATTCAGATTTTGATAAATAACCCCCTTAGTGTAAAGTGTAAAGCATTCTGTAGCTTTAGTGATAGAAGGGTCTACCTCATTAACCCTTCTATAACCCTTCTATAATTTTTTTTCTGGGACAGACATCTGGGCATGCTGCTTTCACATAACTATTTCACAATCGAAAACAAAAATACTTTTTACAAATGTCAATTTGCAATTGGTATTAATTTTTTATTATCTGTGGTTTTGGAGTTATTTAGCTTTTTATTCAGTAGCTCTTCAGCTTGCAAATTCAGCAAGTTGCTAATGTCTAAAATTACCCTAGTAACCATGCATTGATTTGAATTAGAGACTGGAATATGAGTAGCAGTAACAATAAATATGTTGTCTTTACAGCGCATTTGTTTTTAGATGGGGGCAACTAATTAAAAAACTATAAAAAATGAAAACCAGTTGAAAAGTTGTTTAGAATTATCCATTTTATAACATACTAAAAGTTTACTTAAAGATGAACCATCCCTTTAAATTGGTTTAATTTTAAGTAAACCTAATAGGATTGCTTTGCCACCAAATCTTAAAACTAAGACAACCTTCTCATAATATGGAGCTTTCTGGATATCATGCATGCACTCACCAAGGGATGCCTGGGACAGCAGAACAATACAGTAGCATGGCACTCCTCAAACAGTAACTAAGGGTGGTGCATGGTCCAGGGTAACAAGTAAGTGACTAGTGTAGTGATAATGTCAGAGTGCCATGGGCCCACCGGAGGACCTATCCACCCCTGTCCACCCCCCATCCTGAAACTGTCAATGATCCCGGCAGGCCAGTCTAGAATCATTGGAAGTTACATAAGAACTGGCACTTACTCAAGATTTTACCTTTCAGCAGTTTTCTCAAGGAACATCTTAAACAGCTGCTTTTCAGCTAAATTTGGATTTGGTTCAGCTAAAGTCATGTGATTTTAAAGGTCTGGACAACTGAATGTGAAAGTTCACAGACAATGCAATTATTTTTTTTATATATATCTCAAATGCAATAGTGCAAAATAGGGCCAGGTATTTGTCCAAACCTTTTCAGGAGGATTTGGTGCAGCCTAAATATCTTAGATATGATGGTTGGCAGTATTCCCTGTTGAATATTACTCTTTAAATCTGTAATTTAAGTTGGTCCTTCTGCTTTGATGAGCTGGGAAGTGCAATGGGAAGGTTAGTGGAAGACTTACCTAACCTTCAGACCTTTCTGAAAACAGGGAAATATTTTACCTTGAATAGCTTATATCACTGTGCACTGCACACACAATTCCTAAATGAAATCCCGTATGAAGGTCCCTCATGTCATATTCCATGCATACATGAAGGAGAGCTTTTCCTACTAAAGACCAATTTTCTGCCAGCTTCAGAACCCCTCCTCTCTATTACAGTATTGCTATGGAAACAGCTATTCTCTCTGCAGCTGCGGGGGGAAAATGTAAGACCTGAATTATTTGGAAAAAGAATAAAAGAGAACAGAAGTACCACCTCCTTCACTGAGCCTCAGTCTTTCCCTCTATAACACACTTCTCTGAATTTGTTTCATGCAATTCTCACCTAAGCTCTCTTTTGTTTTAAGCAGGAGAATGGCATGTCAGTTTAAAGAAAAAAAACTCGCATTTGTGATGGCATCATTTCTTGCTGGTGACAGCTCAGTGTTTGTTTTCTATGATAAGGACAGGAGTGGAGGAATATACAGCGAGGAAACATGGGCAGGCTTGGAGATAAATAAAATAATTTGTGCAGATTTTTAAGGTTGTTTTATAAAAAAAACAAATGGGACAATGACAAAACATCCCCGGCCACCCTTTTTGCCACTCGTAATACCTTGAATGAATGTACTCTGTCTGATGCCCACAGAGTAGTGACAGACAATTGACAGTGCCAAAAAGCTTTTTGTGCCATGGCGCCAAAACAACAGCGTCCAACAGGGCTTTTTACATTCATTGATATTAGGAGTTGTGAAAGGCAAACTGTGGAATTACTGTTTTTTAAAAATATCTACCTGACAATAACAACCCTTCATGCTTCTCATATATTTATACCTTGTACATTGGGATTGTGTTCCCATTGACTTCTTGTTTTTATTAGTTTAGTAGCCTATCTTTGGACTATCTTTCATTCAGTAGTGCTCCAGTAATATCCCTTTACCCAGAAGTGCACTACATATTCCAATATTCCAGAAATATGTTGGGAAGGCCAGGAATGGACTGGGTTGGCAGGACACTGGAAAAAAACCCAGTGGGCCCCCAACTCTTGTGAATCCCACCAGTCCCCACAGCTGGCTTAGCCCTCTCTCCTTTCTGACCACCCCCACCGCACAAAGAAATAATGTGTATGAAGAAGGTAAGCACTATGGGGCTGAAGGGAGGA
The DNA here is from genome assembly GCF_017654675.1 of Xenopus laevis. Classification (NCBI taxonomy): domain Eukaryota; kingdom Metazoa; phylum Chordata; class Amphibia; order Anura; family Pipidae; genus Xenopus; species Xenopus laevis. The sequence goes on from NC_054375.1 coordinate 22,520,118, forward strand.
CAGAAGGTCTGGTATGGTCTGCGGTGGTGGTGGAAGGGTAGGCCTGGGGTTGTTTACGGGTCACTGATGTGGCATCCCCGTTATGCCCGGAACTCCCCAGTCCGACACTGGGGGAGGCCCTCAGGAAGGGCCCATGAGGGGAAAGCTGCCCAAATCAACAGCTTAAATCTGCCTGTGTATGGAAAGCTTTAGACTCCTAATCATATGACATGGAAGTATTCTGCTTTTATTGTGAAGAACAGATACACTTTTTTCAGTGCCTTCATCCAAGTCATTATTGCATTATTCTACAAGGTTCTGGAATGTAGCACCATGAATACTGTATATTCAGAATTTCCAGTGACCACTATACAGTAGAATAAAGTCAGTTTGCTTATTGTAATATTATGGTTATTGCTTTGAATCAGTTTGAAGGAAATTAAAATCTTCAGAAGCTGGCTTTATTCTGCACATGTAACTAGAATTATGACGTTCAGAAGGAGAAAGCACACACAAAATTGTATAAATGTCTTGTGAATGGTAAACTTTTTTGTAACTCAACTTTTACCTTATGTGGTCAACACATAGGTGGTTCACCTTAAATTAACTTTTAGTATGTTATAGAATGGCCAATTCGAAGCAATCTTTCCATTGGATTTCATTATTTCTTTGTTATAGTTTTTTTATTATTTACCCTTTTCTTCTGACTCTTTTAAACAAATGATGGTCACTGGAAACTGGCGAAAGGGGTAACGTAATGGAAAATTCACACTCTAGTAAATTTAAGAAGTAACGACCGATCACCTGAGCAAAAATGCGCCCGGCGAAAGGACGTGAAACTAGACTAGCGATGGTCTCTTTCACTAGCGAATTGTCCTCTACGCCTATTAGTAAATTGGCAATGTCCCTGCAGATTGGATTTCTGGCAAATTTTCGCTAGCGACAGCCACATCGCCCCTTTAGTAAATCTGCCCCTTTGTCTACATACATACATGTACATAGATATAAATAGATAGATGGATAGATAGCATGCAGGTCACACTGTCTCCTATAGACAGCCAGCAATACAAGGAGTTCATTCAGGAGAGGTGAGTAAGCTGTCAGCCTGCCTTGCTCAGAAGCAAATTACAGCAATTTTCTCAACAAAGCAAGTGTTCTCAGTACCTGGGTGTTGTTTGGAGCTAATATTCTTTTCCCAGATCAGAGGGAAACTCTATACCAGTGTCGTATGCAGAGCTTTTCTTCTGTACATTACAGAGTTCAAAATGGATTGTAGTCTTTGGAAACCAAACCTTTGAAAATTGCAGAGAAAACAGCTCGTAGAGATTAGCGTGCGGTTAAGTACTACCACATTCAGCACCCAGAGATACGACAGGGTAGTGTAATAAATCCAAAAATGGCCTGATAAACCCACTCTTTATTAATGTGTATAGCTGTGAAAATATTTAGCATTTCTGTTAAAATCTCATTACATATAATCTTTTCATTTAATACTGCAAGATGTGGGGTAATTGTTTTGCAACTTGGCTTATTTAAATAAACTTCTGTGTTTTGACAGCTGTTCATGTGACACTCATTTAACCGTATCTTAAAATAACTTGACTAAAGGGGAACAATCATTTTCCTACAACCCCCTCTTTAATACTTTTAATGCAGGAATAATTACTGTATGGCAAAACAGCATATGAATATTGCTAATGTGCAGTAGGGACATTAGGTTGATTGCATCAAGCTTGGATGCAGGGCAGTCTAGATACTGGAAGGGAGTAGGGGTGTTCAGGGACTTCTAACTGGCTCAAATAGTGTATGAAAAGTAGAAAGTAAAAGTAGAAGTAAGATTTACCCGTAAGTACATTTCCAGTAAATTTATAATACTGGCCATTTACTGAAACTCCAGAGAAGGTGTTAAAGGTTTGCAATGTGCAATTGACATTTGCAATGGAATATTAATTCATGCAGATCTAGTATTGAATATTTTTTTTTTCCAGTTGGCAATTTATTTCACACCATTTCCTCTAACTAGCCAATGTTAAAGGGGTTGTTCACCTTCAAACAACTAGTTGTTTTCAGCTAGATCACCAGAAATAACGACTTTTACCAATGAATTTCTATTTTCTATTTGTGACTGTTTTTATAATATTGAAGTGTAAAGTGTAATTTTTCACCTTCTGAAGTAGCTGTGGTAGGGGGGGTTGCAGACCCTGTAAACTGTTCTAAATGGATACATTTAGTTGATACATATCTAATCTTTGTCCCCGCTTAGCAGAATCTCTGGGTTTCAAATGTCTGGGATACCAGAGAGAGGCATGCTGGATAAGTAGGTTAGATTACAGCAAACCTAAAGGAATGAACGACTATACTAGCCTAAAAGGTTTCTTATGAATTAATTTTAATTTACTATTTTTTCCTTTTTCTCAGGTATTAACGGTCAGCTAGACTTGAAACATAATGGAACTCCTGTAAGGTAACATAATCATAATAAGTAATAAAGTTAATAGTGCCACACTCACACTAAACCGGTTGTTGAAGCGTCGGGTGCACGGCTGTGTTCCTCTCTGCAAAGGTAAATTCCCACAGTATAACATAAAATCCAGCAGCACTCCGATAAGTGAATCAAATATTTATTTGTGCCACTAGCCAAGCGACGTTTCGGGCTATTCCAGCCCTTTACCAAGCCAAGTGAACAGTGTAACAACCAAGCTTAAATATATGGTTTGGGCGGGGAGGGGTTACAACACACTCCCCTCTCCCAATTGGGACTCAATTCCCAGCATTCCCAGTGATACCAACTGTGTAAAATTCATTATAGTGAAAAATACATTAAAGTGAAACGTTTAAAATATGTTTAAAACATTTGTGTAAAATTCTACATAATTCCTTGGGATTTGGTAGTCAACCCATAATCCATATGTTTTGTGATTGTGTTACATTGTGTACAAATATTGTGTATAAATAGTGTTATAAAATATTTAAAAACTTCAATTTCTGTTTCTATTGTTCTGAATCACTCACAAATGTCTGGGATACTAGATATCTACAATTGTCTGGACACCAGCAAATCCCAGGACAGAAGTAGTAGAATTCTAAAAAGGTAAAGTTGAAAATATAAATATTATTATTAACTACATATCACTAGGTTTAGTAGAAGATTCAAATTGAAACAGTAATTGTTTCAACTGTAGATATCTAGTATCCCAGACATTTGTGTAACGAAATTTCACCATGCTGGCGAATTTTCGCTAGCGTTAGCCACTTCGCCCTTTAGCAAATTTTCCCCAATGTTATTAGCAACCAAGGACAGGCTGAAAGGGGCAGTCTCCTTCAATTTTGTGCACCAGGATTGACTTACTAATGAACTAATTGGACTCAATGGACTAAAAGGTTTTTTTGAAAAAAGTTGTGTTGATATGTTCACAATTCCACACTGTCATTTTAAGTGGGGGGAGGTGGTTTGTTCCACGGGAAGGTATCCCATATATAATCCCATAATGCAGTATTACTTGTTACACTTGATAAAGGGCTCTGCACGAAAGATGTAGTGTGCTTACACTGCTAATTGCAGTTTAAAAAATACTGACTGGAGCTGTTTTGATTCAACTCTTTATTGGATTCAGGTGCAGGTAGTAGGAGTCAAAGGCAAAATAATCAGAGAATAGAGCACCTAGGCCCAAGTACGCTTGTCCTACAATGGGCAGTGAGGGAGTGCAGAGCAGGGTATTATATAGCAAGACTAATGGCTAATACTGTCCACCTGTGGCCAGATTAGCAACAGCTGAATTCACCATGGATACCAATAGCAGTAAAGAAGGACCTTAGCTGTAATGCAAACAGCATAGAAACACCAGGTCACCGATTCAAGCCCAAGCAGGATGTTGGACTAACTACTGAATGTGGGACCATGCATTGACCCCTTCACACAAGTTTTTGTTTTTCAGCAATAAAGACCAACTGTGGTGCCTTCTTGGGTCCATGCCTCTGGGTACATTACTCCTGAAGTAATTCCTCTCACCTATCTAAATTATGTATCATATACACATCAATTGAAAACACCACTCAGCCCCCAAAAAGGGCAGTATAAATTATTATTATTCCTTAATCGGATTTAACCGATAGACAGTAAAACCCAGATAGAATCTACTGTACAGCTGATTCTGTTTCTGACTAACAAAGTAAATTTTAACAAACCATAAATTTCCGAGATAAAATCGTGTTTATACCATTGTTAGTCTTGTCATTGCCTACTGCCATTATTCCTCAGCAGGAATCTTGCTTTATCAACACAACAGAGGTTATTTGAACCCATCTGCTGAAAAGCGTACTGGAAAATTAGAGTTTGCCCAAGAATTGAAGAAGATTTCCATCTTATTTTCTACATGTGAAAGCACATACTGGTACCCAGGTGTGTGGAGAATGCACACTCTTTTTACCTTTATGTGTTGCTAAGTCTGTTCAGCTCTCAGCTTGCTTAAATTTCAGCAGAAACAGTGGTTAAATGGATAAGGGAATCAGATCAAAGGGAAAGACATCATCAAAAGATAGCCGTGGGTCACTGAGGAGTTCTATGACCATATAAAGGCACAAGGCTGCGTTATAAAGGGAACTCTGAGTGGTACTCATGTATTATAAGGGCTAGTCCACACGGGGAGATAGCGACGCGTTTGCGGTCGCGGCGAAAAAACGCCGCGACAGTCGCCGCGACCGGCGCAGGCGACAGTTTTGTATGGGCGCCTATGTAAAAACGCCTGTGCTAACCACACGAGGCGATGCGCTTTTCAACAGTCGCCTGAAAAAGCCTGGCGAGGCATTTTCAGGCGACTGTTGAAAAGCGCATCGCCTCGTGTGGTTAGCACAGGCGTTTTTACATAGGCGCCCATACAAAACTGTCGCCTGCGCCGGTCGCGGCGACTGTCGCGGCGCTTTGTCGCCGCGACCGCAAACGCGTCGCTATCTCCCCGTGTGGACTAGCCCTAAGGGATAATGTTCCCCCTACTGTAAATGATAAGGCTGCAGGCTGATTTATACAGGGAACTTTAAGTATCAGGGGGGGGGGTGCAGGCCCTGGTACAATTGCACCCCTGCTCCCCAGTAGTTCAGCCACTGTTATGTATCATATAAAAGCACAAGGCTGAGTTATACAGGGAACTCTAGTATCACTCATATATTATAAGGGATACTGTAAATTATAAGACTGCAGGCTGAGTTATACAGAGAACTCTGAGTATCCCTGATGCATTATAAGTTATAATATACACCCTACTGTAAATTATAATATATTAAAGGTCACTGAGAAGTTCTGTGATAATATAAATGTACAAATCTGCGGGGAACTCTGAATAGACGGGGGGTCGGGTGCCATCATGGGGGGCAGGGTAATCATAGGCGGAGCGTGATTTTTGCATTTGTGGAGGCTAATTTTACCAATATTTTACAACAACCTAAGCCATAGAGATGTAAATACAGTTTACTTTATATGTGCCTCACTTTTTTACAATATGCAGTACACAGCCTTTAAATACAGGGGATTACTTCTGAGAAAGCAATTAATATTTTGTAGTTGCAGAGCCAGTTTGATAACTTAATAAAAAGCAGAAGATGCACTGCAATTACAAACATATTATTATTATTAATATTATAAGCAGTTATTAGCCCTTCGCTCAAATGCTGCTCATTTTTTAATAGGCTTTTTAATGTTTTTTAAGTCAAAGAAAAATCGTTAGATTTTTCCTTTGATCGTTGGATCAAACTATTTGAAGGATTTAACTTCGATGGTCGAATATCGAGGGTTAATTAACCCTCGATATTCGACCCTATGTAAATCTGCCCCTAAGAGTTACTTATTAAATTCTGGGTTATTTATTAAATTCTGAATGCTAAAAACCTGTCGAGGTCCTGTAGAAGTCAATGGCAGAGGTCCTATTTGTAATTTGTAGGTATTAATGTCTGCAGTGGGTTCGTACGATAAACATTTTGGGGTTTTCAGCGTCAAGTCAGTTTTCGTGGGACAAGCCAAAAAAGTTTTTTCCGGATACAATTTGTTACAAATTTTTTTTATTGATAAATAAGGGAAAATCGTGGATTCTAGTTTGATCAGACTTTTTTTTATTTAAAAGATTTGGATTTTGATAAGTAACCCCCTTATTGTTATTCCCACTTTTTATTATTCATCTTTCTATTCAGTCCCTCTCCCATTCTTATTCTATTCTCTTATTCAAATCAATACATGGTTGCTACGGGAAGTTGAACCCCCAGCAATCAGATTGCAGCAATTGCAAACTGGAGAGCTGCTTAAAAAAAACACACACAAGGAAAACGAATTGCAAATTGTCTCAGAAAATTACTCACTACATCATAGTAAAGGGGTTTATTTATCAAAAGTTCTGTTGTGTTTTTCCTGAAAAATTTTTGTTTTTCAAGGGTAGTTTCAGTAAAAAAAAAATCAAAAAATACTCCAGCTAAAACCTGTCATGGTCATGTAGAAGTCAATGGCAGAGGTCCCTTGAACCATTTGAAGATGTTTTTCGGTGGTTTGTGCTTTAAAACATGATCAATTCCAGCTAGTTGCATTTTTTTTTGAGTATTCAAAAAAAATATTAAGTTTTCCCCCAAATTGCATTCATTCAAGTTTTTTTTACATTTGAGTTTTTTTCATAAAATAGAAAAAAAACTTCCCAAACCTCACAAACTCGACCTTTGAAAATTACCCCCTAAGTGTAGTAGTAGATACCATTACCAGTAGACCAGAGGTAATGTCAAAACTGTCAAGACTCACACACGTTTTTAAAAAATTGGCAATATGGGAGCCTTTGTTCTTAAAAAAAAGCAGAAAAAGGTGCCACTAAAAAACTCCCATAGACGCTAATTAAGTATGCTACAAAAATGTCACTGCAACAAAAATGTTGCCACAACAAAAAGTCACCTGTACACTTTAATGTGTTTTGTGAATTTTCCTGTAGTTTTGTGGTTTTTAAACAAGACAGATTTGATCATCACTAATTAAGATTACCAGAAGTGCCAAAAATAGCAGACATGTTTTTAAAAAATTGGCAACATGGAGGTCGTTTTTTTCCTGCTGAAAAAGGGAACTGTGCTTTTCACTATTTCGCACATGATTTTTAATTCTTGCAAATCTTTTTGCAAAGAAAAAAAACGGGACAGATTCACACATCACTGATCCTTAGCCTAAAGGTGGCCAGACACTGGCAGATTAAAGTTGCTAATATCGTCCCTTTAGACCAATTCGGCAACTTATCTTCCCATGTGTGGGGGCTCCCGACGGGTCCTCCCGATCCAAATCAGGCCAAAAAGCACCTTGTCTGACAATAATAATCCCTGATTTCTTCTGGGTTCTACAATCCTGACTTTTTTGTCAACTCTGGGGACTGGCAGCAGATTATGCCAATGTTTTCCAACAATTTTGCTGTAATCCATGCTCTGTATCATTTTATGTTTCATTAAAGGCTATTTATTATGTGCATTCATTATTTTTTAGCTATAATTCCCCATTAAAGATTACCCATTTTCGGAAGAGGTAGGAGAAATGGGCACACTGGATTATCTAATTGGATTCTATGAGCTCTGAAATACCATGTTTCTATGAGTAAGCGTTCTGCTAAATAACATCACAAGGCTTCATTTGCATATATCTCAAATTGCTGGCAAAAATAGTCCAAGCACATTGTGTCTTATTATTATAAAAGTAATATCCGCTGCAGTGGGTGGAATTAGTAAGGGATTTTTTTTGAACAGATAAAAACGTAATTGGGTGCATCTTGCTCAATTATTCTCCCTCTCTAGAGATGGGGAAAAAGTTAATTTGGGGCATATTCATTTATCAGTAGTTAAATGTAGTATGTAAAATTGCAGGGATCGCTGTGTCACAGCTAGTATTAGTGCAGATTATTACAGTATGATGCCTGAGAGCTTAGGTAGCACATTAATTCACTTCTTTTAATGCTGCTATATCTATTTCACAAGGAAAAAATCTTCCATGGTCCAAGAATCAAGCAAGTGCCTAGGTTCACTTTTTACTGTAATAATATTTACATGGACCTCTCCTTGGTACCTAGGTACCTTGCTTGTTCTTACCCCGTTCAGACGTAGCGAGCTGCAACTCATGGTAAAGCATGTGCTTACATGTGCTCTCTTTCAGGTGGGTCCTCTCTCTAGAATAAAGGAAGGGGTAACCAAACTGATTTCACACAGAACAGATCTCTCAATATCTTGGATACAAGTGGTTTGGAATGAAATAGTCAATATTTTATTTCCCTTGTACATTATCTATGGTGGTACAGAAGCCCCTATGCAGCGAATCTGGGACATATAGGGGCAAATTCACTAACCTCCGGAAATTCGCCAGCGATGGCTTCACTCACATTGCCACACTTCGCCAGGTGAAAATTCGCCAGGACAACGCTAATTCACTAAAATGCAAAGTTGCGTCCAGGGCGCCGAACGATGGCGAAGTTTCACTAGCGTTAATTTGGCAAGCAAAGCGAATTTGCACTATAGTTTCCATACAGCAGGGAAGTTAAATTTCAATGGACGTATATGTTGCAGCAAATGCATTACACTACACAAGCCCAGGGAACCTTAATAAAAGAAAATAGAGTTGTTATAATGCCCTACACATGAGCTCAGTGTATAGTTTATGTGCCATATGTAAGGAAATGTAGGGGGGAAGCCGGGTACCATTTTGCAGCCTATCACCCTGAAAAACTGAAAAGTCGCCAGCATTTTTTGGGACTTTAGAAAAATTTCAATTTTTTTTTTAAGGAACTCCTATCTGCTTTATTGCACTTCGTCTGGTCTGAGGTGGCGAAAGCAAGTCTGGCGCAAATGGTAACATTCATTAAAATCCGCATCTTAGTGAATTTGCGTAGTTACGTCCATTTGCCAGAGCGAAAATTCGCCTGGCATTAGAGTGCGAAGTCGCGCTACAGTCTCTATCACCTTTGCTAGCGAATTTAATCCAGCGCCCGTTAGTAAACCGGTGAAGTCCCGAATTCTTAACTAGTGGAGGCACAGGAACAGTGAGCGTTTCCTCCCACCCACCCTGTGGAGATGTGGGGGGGTATAAGTTGTTGCAGCTTTAGGCGTAGTGGGATTGCCCTACTGGGTAGCCGAAAAGGGAGCGGTTCTGTCAAGGGGAGGTTGGAGCTGGATAGGCCGGGGGCTAGGCTAGGAAAAAAGCGGGCACAGTAGGCAAGGAAGTAAGTGGCGGAGCAGGGGTCAGAAAAAGTTTGGTTAAACTATGGTTCATTGTTAAATGTGGCTAGTGTGTTTTTATTATTATTAACATGTATTTATATAGCGCCAACATATTGCGTAGCACTGTAAAGTAAATGTGATTATACAACTAAAAATGTGATTATACAACTAAATTATGTTTTACATATATATTAATGTGATATGTATTTGTCATAATAATGTTGGTATGTTTTGATGGATGATGTTATACTAAGTTAAGGTAATGTTGAACAATAAATTAAGCTGCGGCCTTTTCACCCAATGCGTTTGCGTTTTGAATAATTGTTGTTGGTTTGGGATGGGACCAAATTGAGTCATACACAAGTCATGCACTGATGGCACAAAAATTAATTACTTCACAAATACTTTAAATAGTTACTTCCCTAGATGGTTGGTTGTGGCTGGGGTGTGAGACCCTGGACCACAAGTCCGAAGTTGGTTGTAGGTGAAGTAATCTGCTAAAAGTAATGCTGACAGTGAATCTTACTCCAGGAATGTATATCCCTGAGCTTAACTGCTTCAATCCCTATGGTGGTTGGCAGGTCTGGACTGGGAGTCAAAATAGGCCCTGGCATTCCAATAATAGAGAGGCCCAATCAGCTCCCCACCAGTCCTCTAAATATTGACTTTCTATGGCATCTTATGGCAGCCCCTCTGGCATTTGCCAGAGCCCACAGATTGCCAGTCCAGGTCTGGTAGTGGGTGACACCACATGGTACTAACCCTTTTTGTCTCCTCGTTGAAGCCTCAAGCTTCTTTACTAACTACCCTCAGCCCACACACAGAGAGTTATTACGGAATCTTTCCCCACACTATCTACACCTGTTGAGGCCTAGCCCCACCTTAGGCTCTCCAGCACCAACCACCTCTCCAGCAATAGGGGCAAGAGTGACAGAACTTCAAATTTTCAATTCGACCCTTGATAAATCTGACCATACTTACTGGTGTGTGTGTGTGGCAAGTTAGCTAAAGAAAACTGACTTAACCACACTCTCAGTAACATTAGACATACCTACTGGCTTTTAGAACAGGCATTATAGTTCAATAGTAATGCTATGGGTGGTGATAAAGAAAACAGTCTGCCTGAGAGAGAGGTGCTAAAGAAAGCTAACTGAAACACACTCCAAATAATATTTATACTGGCTATTATATTGGCTTATAAAAAGAACATTATAACACAATTGGGAGCTTATGGGTGGCAAACAACCTGAGAAATGAGCAACCTAGGCAAGGCAGGCACTGTAAATTGGCAAAGTATATTAACCCTTTAACTCGCCTTTTTAACAGGACAAAAATGTTTTAGTGTCATTCCAAGATTCTGCTGAGCATTCTCCAACTTCTTGTTTTGTAGAAGAAAGATCTGTGGGCCCAACAGCAACCATGGAAAGAATGGCTCGGAGGTAGTGATGGGCGAATTTGCTTCGCTGAGAAATTCGCGAATTTCATGCGAAATTCGCAAAACATTCGCGAAACGGCGCCGGCGTCTCGTTTTTGACGCCGGCGCCCGTTTTTTCGACGCCGGCGCCCGTTTTTGACGCTGGCGCCCGTTTTTTTTGGCGAATTTTCGCGGGCGTTTCGCAAATTTATTCGCTGGACGCGAATCGCGCAAATTCGCCGCGAATTCGCGCCTGGCGAATAAATTCGCCCATCACTACTCGGAGGGAATCCATCCATTTGCACCAAAGGCAGTGATGGGGGTAACTTCACTTTCCCAGCCTGAAGACTAATATATCCTCATTGCTTGTCCAGTCACTTTATTGTCTGCAGAATTTTATTTCTGATCTCCTGTGATTATAACAAATTATGAGAAATGAGAATCAGGTCATAAATAGCTAAGCAATAAACTGTGAGGTTGCTAAGAAACAGACTGGGATTATATAGTGAGGAGCAGAGAAAGAATGTTCCTGCACAGGAAAAAAAAATCTATCATTGTGTCAGTCCTAGGTGCTGTTAAAAGGTTTTTAATTTGCTGTAATTTAAGGTGCATTCTTGGATCCAGAAATGTCTTTTGTGTTGTGTTTTTCTTTGTGTGGTTCGTTTTAGAATCCTCTTTTGCCTGATAGCAGGCACATATTATGTTCTGCCTTTGAATGCCTCAAAGAAGTCTAAGATATTCCATAGCAATGCAAGTTTCTAAAGTGTACACAGCTATTAAGGAAAAAGGCTTTAAAAAAATAAGTTTCACTTCAATAGGATATTTTGCTTACAAAAACATGCCTTGGATTCCTAGAATACTAAGAAACTGAGGTTTGATTTTCATACTGATATCTGTATGAAAAGGTTTTGTAAGTAAGTACCTTTTGTAATTAAGTAGACTACAGTATGTATTATAATATCAAGTTGTGTGTTTTCTGAAAAATAAATAAAAACAGTTGATAATATCAAGTTGTTCGGTCAGCAGGAATAATAATGAAAAATATGGTATAGTGAACTACATTACCATGCCAGTATCCTGGCTTAAGCTCTCAAATATATAAAACTAGGCAGTGGTGTAACTAGATATTGCAAGGACCCACAGCAAACTATTATTCTTGTCCCAAAAATGTCTAGAGGTTGACTTATTTTACCATTATTTATTAAAATGTAAATGGAATTGGTCCTCATGGGACTACTACACCTCCTGGCCCCCCCTGCAGCTGCGGGGTCTGCTTCTTCTATAGTTACAGTCCTGAAACAGACTCTATTGTGCACTGGGGGGAAATGGAAGATGCAATGGAAGATACCTGGGCTAACAATGTACTGTCATCCCTAATCTGAGTAAGGAAACAATGCATACCATCTTAAATCCTAGAAGTTTAAAGGTATGGCATGAATTAAACAAAACATTTCACCTGGCCCCGTACCCAACCCTCTTGACCCCCATAAGGAATAACTGAATAATTACCTGGTTTAGAAGACAAGGGGTATGCGTCTTGATACAGGCCTGTAAGTGTTAATTAAACAGGCCAAGGTATCATGAAAAAAAACATTCTGCCAGTACCAAAAACAGATACTTAACAGGCCTCTGGTCACTAAATTCTGGAATCAACCTTGTGTAAAAAAGTTCAGAACCTGTGATGCCCTACTCTAAAGCTGGCCATAGATGCAAAGATCCATTCGTACGAATCCTTGATTCGTGCGATTTTCGACCGTGTGTGGAGAGTCCCGACATTTTCATCCCACGGAGATCGGTTGTTCAGTCGATCAGCCAGGTTAGAAGATCTCTGTCGGCTGCCGATAATATCTCTGCATGTATTGCCGATCGGACGATTTTCAGTGGGAGACTGTCACCAGCTTTGTCGGACATAAACTTTCATACATTTGCTTTTGTTCTGGCAAGTTGGGAGATAGGTGTTGTGTATTCCACAATATTATCCGTATAGTGTATAAGAGAAATGTAGAGTCCGCAATTTACCACAGCCAGGTAAAAGATGCAACCAAGGTTCCCAGAGATGAAACGATTTATTCAGATTATCCAGCCCAGAGACAGCAAATGATACAGAGATCTTTCAAAATGTGCCCACAGGTTATACTTCCTTCCTTCTCTCTCTCTGCTTCCTAATCTCTTCTCCTCTCCTTCCCAATCTCTCTCTCAACCAAAAACCAACTCCATTGTTATACTGTTTCTAGGCCATTGACCCAAATGGGGAATGGTTCTGATTGGCTGATGACAAGTTAAACAGGAAAACCAGCTAATTTCTTTAGATGTCCCTTTTACCAACAACAACTGTACAAACAGTTCCTCTTTGAAATGTAAAAGACTCTCTCCAGATGGTCTCTTGGAATGTGTCCCACCTATTTCTTATCTTGCATTTTATTACAAGACAGGATGAGCTCCTTTGAAGGAGTCATAAAAACTCAGGATACCTTCTTCCTAAGGATTAATTACAATCGGTCTTTATATATTACTACACTCCCCCACTTGGATCAGTTCTACTCAGAATTGATCCACAACTTATGCAAAAATCTCTTTTTTTTTTTTTTTTTTTTTTTTAAATTAATAAATAATATGATGCCATTATGTTGTAAGGAATGCTAAACCAAGGCTCTTAAATATTTCTTAAAAATTCTGCTAGAACTGGTTACATATCACTTCTCCAGCTCTTTATGTTCCCTCATTTAGGATGAATAAGGTATCCAACACTATTGCAAGTGGCAGTTTTGGTGTATGTTATAGATTAGACGAATGAGTCGATTCTCTCCTCAGTTGATATGTTCAGTCACCATTGAGAAATATGCACCATCTTACTGTATGAGCCATACTCAGTATTTGCAGAGAATTAGTGCAAGTCCTTATGCAGACTGTGGAACTGTTCATGTCCACAAAGTCCATTCTTTCCAGAGTTGGGGACTTTATGATCCAGGCAGGATATTTTGCCACTTCCATCATTCCCCCACTTCCTTACTCAATAGACAAGATAATGTCCTTGCTGCATTTGGTTTTCCTCCAAAGGCTTGGCTCTCTTTATTCCATTTTGCTCTCAGTAGCAGTTGAGTTGAGTACATAGGATCTTGTACTTTTGCTGGTGTTAGATGGCATTGTCTCTCTTTGTCATCCTTCAGTCTGTATTCCTGTTCCTTTCACATTCCACCTTGCCACCAACTCTAGCTTTGGACACAATATCACCCTGACCTGATTCAGTCAGAATATTAATGGTTGTACTTTACATCTGCAAATATGCAGCAATAACATCAATATTCTGAATATATATTCTTTTATTTTTTTCTAAATCCACCCATGTCTATACATTTAGCTCCCAATACCCTCTATTGACCATATGCTAAATGTGAGCCCTTGTTTAGCAACCCTAGGCAGATACACATAATTAATCAATATATTTGTACTATCTCTGGGCAATTCTCTGGGATATTTTTTTTTACATTAAAAACAAAACATGTACAGTATACAGAAAGAAAAACATGGAATAACAGTAATGTAAATGTTGCATAAGCAAAAGTCTCAAGTGTTTTTAGAAACTTTGCAAACAATGTCCTTTTTGTATGTTAATGAGTTCTTTCAATTTACTTCCTTTCTTTTCACAGAGGACTCTTGTCACACATCTTTAGTCCTTAATCACAATCACAACCTGTTTTATTTGGGGAAAAACTTTAGCTCAGAGGAATTCTGTAGAACATATATTGAAATCACAACAGTATCCAGTCTACTGCACTACTGTATCCATTCAAAAGTTTTCTCTGTGGTGTCCAGCTCCAACACCTTTCCTTAATTATTATGTTAATGTATTCACTCCCCCACTTAAAAGCTTTGGTTCCTTGAGCAAAATTTTTTTTTTGTTGCAGGATAGACCTGTGCTTTTGCCACTCCCATCCATAAAATTACTGTTAGGAAGCCATGAATAAAATTTTAAAAACAGTTCAGCATGATTAGATTATCTCCAGTCCTACTTAATTGTGGTATGAAAAATGATAAATAAAGGTAGTGACCAAAGATTCAGGTACATTGATCCTTCTGCTGGAAGACCTTTTCCTGAAAGATATAACTTGGAAAAACATATTACTCCATGTATTCCACATAAAACAACAAAGTTAAGTGCAAAAAAAACTATTAAAGTGTTCTACATTGGTATTCACAGGTTTATAGCTCTGTGTTGAATACCTCCCCCTTGGTCTGTAACACCAGAAGTTGTAAGAGAAACACACCTTAATTTGGACAATTCTGCCTCCAGCACAGAAACGTTTTGTTTCAAGAGATCTCTCTCAGCCCTTATGGTATCATATTCCATTTTAAGCTTGTCATGCTCTCTTTTCAGTTGGGGAAAGGGTATCCAGGATTGTCTAGGAGCCCTATCTTTCTTCTCCTGTTCATATTTCCCTCTTTCTCTCTGCCATTCTGAATTGTAAGCTCTATTCCCTCGCTGAGGCCCTCTAAAACCAGCATACTCTTTATTTTGTTGTCCTTCTACCCTAAAGATTCTAGCGGCATCAACTGCAAAACTTTCCTTTCTACTCCTTTTCCTCCACAAATTATCTGCCCTTAACAATATATCCTTTAAATCTATAGGGTCAGGTGTTACAGACAATATACCTTCCTTGACATCCTCTTCTAAAGCTTCCAACAACATCACTCTATGGAGTAAGCCACCATGTTCAAATCCTGGATTACCAGTCATCAATTGATCCATCACTGTGGCTATCCTATCACATAGTTCATATGGACATTCCTGTTTCATCTGTTTAATCTTACCAGACAATGACACATTTAAAGTAATGCCATACAACGCTCTCAGCATTTCTCTAAAAACATCCCTTGTCCTTCGTTGCTGTCCACAGTTATGTACAATCCTAACCCACAAACCATTTCCAACAACTCTTTGTAAGATTCTATCTATATCGTCCGTATTCAGGTTATATGTTTCTCTAACCCTTTTTAATTCACAGAACCATTTCATGAATCTATTTATGTCATATCGTGGTACCTGCCCAATCTCTCTAACAATAGCATCCATCTCCTGAGGCTTTAATTGCTTTGATATGAGCTGTACCTCACCTGAATTGTCAGTGTTTAATACAGTGGTAGTGACAACAGGGGCTGCTGGGAAACTAGATGCTTGATCCAATTCATTCCATGGATAAATTTGTTTGTGCTCTTTAAATTTGGAAATATTGTTTTGACAAAGTTGATCAGATTTTTCACCAACTTTATCAAAAGCAATATTTACTGCATGTTTGTGTTCCTCCAGCTCCTTCTCTATATCCTGTATTTTCACTGACAATTCATCATTTGTTGCTGTTAAACGGTCACACAGATTGGCCTTTTCAATTAACGCTTCACCAGTAGTAATGGCATGCAATCTTAACTCAGAAATCTTTTCATTTGACTCTTTCAGCAAAGTTTCATACTTGTCAGTCTGTTCTGTAAAATCATTATCCTTTTGTTTAACAATTTCTGCCATTTTTAAACAACAGGACAATAATCCCTGAAGGACCATTCCTTTACGTTTTGATTCCTTAGTTTTCTTATCAAAAACACTGTCAGCTATAAAAATTTTCATTAAATCCCATGAATCTTTACATTCCTGTGGGATTTCATATGGTCCCCCATGGTTTTTAATATAATTTAATAACCACATGCTGACATTTTCTCCCTTATTGCTTTTATCAACAACTGCAGCCATTATGTATATGTAAAAAAAAAAAATGCTAACAAGAAATAATTAAAAAAAAAAACAATGTTCTTACCAACCCTTGAGGTTCACGGTCACCAGTGTCCAGACCACAGTCCTAGGGTTCCAACCTTCCTTCCTTTCAGGGCTGCACAGGGCTTGCAGGCTTTTGGGTCACTAATCCTTCACGCTTCTTCTGGTCACTAGTCACGGCACCAAAATGTTGTGTATTCCACAATATTATCCGTATAGTGTATAAGAGAAATGTAGAGTCCGCAATTTACCACAGCCAGGTAAAAGATGCAACCAAGGTTCCCAGAGATGAAACGATTTATTCAGATTATCCAGCCCAGAGACAGCAAATGATACAGAGATCTTTCAAAATGTGCCCACAGGTTATACTTCCTTCCTTCTCTCTCTCTGCTTCCTAATCTCTTCTCCTCTCCTTCCCAATCTCTCTCTCAATCAAAAACCAACTCCATTGTTATACTGTTTCTAGGCCATTGACCCAAATGGGGAATGGTTCTGATTGGCTGATGACAAGTTAAACAGGAAAACCAGCTAATTTCTTTAGATGTCCCTTTTACCAACAACAACTGTACAAACAGTTCCTCTTTGAAATGTAAAAGACTCTCTCCAGATGGTCTCTTGGAATGTGTCCCACCTATTTCTTATCTTGCATTTTATTACAAGACAGGATGAGCTCCTTTGAAGGAGTCATAAAAACTCAGGATACCTTCTTCCTAAGGATTAATTACAATCGGTCTTTATATATTACTACAATAGGGAAGTCCAATCATTCGAGGATTCAAACGATCGGAACTTTGCGTCTATGGCCAGCTTAAGTCATAGCTGATAACTGACTGATAAGAACCCTGTTGAAAGATCCTAAAAGAGAGGAACTACCAAGAAGAGTTCTTAATGTCGCACCATCCAAGATGTTAATCAAGAAAAATATGTGTGGAGAAGAGAAAGACACTGCTGAAAGTATTCAGTTCATTGTTGGAATTCATAATAATTTTACAATAAATTTCATGTGATAAGAAAAAAACTGTTGTTCCAAATTAATTAATAAATTGTGCAAGAGAAACTACTGTTGAGGTTAATTCATCAAGTGCAAATTCATTCAGAAAAATGGTAATTACAAAGTGCTTTTAGTGCCAAAAGTGCCAAATCTGTGGTAGGCAGTTCTCAATCCACTGGTATCAAAATAGTATGCGGACTTGGTTAAAATGTAACATAGCACAGTTAAAAAATAGTTCATGAGGGCAAAATCAATTATATTAAAAACAAAAATATTTGATGTGTATCGATCTTGGGATACTCAGTGTAAATAACAGTTAGCACACTGGCCCCACCACGATCTTACATCAGACCTGTGAACCCTCTAGAATAATTTGCCTTTAGTCATACGTTTGCGGGAAAATATTGGTATGGTGGTATTGTAAAGCACCTGCAATTGTATGTTTTTATGGTGGTTACACATGCATGCAATACAATCATATCTGAAACCGAAGAATATAAGGCGTGATAAACCATGTTTGGTGTACCAATACAGGTTTCCTATCACTATGTCCTCTCAGAGGCACCTATAGTAGTGTGGCCTGATCCCTGTTACTAGTGAATTCTAGGCATCACCAAACAAGGTTTCTGTGTCCTCACTGTTAGTGAGCACACTTGCATAGCCTGGTTTGTATGTCACATCCAATTACCCACTAGATTTGAATTGCATCAATTCACCTTGACGGGCTAACCACACCACAAAAATGTTTTCGTCTAACCGGAGCTAAACGTCTGCCATGCGTTTCGCCACAAGGGCTTTGTCAAAGGCAAGAACCCTGCCATGTGAGGGTGGAAGCCCATGGAGAGGGTAGAGTTCACATTAAGGCCCCTCATAGGTGATGTGGAGCTCACAATATGAAGTAACTCAAAAACATTTGTCATACAAGGATCTATATCTGTTGTACCATATAAAATGGTTATGAATGCCACATTAGCTTTCAAAAGAGTCCAAACATGACCAGGTCCTACTCACATGAGGTTATAAAAAATGTATGCTCTGTTCTGCTAGGCCATGCCCCTTTAAATTCCTAAAGGAGGGGGGAGTGTCCACTTACCTGATGCCTCTGAAATAATTGATAACTAGGCAGCTCTTCTGAGCATTGGATTTACTTAGGAGAACCCATTTCTGTGGGAGTTTATCCCGTTTGTTTCCTCTTGCCTCCTGGACCAGGAAACTCTATATTTAAAGCTAAGTATCATCATGATAATTATCATATATTTATATAGCTTCAACAAGTTATGTAGTTCTTTACATTAGATAATGAACAGGGAACAAATGGTAAATAACAAACAACGGTTTACAGAGTACAATGCAAGATTTTACAAACTTAAGGGTTAGGGTACAATTAAAACATAAGGATTTTAGAAACAAATTTGTGATTTATAATACCTTTATGACTGATTAATTAACATACATTGAATAAGCTCCCTTAAACAGGTGGGTCTTTAGGGAGCATTTGAAAGTTTGGAAGGAAGAAGAACTGACAGCTCAAGGCAGGGAGTTCAGGAGAAAAGCAGACACCTGAGAAAAGTATTAAAATTCAGAATGGGTTGATAGGAGAAGAGAGGTCAGAAGCAGTGCAAAGGTTGACCGAAGGAGTGTATTTTAAAACCAGAGATGAAATATAGGAAGGAACTTCATTGTTAAGAGCCTTGAATATAAGTGTTAGTAGTTTAAATTTGATTCTAGAGGAGATTGGGAGCGAGTGAAGAGATATGCATATGGCAGCAGCTGATGTTGAGTAGTGAGAAAGGTGAATAAGTCTAGCAGCAGCATTTAGAACAGATTGGAGTTATGAAAGGCTACTTGTTGGAATACCTGTAATGAGTAGGTTGCAGTAATCAAGGCTGGAGTTAATAAGAAACTGGATAAGTGTTTTGGTTGCAATCTGAACTGAGATACGGTCATATTCACAAATGAGGAACCAGTTAATGAAGGTTTCCTTCTTAATAGTCTCAATTCTAGTAATACAACTAATGATGCATGGGTCAAAAGAGACTAGAACATGTTAAGATAAACAAAGGTCCGGGCCAGATGGTATTCATCCCAGGGTACTTAGCAATCTTAGCTCTGTGATTGCCAAACCTCTTTTTTTTTTTTTTTTAACAATTACTGCTTTATTGAAAGTATAACAGAGGCTTGAATGTACAGTGGTAATTAAAATACATTTCTGAGTTTACAATCAATATGCAGGATCAACTGCAGTTAACAAAAAGAACAATAAAAATTGACATGTTTAAAATTGTTGCTACAATTGTATCTCTGTTATTGCAAGCAGCGAACCTATGACCATATAACTGCTAGTGTGGCCGTGAGGTCCAACCTATGATCAGAATACTAGACCGTGACTTATTTCAGAAGGGTATACAAAAAGACCAGACATATGAGGGATATACATGTGTAATATACTTGTGTACGGGGGTATTGGGTTATAAAAGCCACCAAACTACTACTAAGTTGGCAATGTAACTACACTAGAGTAGGACCGTATTCATCATCCCACCTCCTCATCCAGCCAGATCCCCCATATTTTATGAAATTTTTCCGGGCAGTTCCTTCTCATGTATGTCAGTTTATACATGGGCATTGCTTTCCTGATGAGGTCCAACCAAAAAGGGACAGTTGGGCCAGAGGAATCCTTCCATTTGAGGGCTATAGCTTTTTTAGCAAGCATTAGTAAAATAGAAAGGAGAGTACATTCTGCACTTCTAACAGATACTTCCTCTACCATGTTCAATAAGATTATTAGTGGATCCACAGGGATTAACCAATTCGTTTTCCCTTGAATGTTCTGCAACACTTGCTGCCAAAAAAAGTGTATCACAGGACAGGTCCACACCATATGATAATAGTTGGCCACCAGTTCAGAACATATGGGACAGGCCTGTGCTAAAGTGGGATTCATTCTATGCAACCTTTGTGGGGTGAGATAAGTCCTGTGTAGGTATTTAAGTTGAGTTAGTTTGTCCCTACTACATATCATCCCATCTGAGTAGGACTCCAGAGCATCATTCCATTTTTCATCATCTAGCGAGGGTATATCTATTTGCCATTTCAATTGGGTTTTTTTAAGATTAGAGTTACCTATTGACATTAAATGATTATAGAATAGTGATAAAGGTTTTCGGAGTTCAGGGTTGTGGATATAGGTCTCCAGTCTCCTGGGAGTGGTGTCCACCTGCCCACCCAGAAATTGCGAACTTATGGCATGTCTCACTTGAAAAAAGCGAAAAAGCATCACATTAGGCAAAGTAAATTTATCTTTCAGAATTTGGAAGGGGGGTAATTTGCCATCAATAAGAATATCCATGACATACTTAATGTTGCCAAACCTCTTTATTTAATTTTTCAGGATTCACTGAGGTCTGACATAGTGCTGAGTGACTGGTGAATGTGGTGTGGCTATTCAAAAAGGGATCCCGTTCTCAGCCTCAAAACTATAGGCCAGTTAGTCTGACGTCAGTGGTAGGAAAGCTTTTTAAATGGTTAATAAAGGATAAGATACTGGACCTCATAGCAAATCATAATACTATGAGTTTGTGCCAGCATGGTTTCATGTGTAATTGCTATAAAAAGTACTTGCCCTGGTGGTCTAGTGGGGGGACGGCAGGGTCGCTGCCAGCCCCTCGGCGGGGCAACCCGCCGCGAACTCCTTCCTCTGCCGCGTCCTCTTCCGCATTGAAAAACTAGGGCGCGCGGCCGCGCCTCTGTGTAATTTACAGGCGCATTCACGCCGGCGTCATAACGTCACCGCGCATTGGCGCGAAATTCGAATGTATTTAAAAGCCATTGTACACCACTCTCACTGCCCATTATAGGAAATGTTTCTGGTGCTTTCTGAGCTGTGTGCTAACTAGTTATTCTGATTCTGATTCCTGTTTTGACCCCTGCCTGGCTATTTGACGATCCTGACTTCTGAATCCTGTCCCTTGCCTGATTACCGACTTCGATTCTGCTTAACCCCTCTGATTGACTTCCTGGTTTGACCCTTGCCTGCCTGACTACGTTTATTCTCTGCCTGCCTCGACCCGGCCTGATCTGACTACTCTATTGCTTAACGCCTTGTACTACAACCTTCTGCCCAAAGACTCTCTCTAAACAGTCGTGCCCCTCTGCCTATCCAGAACATCTAGCCTTGCACCTCTCGTTTAAGTCCTGGTGGTATCCAAGTAGCTGAGGGCTCCTCCCGAAGCCAAAGGTGGTCACACTACAGGTGAAGCACAAGCCCAGACCAGGGTGCTTGCCATTTGTTCTGGTGTTTGGTGCCGACCGTTACAGTAATAGATCTTGTCAGACTAACTTCATTTCTTTTTATGAAAAGGTAAGCAGGGACCTCGATTCTGGGATGCCAGTGGATGTGATTTACTTTGCTAAAGCATTTGTGCCACACAGAAGGTTACTGGTTAAATTAAGGAATGTTGGCCTGGAACATAGTATTTGTACCTGGATAGAGAACTGGTTAAAAGATATACTACAAAGAGTGGTGGTAAATGGAACATTTTCTAATTAGACCAGTGTTGTTAGTGGAGTACCGCAGGGCTCTGTACTAGGTCCCCTGCTTTTCAGGACATTTATTAATGACCTGGAGGTGTGCATTGAAAGTACTGTTTCTATTTTTGCAGATGATACTAAATTTTGCAGAACTGTAGGTTCCATGGAGGATGGAAACTATGTGTGTTGGGAGTTACCTTAAATGAGAAGGATCTTGCGGTTTTTGTAGATAACAAGTTGTCTAATCCTGGGCAGTGTCATTCTGTGGCTACTAAAGCAAATAAAGTTCTGTCTGGCATAAAAAAGGGCCTCAACTCAAGGGATGAAAACTTAATTATGCCTCTTTATAGGTCCCTGGTGAGGCCTCATCTGGAGTATGCAGTGCAGTTTTGGACTCCAGTCCTTCAGAAGGATATAAATGAGCTGGAGTGCAGAGATGTGCAACTAAGCTGGTTAGAGGGATGGAAGACTTATATTATGAGGGTAGACTGCCAAGATTGGGGTTGTTTTCTCTGGAAAAAAGGCGCTTGCGAGGGGACATAATTACACTTTACAAGTACATTAAAGGAAATTATAGACAAATAGCAGGGGACCACTCCTTCAGTCTAGAAGAAAATAGCTTTCATTTGAAGCAACGTAGGTAGTTCTTTACAGCGAGGACAGTGAGGTTGTGGAATGCACTGCTGGGTGATGTTGTGGTGGCTGATTCTGTTAATAAGAGTGGCTTGGACAAAATATCAAAGGCTATTGTGATATTAAACTCTATAGTTAGTATAGATATGGGTATATATATCATTTATGTGAAAGTATGGAGGGGTGTGTGTATGGAGGGGTGTGTGTATGGATGCTGGGTTTTCATTTGGAGGGGTTGAACTTGATGGACTTCGTCTTTTTTCAACCCGATTTAACTATGTAACTATATTAGGGCAATTTGGAACAGATTTTTTACAGTGAGAGCTGTGAAGTTGTAAAATTCTCTCACTGAATCAGTTGTACAGGCTGATACATTGATAGCTTTAAGCAGGGGTTGGATGGCTTTTTAGCAAAGGAGGGAATACAAGGTTATGAAAGTTAGCTCGTAGTTCAAGTTGATTCAGGGACTGGTCCGATTACCATCTTGGAGTCTGGAAGGATTTTTCCCCCTCTGAGGCAAATTGGAGAAGCTTCAAATGGGGTGTTTTGCCTTTTTTCAGCCTAACTTGCTATGTTACAATGTAATTATACATAAGTAACTTATTAAACAGCTGAATATGACCAGATTTTGTGAGTATTTGTATATGTGGTGAAAAAGACAGATGAGAGTCTCAGATAATTCCTAGGCAGCATGCCTGTGTGATTGAGTGAAAGGTGATGTTGTTAACTGTGAGTGAGATCTAAGAAACAGGGGAGGATCTTGGAGGAAATATCACGAGTTCTATTTTAGAAAGAATCAGCTTCCGGTGGCGCTGCAACATCCAGGAGGAGACAGCAGAGAGGCAGTTTGTAACTTTGGAAAAGAAAGATAGAGAAAGGTCAGGAATAGACAAGTAGAGTTGAGTGTCATCAGCATAAAGGGTATACTGAAGTCCAAGTGAATGAATACGTTTTCCTAGTGAAGAAGTATAGAGTGAGAACAGCAAAGGGCTAAAGATGGAGCCTTAAGGAACGCCAACAGAGAGAGGGAACATAGTAGAAGTACAATTAGAGAGAGCAACTTTAAAGGAACTATAAAAGAGCAGTGTCACAATTAGCAGCTGAGTATACAATGTCTAGGAGGGAGGAGTGGGTGGTCAACTGTATCAAAGGCTGCAGAGAGATCTAGAAGGATGCGTATGGAATAGTGACCTTTAGACTTTGCCAGGGGAAGATCATTGGTTACTTTTGTGAATGCAGTTTCAGTAGAGTGTGCTGGGTGGAAGCCAGATTGCAGGGGGTATAGAAGGTAGTTGTGATTGAGATGACTTTCCAGTAATTTGGATGTGAATGTAAGAAGGGAAACTGAATGATAGTTGGTGGGAGAGTTGGGATTTTTGAGGAAAGTACCATTAGAAATGGAAAGGTAAAGGTTAAATAGATGGGTAAGTGCAGTAGAGAGTGTATCAAACTTTTAGTAAAGGAGGTGAGAAGGTATGGGATCAAGGGATCAGGTTGTGGGGTTTCAGCAGGTTATAAGTTTGATAACTTCATCTAGTATTGCGGGTAGGGATGGGATTTGTTTTTGCCTTGTTTCACCGCAGAAATTTGCCATTGGTCAAAAAAAATTTGACGCCCATAGACTTTAATGGGCGTCTGCGACATTTTGCTGGTGGTGATTTTTTGGCGAAACTAAATGGGTCAAATTCACCCAAGCCTATTTGCAGGAGTGAAGGAGTGCAAAGTGCATGTGATTGAATAGCAAGATAATCTGAGATTGTTGACAGATGGTATGCTCAGTCTAAGGAGATTGATTTTTTTATTTAAAAAAATGACCTAGATCTTGGGCAGTTACATTAATGGGTGGTAATCTTGGGCAGTCAGGCTATTAAGGTTATTAACATAAGAGATCCACTGTGCTGTAAATATAGCACATGTTTTTCCCTTTTATTTTATAAACTGCCATATTTTCATGTATGTCTTTTTGTAACATCTTCATCAACATGTTCATTTAATAATATAACATTTGATAAGTTTGTCTTGATGCTCTAAACGACCCTATCCTAAGTGTAACTGTGAGCCTTAGCATCTGCATGCTAAAAGGAAAGGCTAGTCTGTGTATAATCTGATTGACTATTTGATTGCTGGTAGAAAGAGTGTGTGTTCCAGTTATCTTAACCCTAACTTCTATAGTGCTTGGCATCTTTTCATCCGCAGTCTGAAGTATGAAAGTGGTGGTAGCAAGTTTTTTGTGACTTTTGTGGGTGTTGGTTCGATTTTATAGGACTGCAAATACCCTAATCTACCGAACCATACAAAGACCTGAAAACCCCAAACTATTGCTTAAGATATTCCAGGCAATGACTGAATGCTCAATAAGCAACAAATACCAAGAACTGTCCTATAAACTTCTATTGAGGTGGTACAGGACTCCAGCACTTCTATACAAAATGGGAGTAATTCAGATGGACCGATGTTAGAGATGGGATCAAGAAACAGGCACCCTAGAACATATCTGTATAAAATGTACAAGAGTACATACTGGTCACAGGTCCAGGACATTTGTGAGAAGGTTATCGGCTGCCACTTCACTCTTTCTTATCTACGCGAGTCCTGCTTTTCCACAAGCTGGAACCCAAAGATCCTGCAAAAAAAGCCTACTTTTTCTATTGATTCTGGCTGAAAAAAAGTTATCCCCTTATACTGCAAAAATAAAACCCATCCACCAACAGAGAGATGGATCAGTATAGTCAATGAGTTATGTCTTAATGACTTCTTGCTTAACACAACACTATGCAATTTGGTACCCATGGAAAGAATATATGGAAAAACAAAACACACCAACAATATAAGTTAGTCTCCTATAACTCTATTTATACTTTCAGGTACAAAAATTCCTACACCTTGGTAAAAAAACTATAAGGGTAAATATATGAGGTGTAAACAAGTTCAATAAGCTTGCTAATGAACCATACTATTTAGTAGTAGTTAATCCATAGTTATGTTAATCAATAGCCATCAGATCATAAATAACAATTATTATTGATAACTATACAGTACATGCTTAATGTGACTGTACATGTGTTTCAATAATTGTATACATGACATGTCACTTTTGTACATAATTGACCTAAATGGAATAAACAAAAAAAGAAAAATATGATATAATTTACTTTGACTCGTGCAGTGGCTGCATTCGTTGTACACTTTGATTGGACTTATCACTCCTTGCACTTCCCTAACTTTGCAATCAGCATCAGACAGTCCATCCCAGCTCATATTCTGAATCATCCCCAAGTTCCCCTGTTGCCTCTTAAAAGTTGTTGGTAATTTCAGAATTCCCACTGCAGACTGCATTACTAGGCACAGCAGAAATGCAGCTAAAAAATAACATGCAGACATTAATTTGCCACTGAAACTTTGCCTTCCTGGTTTTGCATGTTCAGCTTCTGTAAAAACTCAAGCGCAATTGCATACACTGGGCACCATTGCATCACATGCAAATCCCCATCATGGCCACATTTACACTTGAATTGAAGGGGAAAATCCTGGATTCTGAGTAAAAAAACAAGGCGAATTTCATATGAAATTGCACTTTGCACACTTGCACTTTAGATTAAAAAATGATCCCAACTGTATCATAAGTGAACAATGTACCATCTAGAATCCACAGTACAAGTCCCAGTGGAGTTTCCTGACCATGTAACAGGAGTGGGCTGCAGCTAAATGGTTAAATGTAAACTACAGAATGTCAAGATTGTATCACTACAACCAATGGTATAGGGAATAATGTACCCCCTATTGTACAATATAAGTCAATCAGTATAAATTTACAGATGTGAGGCTGAAGACCCTCTACACGCCTGCCAACTTGCCTGCTTGTGCCCCCCGCTAAGGAAGGTAAGATTGCGACTGGGGAGGGGAAAGTAGTGAGGGAACACATAAAATGTGTGAAGGTAGCACCTAGTGAGCAGGATTGTGTCTTGTATACTGAAATTGTCACCCCTGTGTGTAAATAAACTGCCTAAATGTAAAGAAAGTGTCTGTTTACAGAACCTATACATTTTTCCTTAGTGAAAATAGTCAGGAGCGCCCGATGTCGCTTCCGTCTCCGGCGGTGTCGCATCCAAAATGGCGGCACCCATGACGCACAGGGGCAGATGCCGGCGCCTTGATGCCAGTGCCATTACATTACGTGTCTGCCGCGAAAATTGAAAATAAAAGGACTTCCAGGTCACTGGTTCAATGCCCGATTATAGGAATTGCTAATTTGTGTTTCTGGGTTTCCTCAGATTGCTGTTTCCTGGATTCCTGTCCCTCTGCTAAGACCCTGATTCTCATACTTGCTGCCTGGCTTATTGAACTCTTGCCTGAACTTGACTATGCTTACGACTGACCCCTTTGGATACCGCAAACTTGGACTTTAACCCCTAAGCTTCCTCCTTGGTCCATTATAATTGGGCCATGGACCCCACTGAGGAAGCTCCGTCTGATGTGAAAAGAACGCTACGGGGTTTGGTGACTCGCATGGAAGATTATGAAGCCCAGCAGAATCATATAGGGCAAGTGCTAGAGGCCCTTCTCTTCTGGATGCCATCCGCTTCTCCGGTCATGGGAAATCCTCCCACTGTAGTTGCTCCTCCTTCTCTTGCCTCATCGATTGATGAGCCCCACATTCCTCCACTGCCCCGCTATAATGGGGATCCTCAAGCCTGCAGAGGTTTGAGTTCTAACCCTCGCAATACTCCAGTGAGCAGTCTAAGGTGGGATACGTGATGTCCAGGTTGGAGGGCAAGCCACTAGAATAGGCAACACCACTTTGGGAGAAGAATTACCCTCTTACCTTCAATGTCAAAGCCTTTTGACATCGAAGATGCCCCGGGTTGTGTCGATAATGCCTCTTCCTGACTCCTACAGATCCAGCAAGGGAATCGCAGTGCCAGTGAGTACGCCATTCAGTTTAGAACTTGGATGGCTGAAACTAACTTGAACAACGAGGCTTATTGAGCGGTGTTCTATCAAGGCTTGTCAAGCAGACTCAGAGTCTCCAGGGATTGTCCTGAACAATTGGAAGACCTGATTTCTCTTGCTATCAAAGTAGACACCCGACTCAGGGAGCACCAATTTGATATGGAGCACAGCAAAAGATTCCTGCCTGCCCTAGCCCCACGCTTCCATAGACCCCTTCTTCCTACTCCTGTCTCTCCTCCAGTGCTGCCCTTTGGGCTTATATACTTACATATAGTTTTCATAGCCCAATCTTATATATTCTGCCTAGTTTAGTCTTTCAGAGCTTTGTAGTTCAAACATTCTAGCTTTCATCCAACTCATGTCACTGATGAGTCATGTGATGACAGTGTGGGAAGCCGTTATTTTCCCTTCAGAGTGGCAGCCATTTATACCTTGTTCAGCTTAGGGTGAAAAGGTATTTTCTTTTTACCTCAAGGATACATTTCTTTTGGATTACAATTCTTACAATTTCTTGGATCACAGCTTCATTAAAGGTCAAGGAATTAAAGCTCATCTAAAGGCTGTGTTCTTGTGAGTAAGCTACTGCTAAATGTAAGTTAAATCCAATCTCTATCACGATTTACTGGAGGAACTGTTCCTCCCCTGGAGGAACCTATGCAGATTGGCCAGATGCACCTCTAAGAACAGAAAAAGCTCCAGAGATGTTTGGCTGGTCTATACTGTGCTGGTAAAGCCCATTTGACCAATTGCTGTCCCTTAAAATTGGGAGGATCTCCATGCTAAGGTGATATTGAGCATGCGCCCGAAAGAACTGCCATTACAGATTCGGCTACCTGATAAGACTATTGATGTCTCCGCTTTTCTGGATTCTGGGGCTGCAGAAAATTTCATGGATGCTTCTTTTGGCAAGTTTCTACAGATTCCCCTATTCCCCTTAGCCAGTACCCTGAGGATCCTGGCAATTGATGACAGGCTGTTAACATCTGAGATAATCTCTGAAACAACTGGTGAACTTCCATTGACAGTTGGATCCTTACACCGAGAGAAGTTTCTCAGAATAAACTGTCCATCGGCTCTTGTGGTATTGGCTTTGTCTGCATAACCCCTCTATTGACTGGGCTGCCAATCAGATCTCTCATTGGAGTTCTTTTTGCTGAAGAAACTGTTTACCTGCTAAGCCTGGTCACTGGGTGACTCTCGCTGCAGTGGATCACCAATCTTTGCCTGCAGTTTACAAAGACTTTTCTGAAATCAGCAGAAATTCTGCCTCCTCATCGTTCCTACGACTGCCCCATCAAACTTCTTCCCGGTACCATGCCCCCCAGAGGTCGTACCTACCCATTGTCTCCTGCTGAGACTTCTGCAATGAAGGAATATATCCAAGATAACCTCCAGTGGGGATTCATTAGACCTTCTTCTTCTCCGGCAGGGGCAGGATTCTTCTTCGTGGAGAAGAAATATGGCAGATCGCATCCCTGTATCGATTACAGGGGCCTCAACAAAATCACAGTTAAAAACCGGTAACCTCTGCCTCTCATCTCCGAGCTCTTCGACCAACTCAGAGAGATGGGCATTATGAATACCTGGTAATGCACTTCTGCGTCTGCAACGCCCCCGACGTCTTTCAAGAATTTGTGAATGACATCTTCAGAGATTGTTTGGGGCAATCTGCAGTCGTGTACTTGGACGACATTTTGATCTTCTCCGGATACTTGGTTACCAAACCCAGGTGAAAGAAGTTGTCTCCTGACTGAGAGAGAATTCCCTTTTTGCCAAGCTGGAGAACTGTGTCTTCAAGGTGCCTAAGATTCCCTTCCTGGGTTACATTATATCTCATGAGGGATTTGAGGTGGATCCTTTTATAGTCATGTCAATTCAAGACTGGCCTCTCCCAACAAGTACCAAGGCCATACAAAGATTTGTCGGTTTTGTTAATTACTACCGACAATTTATGAAGGTGTTTTCCCCCCGTATTGCTCCTGTCTTGGCTCTTATCCGGGAGGGAGGAAAACTTAATGTCTGGCCCCCTCATGATCTGGAGGCCTTTCAGTCCCTGAAAGATTTGTTTGCCTCTGCTCCTGTCCTCCAGCATCCTGATTTTCAGCAACCCTTCTTCATCGAAATAGTTGCTTCTGACGTTGGGGCTGGAGCTATTCTTTCTCAGAGAAAAATTGCAGACGGGAAACTACTCCTTTGTGCTTACTTCTCGAAGAAATTCTCCCCGGCATAGCAAAATTACGATGCCGGAAATTGTGAGCTTCTGGCAGTAAAACTTGCACTTGAGGAGTGGAGACGCTTTCTGGAAGGAGCACCTTATCCTGTCACCATTTACACTGATCGCAAAAACTTGGAATTCATTCAGACTCTTAAGAGACTGAACTCTCTTCAAGCTCAGTGGGCACTCTTCTTCACAGGATTCAATTTTGTCCTTACATACTGCCTTGGCTCCAGGAATCAGAAGCAGGGGCGATTCTTGGTATAATGCCGTCTGAGGCGGCCTTCTTTCGCCGCCCCCTTCCCTCCTCCCGGCACTAACCTTTATAGCGCCGGAGAGGGCAGGGGCGGTCCGCGACAATTCGTGCAGAGAGCGCAATAGCGCTCTCTGCGCTAGAAGAGCCGAATTTCCGGTTTGAAAACCGGAAATTCGGCTCTTAGTTACCAGGAGCGGCATTTTTGCTGCCCCTGACAACCAGGGGGGCGCTGCCGCCTGAGGCGAGTGTCTCAACTCGCCTCATTGGTGGAGCGCCCCTGATCAGAAGGCAGATGCCCTATCCCCAAGCATTGTACTTGAGGTTCGCATCAGTGAAGATCAAGAACCAATTATTCCCACCACGAAAATCATTACTTCCCTATTTCAGCAACTGGCTAGCCAGATCCGATCTGTCCAGTCTTTTCCTCCTTCTGATACCCCCACAGGTATGGTATACGTGCCACCCAAATTCCGCATAAGCATCCTTTAGCAAAGCCACTGTTCCAAGCAAGCTGGACATGCCAGGGTATCCAAAAGACCTTGGAGCTTGTCAGTCGACTCCTTTAGTGGCCAATCCTTTGGAAAGATGTGAAAGACTTTTTTGGCGGCCGGTGCCATTTGTGCCTAAGTCTAGCCATTCTCGCCCTAGCGGTCTATAGCAACCTCTACCCATTCCATATTTAGCTATGGACTTTATTGTCAAACTGCCACATTCCAAGGGGAACACTGTAATATGGGTAGTTATTGACCACTTCAATAAGATGGCACAGTTTATCCATCTTCGTAAACTTCCCTCAGCCAATGAACTCTCTCAGTTGTTCATTTGCTATATCTTCTGACTTCATGTCTTTCCAGTGGAGATTGTATCTGACAAAGGTTTCAAAGTTTGTGTCCAAGTTTGGCAATTATTGTGTAAAAATCTAGGTATAGCTCTCCAATTCTCCTTTGCCTATCACCCTCAATCCCACAGGGCAGCAGAGTGGGTAAACCAAGCACTGGAACAGTTCCTGAGAAGTCATGCATCACTCTGTCAGGATGATTGGGCCAATCCACTCCCCTGGGCGGAGTTCTCTCATAATAACGTATAGGGACGTTAATGTACACCTATGGCTTTAAATCCCTTCACTTCCTGATATCCCTAGTTGCTGGGCAGATGCCCATGTAGCTAGTTTTAATTTACATATCCCAGTTATTGGCCAGGAGGAGCTGTGATCACATCCTGTCACACTTTGGTATAATGAGTGAGAAGGGGTGGATCTTCCTCTTTGGCTCCTGGTTGCTGACCCAGCTGGATGTTTCCAGGGAGCCTGGGTAAGCAAGGCCCAGTGGAGCCATGTGCCCAAGAGGAACCTGAACCTCTAGAGAGTTAAGTCGGGAGCAGGGACCCCATGAATGAGGCTAGTGAGTGACAGGAATATATTGGTTACAGACTCTCTAGGATAGTGAGGCAGTGAGGGAAGAGAGAAAGAGAAAAAAGGAGATGTAGCACAGAGTAGATTCCCAGATTGTACGATTTGCCTACTGTAAAGGGACCACAGTGGATAGGGTTTCAGGCTTTAGGTTCACCTCCCTGACCACCCAACTGGGTGGGATCCAGACCACGTGTGAGGTATTT
Source organism: Xenopus laevis (assembly GCF_017654675.1). Lineage (NCBI taxonomy): Eukaryota > Metazoa > Chordata > Amphibia > Anura > Pipidae > Xenopus > Xenopus laevis. Next base: position 22,551,668 of record NC_054375.1, read on the forward strand.
CTGCTTGGTGGTGCTGTACTGCATTGACTACATCCTCAGGAAATGCAGCTGCATCTACTGTACCTCTGATATACTGTCTGAGCTGTGTGCCTATATATTCTGCAAATGCCTCTGTACTGATGTAAGCACCTTGTGGATCATTGGTCTCTGACAAATAAAAGTTTGTTCTGTTTTATTGCAAGAACCTCCTGGCGCCTATTTCTTTGTTGGTTAAAGCACAGTAACCTGTGGAAGTTGTAGTTGCACTACACTGTACCTTCATTCCTTTCACTTTGTGAAGGCCCTGCCTTGAGTGTTAGAGTCCAGTCCAGTGTAACCCATACTCTAGTATACTAGCTGGTGATTAACTCCGCTGGTGTAAATAGCCCAAGTTAGCATTACAAACGCTTGTCATGCCTCCATTGGTAGATCGCCCTTTCTGACTGTGTATGGGCAACATCCACAAATCTTTCCTCAAGACTTCCTCTTGGCCGACTATCATGTAGCCCACATATCTGCCATTTGGTCGGCTACCAAAGCCAATTTAGAGAAAAGTTCCTTGTCCCATAAGAATTATGCTGATCAAAGACGCAAATCTTTCTAGTTGGGGACAAAGTGTGGCTTTTGACAGGAAATATTCATTTAAAAGTTCCTTCCCCCAAGTTGGCTCCAAAATGTGTTGGTCCATTCTCCATTGTGAAGATTGTTAATCCTGTGGCTGTCAGACTTCAGCTTCCCGATTATAGGAATTGCTGATTTGTGTTTCTGGGTTTCCTAAATTACTGTTGGATTACTGGATTCCTGACTCTCTGCTAAGACCCTGATTCTTGCTGCCTACCATATTGAACTCTTGCCCGAACTTGACTATGTTTACACCTGACCCCTTTGGATACCGCAAACGTGGACTTTAACCCCTAAGCTTCCTCCTTGGTCTGGACTTTTCCGCCCTGAGTTTGAATTTCCTGGTTAACCATACGTGTTGATTTTAAAGTGATTGTTTATCAAAAATTTAATTTGTGTTTTTTCTTCTCAATTTAAAGGGGTGGTTCACCTTTAAGGTAAATTTTATTATGTTATAGAATGGCCAATTCTAAATTGGTTATCATTATTTATTTTTTATAGTTTAATAGTTATTTGCCTTTTTCTTTTGACTCTTTGCAGCTTTCAAATGGGCGTCGCTGACTGCCTTCTAAAAAAGAAATGCCCTGTAAGGCTACAAATGTATTGTTATTGCTACTTTTCATTACTGGTCCTTCTATTCAGGCTTCTCCTATTTGTATTCTAGTCTCTTATCAAATCAATGCATGGTTGCTAGGGTAATTTGGACCCTAGTTACCAGATTGGTTAAGATGCAAATTTAAGAGCTGCTGAATAAAAAGCTAAATAACTCAAAATCCTTCAATAATAAAAAATTAAAACAAATTGCAAACCAGGAAAAACATGGTGGAAAAAATGTGAATGCAAAAAAATATTCTGAAACCATGAATAATTTTTATTAAGCTTATTAGTTTATTAAAAAAAAAGGTAAAAGTAACCAAAAAAACCTCAAGTACAAGCTTTCTTATATGATTCCCCAGTTTATTAAACATTTGAGTTTTTCAGCCTCACTGAAAATGAGTGGGACAATGTTATTCAAGCTTATGTACAGTCGGGGGGGGGGGGTTGGCAAAAAAACCTGGGTATTTTGTTGTTCTACCTGTAAAGCTAGTTTGTGATCAGTGCGCCCTTGATATGAAACTACAGTATAAACACAACATATGGAAGTGTTGTTTGCCCTTTTCCTAAATGCATAACCCTGTTAAAGGGGTGGTTCACCTTTAAACAACTAGTTGTTTTCAGGTAGATCCCCAGAAATAACGACTTTTTCCAATTACTTTTTTAGTTTCTATTTGTGACCGTTTTTATAATATTTAAATGTAAAGTACCATTTTCACCTTCTAAAGCAGCTCTGGCAGGAGGGGGTCACCAACCCCCCCAAACTATTCTAAATTGATACATTTAGTTGATACTTATCATTGTCCCTGCTAAGCACAATCCCTAATTTTCATTAAAGGCAGCTATTAGAATTGATACAATAGTTGCTAATAGTCCAGAGATGCTGCTAAGAAATGTATCAACTAAATGTTGCAAAATTGTAACAGTTCAGAGTCTGTGCCTGAATCACTGAGCTGCCAGACAAACACCAGAGACAAGAACATTCAACTTTAAACTTAGATTTTGGACAAACAGTAAAAAAAAATTAACAAAAGAAAGTAATTGAAAAAAGTCTTTATTTCTCAGGAACAATCTGAAAACAACTGACAAAAAAAAGTGTTTGGAAGGAGAACAACTCCTTTAAGGGGCAGATTTATCAAGGGTCGAATTTCGAATTTGAAAAACTTTGAAATTCGAATTCAAAAAGACCAACCTAAATTAAATTGAAGGGGTTTTTTTTGGCCGAATAGGTCTGTTTTCCATTGATTATCGATCTTATTCAAATTGTACGAATCAAAGTAATATCGCATTTGAATCATACGATTCAAAGTTTTTCCCAAAAAAAACCTTACCACCAATTGACTCCAAGTAAGTTCTAGGAGGTCTTGAAGACCTTTAGGTGCGCACACTCACTGTGAGAGAACTTTAGAAATGGAGGGTGCGGATCTGGGCCGGCAGGGCCCACAAGAGCCAGGGGCCCACCGGGTTTTTTTCCGGTTTCCCGTCTGCCCAGTCCGACCCTGCAAGTGAGGTGTGCAAAGTGCAATTTTGGATGCAAATCGCAATATTTATTTTTACACAAAAAATGCAGCTTTTCCCCCAATGATTCCAAGGTGCAATGTGGCAAAATGAACACAATTATTTGTGCATGTAGTAGCAAATTTGGTATTTGCACACAATTCAGCTAAAGGTGGCAGGAACGGTAAAATGTAATTTGGCATTTGTGAAGAAGTACAAGGGTCATGTTTAGAAGCATCATTCAACGTGTAATGAATGGTATCAATAAGTGCAATGTTAGCTTGATGGCACTTGCCGCTGTAATTGTCTCCTATGGAGTACGGGTCTTCAACAAGTCACAGTTGCAGTGCAATGTAAAACAAACCAGGTGTAGATAATGTAGGATTAGCCTGGGTCTGTGTTTACGGATCATTTTCAGGAGTGAGAATTACCAATTACATGCAGCGCGAACAGTAACACAGGAACTCTATTCTAGGATAAAGAACACAACTAGGATAATTACTTTGCTGTGCTGATTAGTGATGGATGAATCTGTGCTGTTTTGCTTCACAGAAAAACTTGCGAATTACCGTAAAATGGAGAAAAATTCATGAAATGCATTGCAGTCAATAGACGTCAAAATAATTTGGACGCAAGCAACAGTTTTTATTTGCGTGACTTTTTTGTCCAAATGCACTGAAGTCAATGGGCATCCGAATAATTTTGACGTGCGACAATTTTAGGCGTGACTATTCTGACGCACAACAATATTTTTTTGTCATTGCTGATTTTTCCCCGCAGTTTCACAAATTTATTTGGTGGTGGCGAAACACGGAAATTCTGAGTGAATTTGTGCCTGGCAAATTTATTCACCCATCACTAGTGCTGAGTAGAGAAAAAACAGTGACAAGTTAGTCTGAATGTTGCTTGTTTCATATTAAAGAGAATAACATTCCCAAATCAGATTTATTCATCAGATATTGTGTCTGAAGAATCCTAATCTGGCTTTGTTTCATAGCATATTTCCATTTATGCATATTATTAGGAGCTTCAGTTAAAGTTGGTCTGTGCCTATTAAAACTATTATTTCAGCCCAAGAGTCAAATGAACAGATTGTGCGCTGTTTCACCTTACATGGAAATTGTATCAACTTGGTCCCATGGAAAGTCTGGTCAATTGATGACCCTCAATTGCTGATGCAAGTTCTGAGATATTAGCTCTATCTGGGTTAAAGTGGACCTGTCACCCAAACACAAAAAACTGTACATTCTGGTGTGCAAACAAGATTCAGAGATGATGCAAGGCTTGCCTAAAAGGAGAAGGAAAGGTACCAAAGCAGTTTATTTTCAGTATTTAGCCACAATAGGCAAACTATAACACTATTTATTCTGCAGAATGCTTTACTATACCTGAGTAAACAGCTCTAGATCCTCTCTGTTTGTTTAGGATAGCAGCTGCCATATTCACTTGGTGTGACATCACATCCGGCCTGAGTTTCCCTGCTCAGTCATAGCTCTGGGCTCGGATTACAGCAGGGAGGGGGAGAGGAGCAAACTGAGCATGCTCAAGCCCTAGCCCTGATACAGAAGCCCATGTGTACACAACAGAAGGGAAGAAATGCAGTTTCTTTTGACCGAGGACTCAGGGAAGCATTACTTTGAGGGTTTACTGGTGTATTTATATAGACCTTTCAGATAAACGTTACTTAGTTTTAGCCTTTTCTTCTCCTTTAACAGTGTCCACAAAATGGCTCCTGCCTGCTTGCTATAATTATGAATTTCCAAACTGAAGGAAACAAGATTCAAATAATTTATAAAGTGTAATTAAAGTTCATTTTGCTTGACAAATGTAATAAAATAGGATTTTGAATAATATTTTTCGGTGACGGATCCCGTTTAAATGGACATTGAAGGCAAAGATCAGGTGATATCACCACATACAGTGATAATCATGTTCAGTTTAATGAAAATAAAGTGGTCATTTGGAATTGAATTAGGAAATACATTTTTCTCATCAGATAGAATGTGGCCCCATGAGTTCATATTAGAAAATGCTTTGAGTTGTGGTTCATGGTCCAGAAATTAAGATGTCCAGACCTTGACATAGGGCTCACTTTGTTTGCCCAAACCCATTTGTGGGTCCCACAGGTTTGGGGTCAACATGCTTATTTCTAACTGAAGGTAGGAATGATTTTTACTGGCAATTCTGTTTGCATCTATAATTAAGTATGGCACATTAGAGAATGGGTACTGCAAGTCCATCCACTTGTGTCTTATGATAATTCAACTTCAGATTCTTTTAATCTGCATTATAAACCACATTTGAATAAAGTAAAAGAAAGGACATACTTCCTCATATGAATGAATGCAGAGAAATAATTTGCCCTGATAGTTTCATGTTTATGTAAGAAATTTAGCCTCTACTTATGGGGGACATATTCCTGTTACCTTTGCTCCACTGGTTAAATTAATAAAGATACAAGGGAAGTAGAGGATACGACTGTTGGCTCAGATAATTGCATTAGGCTGTGGAGAGGCCTGTTATCAGCCTGCCCTTAAATTACCTTGTGACCCTGATCTACTGTTCTTTTTACCATCTCCATACATTTGACCTCTGTAAATCCATAAATCAAGCATGTCAGATTCTAATAGAAATATAGCATGAAAGACCAGCATATTAGCAAAGATCCCACAATAAGAAACATACATATTTACCAGCGCTTTACCACATTTTTAAAATGTCATTCCCCACAGCCCCATCAAATATTGCTATTCTGAGTACAAAGCTTAGTAAATAGGCAATTATGCAAGGAAAAGCTGTCGAAAAGCACTGTATGTGTTATCAATTAAAAGACTGCTCTATTTATTCTTTCTTCAAGGCTGATCTCTCCTCCGCTATTCCTTTGAGTATTCCCTGCTTTGCTGAGCACTTAAAATACAGGTTCCCCAAGCTTTAGATCTGCTACTTTGTATTCTGTGATGATGAGGAGATTCTTTCAGTCTGGTAGGCTACTTAACTCCTTGGAGATTAAAGCAAAACTGATTCCAACATTCAATCAACTGTACCTACAGCAGAGGAACTTGCTAATACCATAGTTTATTCTTGAAACAAGTTCATTGGTTCTTTCAAAGGAAGGCAAGCAACCATCAAGCAAGCAATTTCAATATGATTTATATAAATATCCTGGATCACCATTTCAGATGTTAGGCAAATATACAGATCTGTTATTAAACTAGCTACTATATTACTGCTGATGGTTCTTGGGTATTTCATATCTTTATTATTCCCAGTGGAAAAAATTATATGGAAGTACATAACACAGGTAAGTGTTGCACTCAGGGTCCCAAGGGTCAACAGCAGGATTTGTGAAAGGGCAGGCTGAGAATCAGCCTCAAACAAAAATGTTCCTTCCACATGGCATTAGCCTTAATCATTATTATTTTTTTTCCCACTCCTGTCACATCTGCCTTTTTATCAGCCACGTTTCCTCAATGCACTTCCCTCAATTTCATGTTTTGTACAGGTATTTGTACTTTATACTGTAGGTATGCTCTAGGTTCTTCTCACATTTCTCCATGACTTTCTTTGATCCCATTTTCTTCCTCTTCTGTTTAACACCTTTTTCCTGCCCCTTTATTTTACCAACTGTCCCACCATTCCTCTTTTTCCCTATTTTTTCCCCTGAAAAAAAAAAACACTTCTCCCTTACTGACCTGCTGGTGTTGTTTCAAGATATTGGGTGTAGGGGGTGTTTATAGTCATTAGTGACAGCATTAGTGACAGGTGTAAAAACCATTGGAAGGGTGGACAGTTACTTTATGCTGGCTACTAAAACATTGCTGGCCATGGATATCATTCCATGTCTGATTCAGCTTTGATGATTCTGCTTTTGTCCACAAAGTCCAAGAACAAGGAATGGATTGCCTGGAGGGAGATACAAAGTTCACCCTTCAGCTAATCTGATTGACACTGCTGTACCAGGACATAAAGCAGCAGCATCAATGTTCTAGCTGACATAAAAGAAGATGTTTAAAATAAGCAGGCACACAGTAACTGCCCCCCCACACACATATACCACAAAATTGGGTTCCAGTAGCATACCCTGATCTCATCTGGAGACAGACTCATCATCCGTAGTTAGTAAGTTCGTTAGGGAGCCGCAATGTTTTTTTTTTTAAATGTTTGAAGAATCAGGCAGGTTTGGGGAGGCTTAGCTTCCCCAAGACTTAATTGTATATCCCCTATAAGTTTCATTCTGACCTACTTGTGTTATCCAGGTTTAATCCTACCTGTACCTTTCCTGAACTAAAGTAATTTGCATAAATGTTGTCAAAAAGAAACAAATGGTCATCACAAGAAATTCTGCTTCTGTGCAGTTATATTTATTTATATTGATCTGGGAGTAGTGATGGGTGAATTTATTCGCCAGGCGCAAATTTGCGGTGAATTTGCGCGATTCGCAAAACACCCGCGAAAATTCGCCCGAAAAAAAGACGCCGGCTTTGTTTCGCAGATTTTTCGCTGTTTCGCGAATTTCGCGCAAAATTTGCGAATTTTTCGGCGAAGCGAAACGGCGCAAATCCGCCCATCACTACCTGGGAGGCAAGTGGGTATCTGCTTCACTCTACCTAATATTATAACAAAACTCTCAGTTCCATTCTAACAGCAGAGAACAGAAAAAAATTATAACCTTCAATAAAATAAATTTTTGCTAACTTTATTAGTTTATTAAAGTTGTTTAATGGTCAAAAATAATTTAGACAATAATAAAGTATTGAGAGAAACCTACTATGCCTTCTGGCAAAGATGTTGCTGATGGCAGAGCTTGCTATTTCAAATAACAGTCCAACAGCTAAATTGTATGTCAACCTGTAAATTGGTCTTTTAAGATTTTAATAATAATTTTCCTTTTAAGACAAAATAATTTTACATAGTGTGAAGGTCATAAGCTGTCAATAATTTAATTACTTCTCTGAAAAGATATGTTCTCGTATTATTAATTCCAGAGCAAAATAAGTCATGTTGAATGTACCAAGAGTACTGTAATGCACATGGGCTTGCAAGAGGCGGTGGAATTTATTTACATGAACCTCCAAAGCCTCTCAACATTGTTCTTTTTTTCCATCTAGGGCTTTATTGCTTCTTACAATCGATGCACCTTTTGCTTGTCCCAGGATAGGTACAGCTTCACAAATGAGTAAATCATCCAGCAAAGAAAAGATTACTCATGAAAACCAATGTGCAATGTTTAAGAAAACCAGGGTTGTCAGTGTACCGTATATACTGTAGTAGAGGAACATTACTCTCATTTGAAGCAGCGTAGTGGCTTCTAAACAGTGAGGGCTTTGAGGTTATGGAAAGCTCTACGGGGTGATGGCAGATTCTATTAACACCCTTAAAGGAGAAGGAAAGGTTAAAACTAAGTAAGCCTTATCAGAAAGGCCCATCTAAATATACCAGTAAACCCCCAAAGTAATGTTGCTCTGAGTCCCCTGTCAAAAGAAATACTGCATTTCTTTCCTTCTATTGTGTACACATGGGCTTCTGTATCAGACTTCCTGCCTTCAGCTTAAACCTCATTGCCCTGGGCAAGAGCATGCTCAGTTTGCTCCTCTTCCCCCCTCCCTCCCTTCTCTACTGTAATCTGAGCCCAGAGCAGGGAGAGACTCAGGCAGGAAGTGATGTCACAGCACATTAATACTGCAGCTCCTATTCTAAACAAACAGAGAGTTTCAAGAGCTTTTTACTTAGGTATGGTAAAACATTCTACAGAATAAATATAGCATTCTAGCTTGTACTATTGCAGCTAATCTATTGGCAATAAAATGCCTCTGTAGCTTTCCTTCTCCTTTAACATTGCCTTGGATGATTTCTTAAACAAGCATACTATACAAAGCCATTGTGATCTTATGGTCTACGGTTAATTAGTATCGATATTGACATAGCTTATATATGTAAGTGTATAGCGTCTGTATCAGTATGTGTATATATAAGTGCATCTGGGTTCATCTGGAGGTGTTCAACTTAATGGACTTTAGCCTTTTTTCACCCCAACTTAACTATGCAACTATGTCATTCCTGGATGTAATGTTCCTGTTTTAACTTCTGTTTTATTGACTATTTGACCTGTTACTGACTACACTTGCTGCTGCCTGTCTGCCCTGGTTTTCAAATTAGCCACCCACTTCCCCTTCTTTTACGTTGCAGCTTGGACTTTTGTTCTGTAAATCTCCTAGTACTCAGTTTCCTCCTCAGTTCTTACTCCTTGGTACTGATTTATTACATGAGATAATATGTCCTTTGCATATCTTTCCCAAAATGTCCAAGGTAAATGTCCTGTCTTCCCACAATAAAACTAGTCTTTTTTAATATACATAGATTTTACATTTTATCATACATTTTATCACACAAATAATATTGCATTACCATGCATTGCTATCATCTGCCTGCATTTTACAATGTTCCTCATCATTCAGCGCTTCACCATTCACTGGTTAGGTCAAATATCTCAAGGTGAAGGGGTTAACAGTTTGCCGTCCCCAGCACCCAAACACCTGCTGAAGTTGGTGCGGCTGTTTGGTATAATTAAAGTAATTTGGAGCCGCTGATTGCTCCCATTCCTTAACAATCAGTGCTAACGAGAGGAAGCTGCAGGCTGTACGCACAGCAGAGGACGAAATTCTGTTATTTGTCAGAACTGATTCAATCCAATATGCCTGTACTCAGCCAAAAAAACACATATAGTGGGGTATGAGAAATAGTGACGATATTGCCGTGCTTCGTCCAAGTGAAAAGTTAAAAAGATAAATTTGGAACTCTGTTCATTTGGTTGAATCAATTGAGTGTGTGAGCAAGAAAATTCAAATTCAGCAAAAGGGAATTATAGTTTACAACAAATAGAAAAAGAAGTTGGTTGATATGATGACGTTAATCTTATCAGGGTATAAAATTCTAATTTGCACCTGACATAACATAATTTTACTGCTTATAGACCAGGCACTTTTAGGCAATAGAAAATCAAGCTGAATGAATGAACATTAGTAAACAAGTATACTCAAGGACAGAACTGCAGGCAAAGTAGTACTGGGTTTTAGATTATTTAGAAGACCAACTAATTTTTATTTATTTAATTATGGTGTTTTCTGGTTCACTGTAGGGGAAGGGAACATAAAAGGTTTTGCTTACTCTGCCTTTAATTGTATTTTTACTTTCTTTCACTTACATGCCCTCTTGACAGTTTTATGCAGAGTCACCATCAAAAGCAACATTTGGGTGCACTTACGATGTGGGCTGAGATGGGTCTAAGGCGACACCCAGACATCTGACTTTGGAGACTGGATGTAGGGTGACATTTTCAACTGTAATGTTAAACAGACAAGCCAGGTTTTGGTGAGAATATAAGCAGTTCAGTCTTGGACATGTTAAGCTTAAGGTGGCAAGCAGTCATCCAAGGGGCAGATTTACTCGAGGGTGAAAATCCGCCAGTGACAGGTTTGCACCCATCGCTATACTTCGCCTGACGAAAATTTGCTTAGACAACGCTAATTCACTGGAATTTTGGAGTTTCAGCATGGGAGCCGATTGGAGGCGACGTTTCGCTAGCGTTTCTTCAGCAATTTGAGCAATTGAAAGCGAAGATGTGCTAGAGGTCTTGCGCTCAATTTAATTTGCATTTGGAAATTTAAAGTTGAATGGATGTATATGTTGCAGCAAATACATTACATTACACAAGTCCAGGGAACCTTAATAAAGAAAATAGAGAAAATGGATGGAGGAAGCCGTTATCCAAAAAAATTTTTAAGGACTTTTGCAGGCTATTAGTATCACGAAAAAAGGATTAAGACGCCAGCGTTTTTTTGGACTTTTTTTTTCCACTAAAAATATGATGTAAGTAACAGAAAATTGAGGAAGATCTATGTACTCCATTGCACTTTGCCTGGTCTGAGCCGGCGAAGGCAAGTCTGGCGTAAGAGGTAGAGATGTCGCGAACTGTTCGCCGGCGAACTTGTTCGCGCGAACATCGGGTGTTCGCGCGAACATCGGGTGTTCGCGCTCGCCGGAAGTTCGCGAACGTCGCGCGACGTTCGCCATTTTGGGTTCGCCATTGTTGGCGCTTTTTTTTGCCCTCTCACCCCAGACCAGCAGGTACATGGCAGCCAATCAGGAAGCTCTCCCCTGGACCACTCCCCTTCCCTATAAAAACCGAAGCCCTGCAGCGTTTTTTCACTCTGCCTGTGTGTGCTGAAGAGATAGTGTAGGGAGAGAGCTGCTGCCTGTTAGTGATTTCAGGGACAGTTGAAAGTTTGCTGGCTAGTAATCGTTTTGATACTGCTCTGTTATTGGAGGGACAGAAGTCTGCAGGGGTTTGAGGGACATTTAAGCTTAGGTAGCTTTGCTGGCTAGTAATCTACCTTCTACTGCAGTGCTCTGTATGTAGCTGCAGTGGGCAGCTGTCCTGCTTCTGATCTCATCTGCTGACTGCTGCAATAACAGTAGTCCTTGTAAGGACTGCTTTTATTTATTTTTTTGTTGTTTTACTACTACTACTACTACTACTACTATAAGAGCCCAGTGCTATTAGTCTAGCAGTGTTGGGGAGTGGGACTGGTGTGCTAATCTGCTGCTCCTAGTAGTTCAGCAGCACCAACTTTAATTTTTTTTTTTTAATATTCATTTTTTTTTTATTTTACTTTTTTTTATTTTACTACCGCTGTAGTAGTGTATAAGTTGACCTTTTAGGCATTATTTGCCCTGTAGGCATTATTTGCACACTGTTTTCTTCAACCCGCCATCGAGCTGTGTGACCTTGTTCCCATTCTGTCTAAATATCCATAATATTACCGTCTCCAGAAAAAACACCGGAGTCACTTTTTTCAAGCAGCATTCATATATTTTACGTAATCCGTATCCACCGCTGTAGTAGTGTATACGTTGGCCTTGTAGGCATTATTTGCACACTGTTTTCTTCAAACCGCCATCGAGCTGTGTGAGCTTGTTCCCATTCTGTCTAAATATCCATAATATTACCGTCTCCAGAAAAACACCGGAGTCACTTTTTTCAAGCAGCCATAATATATTTTACGTAATCCGTATCCACCGCTGTAGTAGTGTATACGTTGGCCTTGTAGGCATTATTTGCACACTGTTTTCTTCAACCCGCCATCGAGCTGTGTGACCTTGTTCCCATTCTGTCTAAATATCCATAATATTACCGTCTCCAGAAAAAACACCGGAGTCACTTTTTTCAAGCAGCCATAATATATTTTACGTAATCCGTATCCACCGCTGTAGTAGTGTATACGTTGGCCTTGTAGGCATTATTTGCACACTGTTTTCTTCAACCCGCCATCGAGCTGTGTGACCTTGTTCCCATTCTGTCTAAATATCCATAATATTACAGTCTCCAGAAAAAACACCGGAGTCACTTTTTTCAAGCAGCCATAATATATTTTACGTAATCCGTATCCACCGCTGTAGTAGTGTATACGTTGGCCTTGTAGGCATTATTTGCACACTGTTTTCTTCAACCCGCCATCGAGCTGTGTGACCTTGTTCCCATTCTGTCTAAATATCCATAATATTACCGTCTCCAGAAAAAACACCGGAGTCACTTTTTTCAAGCAGCCATAATATATTTTACGTAATCCGTATCCACCGCTGTAGTAGTGTATACGTTGGCCTTGTAGGCATTATTTGCACACTGTTTTCTTCAACCCGCCATCGAGCTGTGTGACCTTGTTCCCATTCTGTCTAAATATCCATAATATTACCGTCTCCAGAAAAAACACCGGAGTCACTTTTTCAAGCAGCCATAATATATTTTACGTAATCCGTATCCACCGCTGTAGTAGTGTATACGTTGGCCTTGTAGGCATTATTTGCACACTGTTTTCTTCAACCCGCCATCGAGCTGTGTGACCTTGTTCCCATTCTGTCTAAATATCCATAATATTACCGTCTCCAGAAAAAACACCGGAGTCACTTTTTTCAAGCAGCCATAATATATTTTACGTAATCCGTATCCACCGCTGTAGTAGTGTATACGTTGGCCTTGTAGGCATTATTTGCACACTGTTTTCTTCAACCCGCCATCGAGCTGTGTGACCTTGTTCACATTTTGTCTAAATATTGATAATATTATCGTCTCTAGAAAAACCACTTGAGTTACTTTTTTTCAAGCAGCATTCATATATTTTACGTAATCCGTATCCACCGCTGTAGTAGTGTATACGTTGACCTTGTAGGCATTATTTGCACACTGTTTTCTTCAACCCGCCATCGAGCTGTGTGAGCTTGTTCACATTTTGTCTAAATATTGATAATATTATCGTCTCTAGAAAAACCACTTGAGTTACTTTTTTTCAAGCAGCATTCATATATTTTACGTAATCCGTATCCACCGCTGTAGTAGTGTATACGTTGACCTTGTAGGCATTATTTGCACACTGTTTTCTTCAACCCGCCATCGAGCTGTGTGACCTTGTTCACATTTTGTCTAAATATTGATAATATTATCGTCTCTAGAAAAACCACTTGAGTTACTTTTTTTCAAGCAGCATTCATATATTTTACGTAATCCGTATCCACCGCTGTAGTAGTGTATACGTTGACCTTGTAGGCATTATTTGCACAGTGTTTTCTTCAACCCGCCATCGAGCTGTGTGACCTTGTTCACATTTTGTCTAAATATTGATAATATTATCGTCTCTAGAAAAACCACTTGAGTTACTTTTTTTCAAGCAGCATTCATATATTTTACGTAATCCGTATCCACCGCTGTAGTAGTGTATACGTTGACTTTGTAGGCATTATTTGCACAGTGTTTTCTTCAACCCGCCATCTAGCTGTGTGTATTATCGTTTCCAGAAAAACCAACTGAGTTTTTGTTGTTGTTGTTGTTTTTTTAAAAATAATGCCAGGCAAAGGCAGGCCGCCACGCAGAGGCCGTGCTAGGGGCCGTGCTGCTATGCAATCCTGTGGCCCTAGCAAATTGCCCAGTTTTAAAAAGCCAATGACCCTGAACTCCCAAAATGCTGAAGAGGTAGTTGACTGGCTTACACAGCACACCCCATCCTCTACCGTTTCTAACTTTACCACAACATCCTCCTCATCCTCCACTGCTATGGCCACCCCACGTAACACTTCCTCCACCACCGGTGCCCCTTCTTCACTGGGGTCAGAGGAGTTATTTTCCAATGAGTTTCTTGAACTGAGTAATGCGCAACCATTATTGCCAGAAGAAGATGAAGGAGATGAGGACCTTACACCAGATTTAATTCTGGCAGAGAACACGATAGAGATGGACATAATGAGTGATGAGGAGGAGGTCCCCGCTGCTGCTTCCTTCTGTGATGTGTCAGAAGAAATTGATGCATCTGAGGAGAATGATGATGAGGAGATTGATGTTTTGTGGGTGCCTAGTAGAAGAGAGCAAGAGGAGGGTAGTTCAGATGGAGAGACGGAGAGTCAGAGAGGCAGTAGGAGAATAAGACTTAGAAGAAGCAGGGAGGACAGCCCGCAGGGATCAGTAGGGCAACAACATGTATCGGCACCTGTGTTCAGCCGGCCAACGCACCCGCCATTGCCGCCAATACCGCAAACTCCGCCAACTTCTACTGTTACCGCCAGATCGCACACTTCCAAAAAGTCAGCAGTGTGGGATTTTTTTAATGTGTGTGCCTCTGACAAAAGCATTGTAATTTGCAATGAGTGCAGTCAGAAACTGAGCCTTGGTAAGCCCAACAGCCACATAGGTACAACTTCTATGCGAAGGCACATGAGCGGCAAGCACAAAGCACTTTGGGAGCAACACCTCAAAGGCAACAGGCAAACTAAAAGCCACACTCCTTCTGGTCCAGCATCTTACTGCTCTACCTCTGCTCTCCTTGACCCGTCTGAACCACCCTCCACTCCGCCTTCCACCTTGACCACCTGTTCCCATTCCCAGTCATCTGCCACCAGCCAAGTTTCTGTGAAGGCCATGTTTGAGCGTAAGAAGCCAATGTCTGACTGTCACCCCCTTGCCCGGCGTCTGACAGCTGGCTTGTCTGCACTCTTAGCCCGCCAGCTTTTACCATACCAGCTGGTGGACTCTGAGGCCTTCCGCAAATTTGTAGCAATTGGGACACCGCAGTGGAAGGTACCCAGCCGCAATTTTTTTTCTAAAAAGGGAATACCACACCTGTACCAACATGTGCAGAGCCAAGTTACCGCATCTCTGTCACTTAGTGTTGGGCCAAAGGTCCATATGACTACTGACGCATGGTCCTCCAAGCATGGTCAGGGCAGGTATGTCACCTACACTGCCCACTGGGTGAACTTGGTAATGGCTGGGAAGCAGGGAATGGGTAGCTCAACAACAACAGTGGAGTTGGTGTCACCGCCACGGATTGCACGCGGTTCTGCCACCACCTCTACTCCTCCATCGCTCTCTACCTCGTCTTCTTCTTCTTCTTACTCTGCTGCTGGGTCCTCCTTCTCCTCCTCCACACCTGTGCACCCCCAGCTCCCCCTAGGCTATTCGACGTGCCAGGTACGCCGTTGTCACGCTGTCTTGGGGATGACGTGCCTGGAAAGCAAAAACCATACCGGATCTGTACTCCTGTCATCTCTGCAGTCACAGGCCGATCGGTGGCTGACCCCACACCAACTGCAGATCGGAAAAGTGGTGTGTGACAATGGAAGCAATCTGTTGGCAGCGTTGAGACTAGGCAATTTAACACATGTGCCCTGCATGGCACATGTGTTAAATTTAATAGTCCAACGTTTTGTCTCCAAGTACCCAGGATTCCAGGACGTTCTCACCCAGTCCAGAAAGGTGTCGGCCCATTTCAGACGTTCCTACACAGCCATGGCACGCCTTGCTGACATTCAGCAGCGCTACAACATGCCAGTCAGGCGTTTGATTTCTGACAGCCAGACTCGCTGGAATTCAACGCTCCTTATGTTGGAACGTCTGCTGCAACAACAAAGGGCCGTCAACGAGTACCTTTTTGAACTGGGTGGTAGGACTGGATCTGCACAGCTGGGGATTTTTTTCCCCCGTTACTGGGTGCTTATGCGCGATGCCTGCAGGCTCATGCGACCTTTTGAAGAGGTGACAAATATGGTCAGTCGCACCGAAGGCACCATCAGCGACCTAATACCCTTCGCTTTCTTCCTGGAGCGTGCCGTGCGACGAGTGACAGATGAGGCTGTAGACCAGCGTGACGAGGAGCTGGAAGCGCGCGATTTCTGGTCGGAATCACCAGAACGAACCCAGGCACCTGCTGCAACGCAGGGAGAGGTGCCAGAAGTGGAGTCAGAGGAGGAAGGTGGCTTTGTGGAGGAGGAGGAGGAGGACCAACAGGAGCAGGCTTCCCAGGGGGCTAGTGGTGACCTTTTGGGGACCCCTGGTCTTGTACGTGGCTGGGGGGAGGAGACCGTGGATGATGCAGTCCTTGATAATGAGGAAGCGGAGATGGATAGCTCTGCATCCAACCTTGTGAGAATGGGGTCTTTCATGCTGTCATGCCTGTTGAAGGACCCCCGTATCAAGAGGCTTAAGGAGAAGGACCTGTACTGGGTCGCAACGCTACTAGACCCTCGGTACAAGCATAAAGTGTCAGAAATGTTACCAACATACCACAAGTCCGAAAAGATGCGGCATTTACAAACCAGCCTGCAAAACATGTTGTACAATGCTTTTAAGGGTGATGTCACTTCAGGAACTCATCAACATTCCAGGGGCAGAGGTGCCAGTAATCCTGCCACGAGCACACCTGCAAGGACAAAGCCCTTTGGCCAGTCTGTAACGTCAGACATGCAAATGTTTTTCTGTCCAAGGCAGCGCCACAACCCTTCTGGATCCACCCTCAAAGAACGCCTCGACCGGCAGGTAGCGGACTACCTGGCATTAACTGCAGATATCGACACTCTGAGGAGCGATGAACCCCTGGACTACTGGGTGCGCAGGCTTGATCTGTGGCCAGAGCTGTCACAATTTGCCATGAACCTCTTGTCTTGCCCAGCCTCAAGTGTGCTCTCAGAAAGGACCTTCAGTGCAGCAGGAGGGATTGTAACTGAGAAGAGAACTCGCCTAGGTCACAAAAGTGTCGATTACCTGACCTTTATTAAAATGAATGAGGGGTGGATCTCGGAGGGTTACTGCACGCCGGAAGACTTGTTCTGACTTCTATGCAGCTGTCCTTCTCTTCAAGCCTCATGACTCCACACACAGCTGTCCTTTAGCGTCCTCCTCCTCCCTCCGCCACCGTTACAAACTAGGGTGCAAACCCTACTGGTTTAATTTTTTCTGGCCTCTGTGCTTCAGTGGCTGCGACCAAAAAAATGCCTATTTTCTGCATTTATATGACATAATTTTTCTGGCCTCTGTGCTTCAGTGGCTGCAACCAAAAAAATTTATATTTTCAGCATTTATATGGCATAATTTTTCTGTCAACTGTGCTTCAGTGGCTGCGACCAAACAAATGCATATTTTCTGCATTTATATGGCATAATTTTTCTGGCCTCTGTGCTTCAGTGGCTGCAACCAAAAAAATTACTATTTTCAGCATTTATATGGCATATTTTTTCTGGCAACTGTGCTTCAGTGGCTGCGACCAAAAAAATGCATATTTTCTGCATTTATATGGCATAATTTTTCTGGCCTCTGTGCTTCAGTGGCTGCAACCAAAAAAATTTATATTTTCAGCATTTATATGGCATAATTTTTCTGTCAACTGTGCTTCAGTGGCTGCGACCAAAAAAATGCATATTTTCTGCATTTATATGGCATAATTTTTCTGGCCTCTGTGCTTCAGTGGCTGCAACCAAAAAATTTATATTTTCAGCATTTATATGGCATAATTTTTCTGGCAACTGTGCTTCAGTGGCTGCGACCAAAAAAATGACTATTTTCAGCATTTATATGGCATATTTTTTCTGGCCTCTGTGCTTCAGTGGCTGTGGCCAAAAAAACTGGGCAAACAATGCCTACAAGGTCAACGACGTTGACCTTGTAGGCATTGTTTGCCCAGTTTTTTTGGCCACAGCCACTGAAGCACAGAGGCCAGAAAAAATATGCCATATAAATGCTGAAAATAGTCATTTTTTGCCATACGTTGACTCAACGTATATGGCAAAAAATGACTATTTTCAGCATTTATGTGGCATATTTTTCTGGCAACTGTGCTTCAGTGGCTGCAACCAAAAAAACTGGGCAAACAATGTCTACAAGGTCAACGTATGGCGAAAAATTACTATTTTCAGCATTTATATGGCATATTTTTTCTGGCAACTGTGCTTCAGTGGCTGCGTCCAAAAAAACTGGGCAAACAATGTCTACAAGGTCAACGTATGGCGAAAAATGACTATTTTCAGCATTTATATGGCATATTTTTTCTGGCAACTGTGCTTCAGTGGCTGCGTCCAAAAAAACTGGGCAAACAATGCCTACAAGGTCAACGTATGGCAGTTGTTTAAAGAGAACAGTAGATTACTAGCCAGCAAAGCTACCTAAGCTAAAATGTCCCTCAAATCCCTGCAGACTTCTGTCCCTCCAATACAGAGCAGTATCAAGCAGATTACTAGCCAGCAAACTTACTATCATCTGTCCCTGAAATCACTAACAGCTCTCCCCCTACACTATCTCTTCCAAGCACACACAGGCAGATTTTTCAGATACATTTTTGCCCTTGATCCCCCTCTGGCATGCCACTGTCCAGGTCGTTGCACCCTTTAAACAACTTTAAAATCATTTTTCTGGCCAGAAATGTCTTTTCTAGATGTTAAAGTTCGCCTTCCCATTGAAGTCTATGGGGTTCGCGAACCGTTCGCGAACCGCTCGCATTTTTGCGCAAGTTCGCGAATATGTTCGCGAACTTTTTTTCCGACGTTCGCTACATCCCTAGTAAGAGGTAACATTCAGTAAAATCTGCATTTCATTGAATTTGCGGAGTAACCGCCATTCGCCTGATTGACTTGTCGCCTGGCGATAGAGTGCGAATGACCACTAGCGTCTATGTTTTTTGCTAACGAAGTGACGTCTGCACCGGTTAGTTAATTGGCAATGTGCCTGCGGCCCGTAATGCTACCGAATTGATGCTAGCGTTAGCCAATGCCCCCCAAAGAATAAATCTGCCCCCAAGACTCTAAGTTAGTGAGGTATTTCGTGATTTCTGTCTGAATAGTAGGGCTGAGATTAAGGCAGAAAAGGAAGCTTTGTGTGTAATCCGCATAGAGGTGATACCAGATCCAATCAGGTGAACTAAGCCTACAATTGTCTTAGAGAAAGGAAGTGGAAACCTTTAAATATATATTAGGAAAATGGTCAGTCTCCTCATCCTTACTGCATAGGAAATTCATCTGCATGTCTGATTTGGAATACTTTGATTAGTAATCATATACAATTTTCAGCATGCATCTATGCTGATTACTAATCATACATGAAGTATGTGGATTTTACAGGTTGGGAAAAGAGGATAAACCAAGTAAAGAAGTAGAGTTTAGGTCTGCAGGCCTCTTTTCTCTTTGTTTACATCATTTCCCTTTAGAAATTGCATTTCTCGTGGGTTTTCTCTTATTAGTAAACATGGCCTGAGGATGGTAATGTTCTATTAGTGCTGAAATTATAACTCTATATAATGTATTAAGGAAACAAAAATATCGAGGAAAACTGCCAGTTATGCTCTGCATAAAAACGAGTGGTTTAAAAATGATCAACAAACATAGTTAATTTCCGTACTTCCAGCCTGGAAATGAAAACCTCAGCCCAGAACCTAGTTCCACTCCTGCTTCCTCAAAGCCCTGTAATTTGCTTTCCCCATACCGTTTATTGCCTGTCCCTTTGCTGTTTTGTAAAAAAAAAACATTCCAATAAATAAATATAACGAATTGAGACTGAAACGGAGTAGTAACTGTGTAGATGGGACTCAATGAACTGTCCATCAAAGGCAGAAGAGTAAAATCAATGTGGATATATGTTGTACCCCCTGCAGAGGCAACTTTATGCGAGATTAGAGTTTACCACAGAAACACACTTTCTATTTATTCCTATGGGAGTTTTTGAATAGTATTTATCAATGGGTGAAAGTTAAAATTCACCATGTGATAAATACGCTTTTAAAAATCCTGTAAGAATGAACAGAAAGTGTGTATATGCATAATATTATATAAATGTGAACTTTTAATGTAAGATGTTTAAAGGACTGTTGCACCAATCAGGTAACAGAATTATAGAATCACTGGGGGCACACCAACTAGTTCTCATGTCTGTACTCCCAGCGAGGTCAATTTAAAACAAAGACAACTTTATTAACAATAGAAAATATTCAAAGCATATAATAAAACAATAGATTTGCTTAATTAAAGCCTGCTTTACTAAAGTTGTATGGCTCTTCAACAAGTGATAGGCTTGGGGTTTGTATACCCAAGCTTTATACTTTATACACTTTATACTGAGTGTAGTAATATATATGGGTGTGGCTCTATTCCAGATGCCCAGTCACTGTACTATTGAGAAAGATTATATACAAAATGCCTATTCTCTATAGATAAAGGTCACTTACATAAATAACCAGTAATTGAAGTTGCTTGCCCTGTACATCACATTGCCAGTTCCCTCTAGCATTGCTTTGTTCTAGCTATAACTTTTTCTTAGTTCACTATAAATCTAATATCAAGTACTTATCATGACCTATATATACCCGCCCTATTCAAATTGACCTTAGCATAAGAGTACTAATGAAGTTTTGCTAGGCAGAATTGAAAGCTAGCGAAAGATCACTATGAAATGCTCACACTGACAAATTAACACTAGCGAAACTTCACCAGAGTTCAGCTGCTGAGACGCAACTTTTGTTATGTATATGCATTTTAATAAATTAGCGTAGTGGAAACAAATTTGTGGAGAAGTATGGCAATAGTATGGTTGACTCTTCCTCCAACAGTAAGTGAGGGCCTACCTGAGTATAAGAGACCTATGTAACACCTGCCTACCAGGAGTTGCAGGGAGTTATCACTACCCCAAGGTCAGCTTGGGTAAGATCTGTTACAGTATAAGGATTAGTGAGCACCCGTATCCTAAAACCTGTTACACCAGTATATCCCCATCTCTCATGTGTGCATGTTATGACATCTTTGACTCACATAAGACATCAAAGACTTGCAAATTGCTCCATAATTGTCAGGAGCATTAATGCATTCTTAAATACTGTTAAATGTAATTGTATGTTAAATCAATGTTTAATTGTAACGTGTGTCATGTCATGATATGCACAAAAATTGACTAAAGCAATTTGTCCCAGATCATTGCTGCATAATCTGTCTGAGGACAGTACTTTAAAGGGCACCAATCATGACCAAAATCATTTACTAAGTAAATACACTATGTGAAAGTTCAAGAAATCCGATTTTTAAAACCGTTAGAATTGTTTGTATAATGTAAACGATCAGCTCACTATCTCCCCTGCAGTTCTAGCTGAGGCAGGCATCTTGGATTTCACTGGCTCCTCCTACCTATATCTTCCCAGCCAACTGTAGCTCTGAAATCTCACACATGCTCAGTTGAAATTCCTTGCTTGCTTATCAACCCTTCTAAGCTATTTTCAAATCAGCCAAACCTGTGTGTTAGCTGCTTTACAGTAGTGCTGCCACCTGCTGGAAGTTAGTGTGTGCCCTTCATTTGCATAATGACTTTACCAGCAGGGGACAAGATAGGGAAATCTCATGATACTTCTAGTGGAGGAGTTTACTTAAACAAGGCATTCTGGGTAGAATACTCAAAGCAATCTGAGCATGCTCCTGAAATTTACATATTAGAGTCTCTGTTATAGTCTCAGTATGGCCTCCCTCAGTGAAAGAACCCATTTGACAAAGTAAGGGATTTTTTTAAAACCTGCAGTTTTTTCAAAAAACTATATATGTAGTTTGATTAAACGTGTTTAGCTTGTACTGGTCAGATTGTTCATATGTATTTGATTTTGGCTGTGATAGGTGCCCTTTAAGAGGGTTGTTTATCAAAGGTTTTTTATACCTCAAATTAACTCTCAACTCAAACATTTTCTAAGGGGGAATGAAGACCATATAGGTCTGAATGGAGTTAGGCCAAGCCCCCCTTCCCCCTAAGGTGCTTGTGGTTAGCCTCCCCCAACCCTTCCCAGCTAGCCCCTCAGGTAGAACAAAGGAAGGGGCTAGACACGTCGGGGAAAAAAGTGGGCGGGTTGGGGGAGGAAGCAGAGAAGGAGCATGGGGCAGGGCAGTGATTTAAGGGGATGCTGTGTGTGAATTTGCTCATACTTGCTTGTTTTTTGTTTCCCACCCTCCCTCCCTAGGTAAGGTGGATTCGGTTGAGAACAAGGTGCTCCAGGGTTGTTACAGCCGATCGCCTATTTGGGGTCAGGAAGGAATTTTTCTCTTAGCACTAAATTGGCTGAAAAAGTGGTAGAGTTTTCGCCTTCCTCTGGAGTACCATTATCTGTGTTGGTCAAGGCATGAGTGCGGCTCTAGGTCTACGAAGTGGTTATAGTGCAGGCCTACCTTGGGTGAGTCACGAGTGTGCATCAGACTGGGACTGCACGGTCTTCTCTGATGCATGCAAGTGACTGGGTTAGCGCCATTATGCACAACGAGGGAGCAGGGGGATGGGCAAAAAGGCGGTCACTGAGTGTGTCCAGCCCCGTGATCACTGCTTCAGGTTTTTTGTAAATTTTTTGGGCCATTGAGCCCACGTTTTTTGAGTTACAGATTTTTTGGGCAGGAGCCCACGTTTGGAGAATGAGAGCCGCAGCTGGGGTCAGGGTGTACCTAAACTTTGATTTTTTAACTGTTAAATAAAGCTTGTGACCTCCACAGATTTTTTGCCATAACATGTCTCTGTGTTTTAATTGAATGGAAAAGGTGCAGATTGGGGGGGGGGGTTCCTTGGCTTATCAGCTTGAATGGAAAAAAACTCGATTTTGTCGAGTTTGAGTTGCGAAACTCGAAAACTTGAATTAATTGAGTTTTCCATGGGAAAAAAAACGAATCACTCGAATTTATAATGTTTTTGAGCAAAATCCTTTGAAAAAACTCAACCATCATGAAGGCGATTAACATTTTCAAATGTTTCAAGGGACCTCTGCCTTTGACTCCTTCCTGATCTCAACAGGTTTTAGATGGTGTATTTTTGGATTTGAGCTATTTCCAAGATCAGAGTATAATTAGTGATGGGAGAATTCATTCAGCAGGCGCAAATTCATGGTGAATATCAGAGTTTCGCCGCTGGCGAATAAATTCACGGAACGTCAAAAAATTTTGGATGCGAGTTGGAAAAGCCACTCTCATTAAAACATTGTTTGGGCGCCATCAAACAAAATTGCAATTTTTCGCCGTTTTACGAAACTGGACAAATTCAACTATCACTAGGTATAATAAATCTAGAAAAAAACTTTAAAAATGTTAGTTTTTTTTAACCAGCAGATGTGAATTTTGACCAAAAAAATCTTGAATTTTCATGGAAAACAAGATTCGAGCCTTAATAAATAACCTTTTAAATGGCACATGCAGTTTTAGATAATAGAGATAATACTTTTATAATTGTGAAACTTCTATAAAGTGTTATGGTACATAGCCACAGTGAGTCTCCTTCTTAGCAAATTTAAGTAAATTCATATAACTAATACGCAAGAATATGAAAAGGTAACTGAACAAGCCATGGATTCAAATACACTTAAAGGCTCCCCTCTATGGAGATAAATGTTCTTAATAGCATATACTATTCAAAGCATAGGGTTAGGGATTAACTGTATATTAATTGCATATTAATTCCTGAAAACCCACAATACCCTTTGCTCTTGATACCCTGACTGCAGACAAAAGGTGGGCCAGAGTAAAAAACAAGACAAATTTACGTCAGAACATGAATTAGCATGCATTTATTGAATATTGATGATTTTTCTAGCTTTTTCTTTTCTAGCCCTGGCAAAGTATGTTTTGGACCTCACCATCATGGACCCCACCATCTGGGGGATGTTACCAAGCTCCTTCTTCTGCCAGGCTTCCCCACAGTCGTTGGGTCACCATTGGGTCTGTCTTAGTGTCTTCCTTATGATTACTCTCTATTCTATTGCAGCCACTTTGGAATAACTGAATAGTTGGATGTTAAGAACAGGCAAACATTTGTTTTCTGTTTGTAATAAATGTAATGAGTTGAAACAAAGGAATTATAATAATATACGTCTAATATACGTATAATAATATAAATCTGCTTTTTTGTGTCCCCATTAACCACCCATTAATCACCTCTCTGGCCAGATGTTGAGAAAAACTTAAAAATAATGTGTAATAAGCAAAAATCCCCACCCCCCATTTAAATAATAATATTCACTCAAAACAGACTGATCTCTTACACAAACAGTTTGTTTCCAAATCTAAAAGCTGACTGGGGGAAGTTTATCCTTTAGCAGGGGTGCTTCGCCAATGAGGCAAGTTGAGGCCTCAGGCAGCAGCGCCCCACTAGGTACCAGGGGCAGCAAAAACGCTGCTCCTGGTACTTTAAGAGCAAATTTCCAGGGGAGGGGGGGCAGCAGCAACTGCTGCTGCCTCAGGCAGCGGAGGGGCCAGGATCGCCCCTGTCCTTTAGAAAGTACTATTGAGTTAAGC
Organism: Xenopus laevis; assembly: GCF_017654675.1. Taxonomy (NCBI): domain Eukaryota; kingdom Metazoa; phylum Chordata; class Amphibia; order Anura; family Pipidae; genus Xenopus; species Xenopus laevis. The sequence continues at coordinate 22,575,956 of NC_054375.1, forward strand.
TACAGAAAATGAACTTAGAAACCAGTGGATGTTATGATTAAGCCAGTAACAAAGTTTAAACTGGGAGAATTTGTACATTACATATTTGGAGTATAAACCGGTGTACTATACATTTATGCTAAATATGTTTTTCTGTAATATGAGAGCAAGTGGGGGTCTTAAGATATGCATTAATGGGTGTGCTCTCATACAGATCCCATAGTAATCTGAAACTGACACAGTTGGAGCTCATTTATCAGTGATTAGCTTTTAAAGCAAGCTGCAGGTAGAATAATGAATGCTGCAATTTGGTTGCCATGGGTTACTGAGCATGGGCAAATTTGCCCATTGTTGATAAATGAGCCCAGTGTCATGTAACATGATTTTTGTCTTCTAATGCAGAAGTGTTAATAAAGTTTTGCTTAAAGGCACATGTCTAGGGTGCAAAGCTTGGGGGGCACCAGGCACGTACCTCATAAGCAGCCTACCCCTAGGTCGCCACTGAAAGAGGTTAAGCGGGTGCTCTCTCTTACATCAAAGCATGCTGACACAGGCCTGTCCAGGCTCATTTGCACACAGTCGCGCACTCGTGTCTTCAATTGCATGCGGGGGACGGGACACGATGTGGGGGTTGCCTGGGGCACCCCACTGACGTTGCCTGGCACTGCAGACAAATAATCATTATTAAAAGATTGTTCACTGGAGCAGATAACCATAGGTCAATAAATGTTAGATCTTGCTCCCTACACAACAAACATGCTACGATAGTCCTCATATAGTCCTCTTCATATATTGTTTACTGTGGATGGGTGAATAGTTTGTTCAAATGATTCTTTAGTCTAGGATCATTCACAGAGTGATGACAACATCTGTCCATGTAAGGCCAGCTTAAGGCAGGTGAGGCAGGAGATAAAAGTATATACATGTAATATATACTGAATATATAATGTATAACATATACAAAGTTTAATTTGCCATCTTACAAAATCACAAGGACAGTTTGCACAGCTGTAACCACAGAGTACACAGAAAGTAGCAAACTGGGTAAGATAAGATATGTCGTCATCTATAAAAGGCTAAAGGTGGCCATAGACACATCGATAATATCTTAAGAAAGAACTTTCGTAGGATATTCCGTGTGCCTATTATGGGAGATGAGCCAACCAATATTGACGAAGACTTGGATAACGGTCAGCTTATTAATTGAGCTGGGTGAAAATTTTGATCGGGCACCGTTTAAAGGCCACTGTTAGTGCTGAATTGTCACCTACAAGTAGAATTATTATTTCTACCTGTATATATGATTATTCAGCTGTAAAACCTCTGTACTGAAAACGCACGACCAATGGTCGCAGTAAAGATCGTCAGTAAAGATCGTACTTGCTATTTATCAAAATCTGATTTTATCTCATTGTTTTCTGATATATACTCCGACCAAATCTGCATGGGTAATTTCCCCGTTATTTATCAATATATTTTCCAGAAAAATACCAGTGTGACAAAAAACTTGAAAAAAATGCGAAATTTGTACAAAAATTTGAATAGCACAAATTCTTTTCAGATTTTTTGCCCTAAACCATGAAGTCTTTGGATTATTACACAAAACAGATCCCAGATCAGGATATCTTCTAGATATTGAGAGGGGCGTTGATTCACATTGGGAAGTGGTCATTCTTACACTTTATAGAGCACTGGTAAGGCCCCATCTAGAATATGCCGTACAGTTTTGGTCTCCAGTGCTCAAACAGGAAATTATTGTATTAGAGAGGATACAGAGAAGGGCAACTTAGTATGGAAAATCTTAGCTATGAGGAAAGACTGGCCAAGTTGGGGCTGTTCACGCTGGAGAAGAGTCGTTTAAGGGGTGATATGATAACTATGTATAAATATATACGTAAGGGGATCATATAATAATCTATCTAATGCTTTATTTACCAGTAGGTCCTTCCAGCTGACACAAGGTCACCCATTCCGATTAGAAGAAAAGAGGTTCCGCCTAAATATTCGGAAAGGGTTATTTACAGTGAGAGCTGTGAAGATGTGGAATTCTCTCCCTGAATCAGTTGTACTGGCTGATACATTAGATAGCTTTAAGAAGGGGTTGGATGGCTTTTTAGCAAGTGAGGGAATACAGGGTTATGGAAGATAGCTCATAGTACAAGTTGATCCAGGGACTAGTCCGATTGCCATTTGGAATCAGGAAGGCATTTTCCCACTCTGAGGCAAATTGGAGAGGTTTCAGATGGGGTTTTTTGCCTTCCTCTGGATCAACTGGTAGTTAGGCAGATTAAAAAAAGTTAAAAGGCTGAAGTTAATGGACGTGTGTCTTTTTTCAACCTAACTTACTATGTTACTATGTTACTATGTTACTATGTATGTATGTATGAGACTTCTCTCATTGACTTATATACAACCTCAGCAGGTCTGAGATTTTTGGATTCTGACTTTTTCCATCCTTGGTGTATAATAAATCCCGAAAAATTCATATTTTTTAAAAATAAGGAGATATTTTGAGTTTTTGGCATTCAGACTTTAATAAATAACCCCCTTAACCTTTCAATGTTGAGAGTATACGGTAATCTACTGTAAGTATACATTTTGACACCTATACCTCTGGAGAGCTCCCAGCAAAAAGCATTAAATTATCTGTAACTCAAGTTCTTATATACTATTAAGCAAAGTTGTCGTGTGAAGAATATGGCATGGTTTGACAATACGTGTTTTTTTCTCAATACATTGAAATAATGTCTCTGGTACTACATGCATGGAATATGGTAACATGAACATCTGTTTTCCTTTGTGTCCATTGTGGAGGATGATTTAAAAGAGCCTTATTGCCTTTTTCTGCAAAAAAAAGTGCTTGCCTCGCCAGCTAGTTACTTATTCTTTATATTGTACTTTTGTTTTGTTGCATTTGAAATTATTGTTTTATACATATACAGTCGTATGAAAAAGTTAGGGAACCCCTCTCAGCCTGAATAATAATTTACTCTACTTTCATCAAAAAAGATAACAGTGCTATGTATTTCTTTTCCCAGAAACATCTGAGTTGTTTTCTCACCAAAGATTTTTAGTGAAGCAGTATTCAGTTGTAATTAAATCAAATATTAAAAACTGGTTGTGCAAAAATTTCAGTACCCTTTTAATTTTGCTAATTTGAATGAATGTAACTGCTCAATACTGATTACTAGCAACACCAAATTGGTTGGATTAGCTTGCTAAGCCTTGAACTTCATAGGAAGGTGTGTCCAATCATGAGAAAATGTATTTAAAGTGGCAAATTGACAGTTGTGCTTCTGTTTGACTCTCATCTGATGAGTGACAGCATGGGATCCTCAAAGCAACTCTCAAAACATCTGAAAATAAAGATAATGCTTAAGGGGAAGGCTACAAAAAGCAGAGGTCTAAACTGTCAGTTTCAACTGTAAGGAATCGAATCAGGAAATGGAAGGCCACAGGCACAGTTGCTGTAAAACCCAGGTCTGGCAGGCCAAGAAAAATACAGAAGCGGCATATGCAGAGTATTGTGAGAACGGTTACAGACAACCCAAAGATCACCTCCAAAGACCTGCAAGAACATCTTGCTGCAGATGGTATACATCGTTCTACAATTCAGCACAATTTGCACAAAGAACATCTGTATGGCAGGGTGATGAGAAAGAAGCCCTTTCTGCACTCAGAGTCGCTTGTTGTATGCAAAAGCTCATTTAGACAAGCCACAGTTATTTTGGAACAAATTGCTGTTTTGGAACAAAGACTGATGAGACAAAATTTGAGTTATTTGGTCATAACAAAAAGCGATTTGCATGGCAGAAGAAGAACACCGGATTCCAAGAAAAACACCTTCTACCTACTGTCGAATTTGGTGGAGGTTCCATCATGCTGTGGGGCTGTGTTGCTAGTTCAGGGACTGGGGCCCTTGTTAAAGTCGAAGGTTGGATGAATTCAACCCAATGTCAACAAATTCTTCAGGATAATGTTCAAGCATCAGTTACAAAGTTGAAGTTACACAAGGGTTGGATATCCCAACAAGACAATGACTCTATGCACACTTGGAAATCTACAAAGGCATTTATGCAGAGGGAGAAGTACAATATTCTGTAATGGCCGTCACAGCCTCCCGACTTGAATATCATCAAAAATCTATGGGATGATTTGAAGCAGGCTGTCCATGCTCTGCAGCCATCAAATTTAACTTAACTGGAGAGATTTTGTATGGATGAATGGTCAAAAATACCACCATCCAGAATCCAGACACCCATCAAAGGCTATAGGAAGTGTCTAGAGGCTGTTACATTTGCAAAAGGAGGCTTAACTAAGTATTGATGTAATATCTCTGTTGGGTGACCAAATGTATGCACCTGTCTAATTTGGTATGATATTGCATATTTTCTGTTAATCCAATAAACTTTGTCACTGCTGAAATACTAAGGCATGTTATATGTTAAAAGGAATTTGCTACTTTGAATGCACAGCCAATCATAAACAAAACTTCAAAGAATTAAGAGGGGTTCCCAAACTTTTTCATATGACTGTACTCACATCATTTGACATTTGTGTTTTAGGCCTTAAAGGGGTTGCTCTCCTTTGAGTTAACTTTTAGTATGATGTAGAGAGGGACATTCTGAGACAATTTGCAATTGGTTTTCATTTTTTATTTATTTGTGGTTTTTGAGTTATTTTACTTTTTATTCTCCAGTTTGCAATTTTAGCAATCTAGTTGCAAGGGTCCAAGTTACCCTAGCAACCATGCATGGATTTGAATAAGAGACTGGAATATAAATAGGAGAGGCCTGAATAGAAAGCTAGGTTATAAAAAGTAGCAAGAACAATACATCTGTTGCCTTACAGAGCATTTGTTTTTTAGGTGGGGTCAGTGACCCCTATTTCAAAGCTGGAAAGAGCAAATCATAAAAAATTATAATAAAATAAATAATGAGGTCCAATGGAAAAGATGCTTAGAATCAGCTATTCTTTAGCATGCTAAAAGTTAACTTAAAGATGAACCACCACTTTAAATTGCCCATATCTTGACTCATTACTGTCAGAGTTGATAGCTTTTTGCTTGTTTATAACACAGATATCAGATCACTATTGAGGGGCATATTTATTGAAAAAAAAAAAGATTTCCTACTAATGGAGCGTTGGCTCAAGTCAACACTTCTGGTGGAGGAAACATTTTTTTAGTGATAGGTGCACTTTTTGTATCATGTTATACATCTGTATAAGCAATAAAAAAAAAAAGTTACAGAGAGAAAGGTTATTGTCCCCTATATAATTTAATCCCAAAAGGCCTAAGTAAGTAACAAGGATGCAAAGGACTATGTTAAACTAAAAGTAGAGATCCTATCAGAACTGGGGGTTAAAGGGGGACCTGTTACCGTAAAAAAACAATTCCAAATTATTTTCTATTGTGCTTGTCAAGTAAAATAATCTTCACTTACACCATATACATTGAAATCTTGTTTCTTTCAGTCTTGGAATTACACAATGACAGCAAGCAGACAGCAGCCATTTTGAGAACAATATTATTAAGGAAAGCTTTGTCTCATGCCAAAATCTTGTTAATGTGCCAGAATTGAACACCTGATGCCAATGCCCATGCACGCGCTACACAATTAGATGGTGAAGAGGGAGTGGGAATGAGGACAGAGACATCTAGGAAGTGCAGAATGGAAAGTGAAAGCAATTGCCAGACAATGAAACAGCTCTGTGTGATGAACCAGCATTTATTTCCCCTGACTAAGAAGAGAATGTGTGGTACATACAGATGCTCCTGACGTGGGGTTAGGGATGGTTTATGATAAGGAATACCCAGTGGCGTTTTTGAGACATTGGGATGTCACTTTAAGATCATTTCCCCCACTTACTTGTTGAGCCAAGCTAAAGAAATGAACCAGGTTGTTCCTTTTATTAAAAAATTACAACTTCACTGTTGAGCATAGGGCAGGAAAGTGGCAACAGAATGCTGAAGTCCTCAGTCCACTGTCTGATGGTTGAAAGGTACAGTAACACCAAAAAATGAAAGTGTTTGAAAATAATGAAAATATCATGTACTGTTGCCCTGCACTGGTAAAACTGATCTGTTAGCCTCAGAAACACTTCTTTTGTTTATATAAATAAGATGCTCTGTAGCAATGGTGGAAATTAATAAAAGGATATATGGCACAGGTTAAATTGTGGATAACAGATAACACCATTATATTCTACAGAGCTGAGCCATTTCTCATTTGAAAGGCTGCCCTAGAGTTGCCACCTGTCTGGTTTTGAACCGGACAGTCAGGTAGTTTTACACCCTCTGTCTGATTCCAAAATACCTGCATGGCCAGGCTTGTCTCCTGCTTCCTGAGCAATTAGACCAATCACAGGCTGCCATTTCATGGACCTGCCTCTTCTCATCACAGACCCGCCTCTTTACATCATCAGCCCACCTCTTTGCATCACCAGCCCCGCCTCTAACATCACTGGTCCGGAGTCCAAGGTAAGAAAAGGTGGCAATCCTAGGCTGTCCCCAGTAGCTTATTTATATAAACAAAAGTAGTATGCGTACATCATTTTATTCTTCCTATCTCCTTTCATGTCAACTGATCTGAGTCGCTTCACTGTCTATAAGGACATACATATAAATATATAGTTTATTCATTTGAAAGTGGGATATAAAGCATCCAGATATCTGTCAGAGGTCAGATTTATTAGTTGTAGTGCCTGTATTTGTAAGCTAGTAATATATAAACTATAAATGGTACGTCTTGCTTAAACAGCAACATAGTGTGTAGTACAGTAGTAGTTACCATTACCAGTCAACTAGACGTAATGTCAAAAATACAGATATATTGGAAACTGGCAACATGGAAGCCTTTTTTCTATTGAAAAAGTGGTTGTAGCCTAGTGAATAGGAGGTTCTCTAACAATGTAGGGCATGTGTACAGTAGCATACTGAGAAAAAAAATGCATGTGATTTTGCCCTCCCTTTGACTCCAATGCAATTCAGCAAATTTCAATTGGCAGTTAGCGAACTTTGACATAAAGCAAAATATGGCAGATTTGCTCAACCCAGTCAACAAGACAAAATGCCACACAAAAGCAGCCATAAACTTTAATGTATTTTGCTAAAAAAAAAAATGCAGTGCCACAAAAAAAATTGTTGCACAACAAAATATTCAGGACAAAAAGTTTCACCAATTTTTTTCACTGTTTTGCTAACTTTTTCACCAGTTTCTTGAATTTTTCGGCAAAGTGAAAGGGGACAGATTTAATCATTTCTTTTTACAACGTACATAAAGTGCAGACTAGATTTTGGGACTTATTTTTCTGATAATTTTATTTAAAAATGTCAGAGCAAACTAGAATCCATAATTTGACCTTATTTATTATTAAAAAGCACGATTTAATTGGATCAGGGAAAAACTCGATAAAATCTAGCAAAAATCTGATTTGTACTATTTTTTCCCCGAATCACTTGACTTTTTCTGGCGGAAAGGCAGAATTTTTCTCACTTTTGTCTGAAAATTCTGAAATAATTGTATGCAAACTTCCAAATAGTATAGGGACCTCTCCCAATGACTTATATTTTGACTTTTCCCATCCTCTGGGTTTATTAAATCTCGAACTACAAATTCAGATTTTATAGAAAAAATAAATAAAAGTTTTTGACATTCAGACTTTAATAAATAATCCCCTAGGTGTCTAAATATTTATCACCGCTATATGCCAAATAGTTTACATCACCATATATGTGCACATTTTACAGCAACGTTTCGAGACGAGTTCAGCCCTTTCTCAAGCCATGTAAACAATGGTTTCTAAAATCAACATAGTCCATATAGATTTTAAAGTCCATCAAAGGAAGTGACTTAATGATTCTTTTCATATACCACATACAGGGCTGTTACCACATATGCTGTATAGAATAAACAAATAGACACTTGTAACATATTTAGCAAAAAAATTTGTATATCTTCCAATAGACAAAATGAGATACTCGTGTTTATAAAAATAAGTACAGATTATAGTCATTATTTAATCCATGCGGCTGTAGTGAATTTAATTTCCTTATCCACCACACCTCTCTCTGTTTCAATTTCAACTCACAATCCCCACCTCTCTTTAATGGGGGCACTGTCTGTATATATATATATATATATATATATATATATATATATATATATATATTCCTCGAGCGAACATTTCTCTGCCGCAATCCCAGCCTTGTGCGCTCGAGGAATTTGAACTGTACCATTCATATTGGAACTTTTAAGACTGTCTCTAGCAATGAATTATTTTTGGGTTTAATCTGATTTTTTTGTACAGGTTGTGGGGAAGGCGATGGGGGCTGCCGTGGCACCCAAATACGTCAACCTGTTTATGCAACAGTTTGAGTAACATTCAATTATGTCAGAATATGGGGACAGGATACTCTTCTTCCGTCGCTACATTGACAATATCATTATTGTATGGTGTAGCATGGAGGATGAGTTCCATAGGATAGTACATGATTTAAATGTCCTTGAAGGTCCTGTAAAATTCATTTATCATTTGCATGCAGAGCGACTGCCCATCTCACAGTTTTGTAGAGTTTTACAGAATAATTCAAACTCTGAACTGGCAGAACAATAGTTAAAAGAAATGTGGGCTCATGTGGACATGTTTATATATATATATATATAAATATATAAAAATTATATATATATATATATATATATATATATATATATATATATATATATATATAGACTGCTGCACACACTTTTAGAGGGATACTGCCCTTGTGCAAACAGAAGAAATATATAAAGTTTGAAGAAATGCTGTTGCACTCTAGGGTCTTTTCAAAAAAAAAAAAAAAAAGCTTTATTAGTATTGACGTTTCGACCCTCTGTGGGGTCTTTACCAAGAACTTGATAAAGACCCAACAGAGGGTCTAAACGGTGATACTATTAAAGTTTTTTATTTTCTGAAAAGACCCTAGAATTTATATTTATATATATATATATATATATATATGTATATATATATATACATATATATATATATATACATATATATATATATACATATATATATATATATATATATATATATATATATATATATATATATATATATATATATACACACACATACACTTTTGAAGAGATGATATATATATAATTCAATCTTTAAAGTTGCTTGGGACTGGGCAGATCTAGAGATACTTATAACATGTACTTCAATATAATGTCATGTGTGTACCCTGATTTGTTTTCTATATCACCAAATGGTTGTACTTATAATATCTAATTATGTTTCCCTACCCCCAAAGTAAATGGAATAGATCCTCAGAATTCCATTGACGGTCAAATTATTATTTTATTATTATACCTGTACAATGGGTGAAATATTAGACCTCTGAATTATTTTTCATGTAATATAAACGCCACTTTCAGTCAGCCTTTGAGCAACTAAACCTATGGTGTGGTAAAGCAGAGTCACCATGCATAAATTCTATATGATAATGTGCTCTGTAAGCCACAAGTGCTGCTGAAGCATGACACCAGGGCACAAGGTGATTGTTTCATACACATGATTATTGTAAGGTTTATGAATAATAATAACACCTGCAGCACTCTCTTGCAACCAACTCCAGAAGACATTTCCTCCCACATAAAACCATGCAGAATTCCAGCTGTGTAGATTATGTTGTATGTAAAACAAAGAGTTTATATTTATATCAAGTTGCTCACTGGCAGCACAAAAACTTCCAGACAAGCAATGCAATAAATAATTCTTATTAACATATCTATAAATGTTGGCATTAGTGATAACTCAGTATGGCCACTAACTTTGTGAATTAGAATTTCTAGAACACTGATGTGGCTCATTACTTTCTAAGGATGCTGTGATTTAACATCCCTGCTGCATTGTTGGGGTAGACATCCTAGGCCCCTTCAGAGAACCTAACATTTCAGGTCCAACAAATTGATAATGACAGTGCCAAATGGTATAGAAGATATATAGATTATATAAGCCCACAGTGGGGCCTACCAGAAGATCCTCGGGTTCCTTGACAGGCATTCCAACTCAGCTAACTTGAAAGCCTTAAAAGCACATCTTTTGTTACCAACCTCAAAACCAAACCACAAAGCTTTGCTTTGCAACGATATACTGATATTTATTTAGTACATAGCATTGTAAAGACATTCCCAGTTAATATGTTGCAGAGATGACCTAATACTGGCAAAGTCTGCACGTCTAAAATGTAGTGTTCCTTATAGAGTTGCCTCTGCAACACAGGAGGCCATGTTATGATCACTATGCCCTTAATACTCACCCAGGAAAGTGCTAGAGATGAGTTTAGTATTATTAATTATTATAAGATCCAGAAGTGAATTATTCTTGAACTAGATGAAATAAAAGGTTGTCATTTAGCATACGTACAAAACTGCTAGCTTTTTATGACTTGGCAACCCCATTACCCCTGTCAATGCCTTGATAATTTCAGTAACCCAACATAATAAATTGACCTAGTTGTGAAACCAACTCCATTGGTATTAATGTCATTGTCATTAGTACCAATATTTACCAAGCTGGGTCATGTCCAGCCCCACCCAATAATACTGTATGTCTACCCAATCAACCACAACCCTGGCACCAGGAAGACAGTAAACTATTCAGTTGTAACGATCTGGATGACAGATTACCCTATGCACTTTCCTAATAGTTGAATCCCCTGTAACCACAATCTGTTAAGACCTGGCTCTGCTCTGCCCCATCTATAACTACTAATCCAGAGTTCCTACTACCTATGTTCTTCACACAATCTGACAATGCATAAACCCCGGAACAGCCTCCCTTTTCCTTTTGCCCACACTAGATTTTCTAACTGTCACCCAGCTGACTGTCTCATCATCCTGCTGCTGTTCTCCTCCCCCAAACTACCCGATCCTGCCTGATGTGCAGATACTCCCAAAATACTCCCAAGTAGGTTCCATGATGTTCCAGTTCAGAAATCAACAAAACATGCAAGAAGATAGATGCAGAATAGGAATTAAAGGAGACGTTTGCTTTGAAATTAATGTTTTTTTATACTGACAGTGTTTTTCCAAGTCAGTTGCCAACTGGCCTTCATGTTTAATAAGTCACAATGTTTGGTTGTCAGGGATTGTGTTTCACATATGGCAAACCCTAGGGGAGTGACTGGATTCCTGTCTAGGTGTGCTCTTCTGCCTATAACAGCCACCTTTGGCTTTGGGCCTGGCTCTTAGTTACTCGGGTGCCACCAGGACCGCACTAGAATCCAGTAACTCCCATAGGGGAAGGCAAGGGAGCCAAATGTATACTCTGGGAAGGAGCTTGACATAGTCAGACAGGCTGGGTCAGAACCAGATAACAGGAGCAGAATCATGAGGCAAACTCAAGGTCAGGAACAGGCCAGGTCAGAAGCAGGAAGTCACACAGGGTAGAGTCAGTGCAGAGCAGGGGCTTATATAGCCAGACTAATGGCTAATACTGAGCACCTATGGCCAGATTAGCAACAGCTGAGTTTGCCATGCCTATTAGAGGATACAAGAATACCAATAATAGTGAACCAGACCCTTAGCTGTTTGCCAGTATAACACAGCAGTATTGGAGACTACATAGTACTCTAAAGGTCACAGGTTCAAACCCAGGCAGGATGTTATATAGTGACCCCAAAAACCAACTGAATCTATAGTTGCAGAATGGAAAGATGCAGAAAGCCCAACACAAGCTTTGCTTAGAAAAGGTCAGTTTTAGAATACTAAGTTAATTTAAAGCATTCTTTTTCTATTAAATAAGCCATAATGCAAGTGCATTAATGAGCACATAGTCTGTTATAGACTGATCTACAAAAGACACTTTGCATTTAGCCATTTCTGATCAAACGTTTGCTTTCAAACGTGTGAATCGTACACAGTGAGGCCTATTTATCATACTGTGTAAAATGATTAACGACAGAAAATCGGTGTAAAAAGTTGTAAAAAATAAATGGCAAATTTATTAAGGTGTGTGTTCTATTTTAGCCTCCCAATTGCCAGATTTCATACAACTACAGACCTTGCATAATTCATTGTCAATGGGAAAAATTCAAGCCCCCCAATAAGAAAAGCCCCATCTACTAACCTAGATAGTCCCCCTCCTGCTTCCTCCCCACATAGTTCATTATTCCAGAACGTGTGCCTGAACAGCATCCTTACTTATTTATGCAGAGTAGCGCAGCAGAGCCAGGTGACATTTCCAGATATTCCGTCTTCTTCGATAAGGGACCACTGTATTTGGCCTATGCACAGTTGGAGCAGTCTGGTATTCGTACCAACTAAGCATGCACCAAAAAGTTCAGTGAATTTCCAAATGGTTTCAGGAACTATCCCCAGTGTGAGGTTGGCAGGTTGGAGCCTACTGTATGTGCTGTGTAACCAAGGCTTGATGAAAAGTCAGAGGCTTTATGATAGTGAGCAAATAGATTTAATGTAATAACAGAAGATGAAAATAAAGACAAGCCAATACTGATCAGTGATCAGCAAACAAAAGGCAAAATAACACAAAGTCTTTCAGTAGGCATGGATCAGGTAAGGGGCAACCAAGAGCGGATCTGTGAAGCTGGCAGTGGTCAAGACAGGCAGCAATCCAGCATAAGCCCGCAGAACAGGCAGAAGTCAGAGCTGGGAAATCAACAAGGACAAGGATTCGGGCAGAGAGGGAACCTAGGCTGAAGAAGGAACAAAAACAAGCATGAAGGCAAGATCACCATAAACTGATATGAATGATCCAGCAAAGGGAGGCAAAAAGGAACTTGCCTATATAGGCCCATAATTACCAAATTGTAGACATCTGGCCTTAATGAGAATGAGGGTGGAGACAAAGAGAAAAGCAGTGAAAGCAATGGTCTATATGGACCATATATGTAAACCTGCCCAGGAAAATAAGGAAGAAAGTAAAATGCAATATATCAATATCAGCCATGCCATGTCAGTAGGAGAGATGGGTCCATTCATGTCATACGCAAACCCCTCAAGAAACACTGTCATTATTATGTGCCAGGAGAACATAGTGATTTGAGTTTTTCTCATGGAAAACTTGATCAATTTGAGTTAACAGGTTGTTAACCCCAAACTCACTGAGTTTTCTCTTAAATTAGAAACCATTTCAGTTGAGAGATCATTCGAATTCATTCGATGTCTAAAAAAGCTCATATAGCTCTAAAATTCAACCTTTGATAAATAACCCCCTTCATTTTTTGGAAACAAATATGCACTCAGAATCCCTCTGACTGCCATTGCTTTCAGCTTGGTTTTCTACAATTCTTTTATAATGAATAAGGGGCCTAGTTATCATTCTGTGTAAAATAAAAATTGTGAAAAAATACACCACACAAAGCCAGGCATCACTGTGTAAAAAAGCAGTGTATTTATCAAGCTGTGTATTGATTTTCAGAGATTGCTTGCCTCTGTGTAAAAAAAAAAAGGTTAAACCAGAAGCAACTGTTTGAAAATGCTATGAGAAAATATGGCATTTACCCATTGCAGGTTTTTGTATTGGTTTTTTTTCCTCCTGAACTTACTTGCTGCTTAATTTTTTCCCATTAACTTTAATGGATTACATGAGGTCTGAAGTGGTGTAAAATAATGCCAATAAATCCACTGTTCTGGTGGCATAAAATAAAACACACATCTTGGTAAATTAGCCATTAATTTCATAGAGTTTCCTACAGTTTTTCTGGTGTTGATTATTTTGCACAGTATGATAAATAAGAATATAAATGTCCTACAAAGAAAATATAATGCCTGTGGCATATGGGTTGATTTCATATGCCAAGTAGGGTTATAACCTGGGCAGTAAATTAGCAGCTAGGGCTGGAGTTGGTGTTACACATTTACTACCAATGTACATCTTTTTGATCACCTCCCTGAATTGCTATCTTTAATTTAAAGCTGGCCATAGATGTAAAGATTTTTAAAAGATCTTTTTGGTATCGTTAGACCAAGTGTATCTTGAAATGATCGTATAAATGTATGATTTGTCCATCAACTAAAAAGACCATTTCAAGCGATGTTGTCTAGTTAAAGCCAGGAAAACTGAGGGTAGCTGCCTGCTTGGCCCTGCAAACAATTGGACAATAGATAGATTTCACTGTGACCGATGAAAATTTTCTAACCTGCCCGATCAATTTTCTGACCGAAAATCGTTAGATGCATGATTGTTTGATTCCCACTAACCTCACAATAATTTAACAGATTGGTTGGATTGCCCTAAAATCGGTTGTTCATCAAAGAAAAATCTGTGTCTATGGGGGCCTTAACCTCCTTCCACGCCAATCACCACTCCCACCACATCTAGCTTTCCCACCCCACCCCGTTCTCTCCGCCATGACATCACTGCTACATCCCCCTAGGAGTGGATAGGAGTAAAAGTGATCAGTGAGGAAATTAGTTATCAGGGGAAAAGAGGGGGAGCAGACAGCAGGGGTGACTGTGCAGACTGAGCAGAAAAGTAAGGAAGTTGTTGGGGAGCGAGCACTAATACTACTTGTGTACGATTATAAAATACTAGACATTAAGCCCGTTAAATTAACGGGCAGTAGCGCAATCCCACGGACACAGGGACTGGACACAGAGACACTTCAACTTTATTATATAGGATAACAAACGTCCTGCAGTATAGTGGGGCAAAGAGATCACTAACAATAGATGTAAAAATGGTTTTATATTAATTGGACAAATATTTACGTAAACATAAATCAAAATAAATGCACACTACAAAGATACACACTTAAACAAAATATTATTCCCACACCAAACCTTATGGACAATGTATGATACCTTTAATTCTTTAGGTTCACACAGCCTAAGTATACCTCTCCTTAGGTGCCTTTGGGGGTCTGGTCCTCGAAACGGGTTCCCTCTGATCTGGTACGGTGGTTACTCCTCTCTTGGGCCCTGTGTGCTCCCACACACTTAAATACAGGAGACCTTCTAAAAGTTTATAGAAATGTCTCCTGATTTCCCTGACTATTTGCAGTGCTACAATCTTTATTCTATAACATCTGTCTTTACTATTGTACAGTTGCAGCATTGTCCTTTGATATTATATTGTCTCACAGTTATGTCACCTTCCCTATTGCTCGCTCCAGATTTACACATAGTTGGTGAAAGCACTGGAAAATTCTCCAATAAGAGCCATCTTGCTGATACAGTAGCAGCAATTCTAGATTGCACAGCAATGTAATAACATATCCAAAGTACAGATACCGTTTTGCTTAGGAGTTTAATGATTCAGCTAGGATTCCAGAAACAAAGATCAGGAAGCCAGGTATATCAATTGACTACTATTATTGGATTACAAATCCCAGGGGGAGTTTTATAGTTCAGCTAAACTGAACTGAAGCTTGGTACAGTACAACTGTTTATACTAAGATAAATGTATCCTTTAGTTTTTACAATGCTCACCCAGCCTATTAAAATACATATATGCTTCTAATATATGGACTCACTGCAGGATTTACAAGCTAAGCTTTGACAGTAAACATGTCAGCTAACACTTAATAAAACACACATCCAATTGTGCTGATGCGTGAGCCCAGACATTCATAGAATTATACACTAAGCGCCATCAGCAGGTCATCTATTAAGCACCCTCCCTGTACATAGCAAGGTGTGCAGTATAAATACTTATGATGTGTTCCTAACGCAATCCAAAGAACACTAGGTAACTGCCTAGAGCACATTATTCTGCACTGCTGCATGGTTGCATGGCTGGATGCACTGAGGGAAATTGAACTGCTGCACAGCCACAGAATTTTACCAAATAAATTGGGTGTTCATACTAGATGTATCCCTTTTCAGTGAAATTGCTGCAACTGTGTTATAGGGCTCATTTATAAACACTGGGTAAATTTGTACCTGGGCAGTAACCCATGGCAACCTATCAAATATTTGCTTTCATTGTTCAACCTGCAACTAGCAGAAAAAAAGTCAGTCACTGATTGGTTGCTATAGGTTACTGCCCATGGGCAAATTTCTCCAGTGTTTATAAATGAAACCAAGCAATATAGTGAAAAGTATAGCGTCATAGTGCCTGGGGAAAAGTCTTTAACTGTAGGGTAGCATATGTAGTAACCAGGGGCCAGATTTGGTATTTACGCATCCTAGCAGTGACTAGCTCAGTGTTGTAGCTCCCACCCTTTCCAACAATTGTCAGGTGATATCAGTGGTGGCCAATAAAAGGGCAACCATGTTTGGGAGTTTTAAGCTTGAAAGCAGTAAGTAAGTCGCAGGTAAAACTTAGTCCCTGTGTAAAATGTATAATAAAGCAATATAATTCTTAAAGAATCAGATGAAAGTTGAGTGTATGACTGGCCATACCAGGGATGACTTTGATGTAGTTGGCCAGTTTAATTATATAAATCCAGAACTGGTGGGAAGATGGTGTCAAGGTAACAGGTGTTAACTAGGGCAAATAGTGTCAGGGAAGGTGACATAACTGTAAGACAATATAGTATCAAAGGACAATGCTGGAACTGTACAATAGTAAGGAGAGATGGTTATAGAATAAAGATTGTAGCACTGTAAATAGTCAGGGAAAGGGGTTGCAACTGTAGCATAGTGTATATCGTAAGGCAAGGAAGTAGCTGTAAAATTTATATATCAGGAAATCCCAACATACAAGCGAAAGGTGCATATTGTAACACCAAAATCTGGCACATAACAAATACCCACTATGGTTTGTTCCAATATTATTGGTCAACAGGTGGTTAAGCTGCATCAGACTTATTTGGATTCTTCTGTTCCTCCTGCGCTGTAACACTGTCCCCAACCTTTTTTACTCGTGAGCCACATTTAAATGTATAAAGACTTGGAGAGCAACACAAGCATAAAAAAGTCCATGGGGTGCCAAAGGGCTGTGATTGGCTGTTTGGTAGCCTCTATACGGACTGGTAGCATACAGGATGTTCTGTTTGGCAGTACATCTGGTTTTTATGAAACCAAAACTTGCCTTCTAGCCAGGAATTCAAAAATAAGCACCTGCTTTGAGGCCACTGGGAGCAACATGTTGCTCGCGAGCTACTGGTTAGGGAACACTGCTCTATAGGCTTCCTGCTGCAATTTATTTCCATTATGCAGCCTCCACTTATTGCTGGACTACTACAGCCTTGGGCTGTCAATGGATGCTGGGAGTTGTAGTCCTAAAGACCTGCTTTATGTAAACCATGGCAATCCCCTTGAGGTGTATTTGGCAGCACCACCAGATGATCAGTTTCTCAGGTCAGATAAATGAATTCTCAATGCTTAATGCTGCACGGGACAAGCTAAACCCCCCTCAGCCGCCTATAACAGGCGCAGTTGCACGGAGACAAAGACATGTCTGTAGTTTATAGTAGAAAGAATAAAGCTCATAAAGACAAGAGGGTGCCTGGTGATAATGTGACAGTGCCGGGGAGGGGGGCACAAAATTTTAACCCTACAAGGGCTGATGGTCTTTATGGATAGAAGGATGGAGATCAGTACATTGGTTCCTATGGGGAGGATGGAGAGAGGCTGTGTGAGTCAGTTGCCTGGCTACAGTAATAAAAGCACATTAGCATGATAGAGTGTACAGGGAAAGAGAGGAGTGTAATGTATGTGTGTGTGTATCTGTGTGTGTCTGTCTGTGTGTGAGTGTGTGGATGAGGAGGGCTTTCTCTCTCCCTTTCAGTATTCAGTTAATCCTTCTGTCAGTTAATGTTAAGGCAGCATTTTAAGTGCTGGAGAGAGAAAGAAAGAAGACCCAAATAGCAGCAGACACAGCAGCCAAGAAAGAAAGGAGAGAGCACCACAGAGCAGGACTGGAGCAAAGGAATTAACAACAATGATATTTTTTTTTTCATTAATAATTGAAATACAAATCTAACCCCCCCCCAACTCTCTACCATAACTGGAACCTCCCCCCACCACCTCAGGAAGCCAGGCCCGGGGGTACAGAGGAGAAATCTTCAGAAACAGAGTGAGAAAACAGGAGGGGGTCCCCCCAAATCAATTTTTTTTTACTGGGAAGTAGGGCTGATCTTCTTCTCTTCGCCAATGCAAACGGAAATATGTTGCGCTTTTTTGCCTATTTCTGCACCAGCTTTCTAGGGGCAGTGCTTGGGGTGAATTTCCCCAACCATATCCATATAGGTAAGTTTTGCAATAAACATGGGGGGCAAATGCGGGTTAAGGGTGGGAGAGTACCTGTCCATCTCGCGGCTCAGGGGTTAATAAGAGAACATGATTGGAGTGGGTGAATGGTTGAGATTTCTTCCCTGGGAGAATGTAGAAAAGAAGCTGACATTCTTTTGTAACATTGTGTATTTTTGGCAGAAAGAGGGACATTTAATTGGTGCAATCTCATCCTTTAACACCTTTAGTTTTTGCACATGCCAAGAGAGAATTAGGGTACAACATACTTCACTTGCTTTGCCAGCCTTGGCCCATACAGTCCCTCCCGTCTTTCAGTCATTCCTTCTGCAGTGTGAGGTTCTTCCATCACCAACACCCCCAATTAATACTCTTTTGTGCCAGATCATTTGTTGCTTTGCCCCCCTCACCCCACTTCCTGGGCACACAAAGGGTTCAGTGCATTTGGCTTTTCATATGGTGTCGCAAGTAGCTGTCTTTGAACAGGTTTAATTGTCCCCATTTTTGGGGGTCTCCTTTGGAATATCTTCCAGAATGCTACAAACAATGACACAAAATTGAATGTACAGACACATGGCTGTGCTTTGGGCCTTTTGGGACCCCTTGCTTGATAAACTGTATTGTATTAAAGTCAGGAATATGGTAACAAACTCCCAGATGCCTCGGAATGCACTATTTGCATGTGGCTAACAGTATAACAGCTGTGAACCCCTCATTCACAGCTTGATAAGAAATGGAATTCTGAAGTCTGATGATAAAGTTATTATTAGGAAATGTATGTATAGTTCTGATTATTTTCATTCACCCATTTCTGTTCCAAGATAGATTGATGGTATGTAAATTTTTTGTTCATCAATTTAGCAAATGCTTTATTTGTCTGGTTGGTAGAGAGGAGGATTTATTTCTATTTTCTATTAATTTATGTTTCTTGATGAATCTTTGTTTAAATTCAACATTTGTTGCTTTATTCTCAATGAATTGATATGTAATAATCTTTTTCTTTCATTTTGTAAACTGTTGGGCTTTATTGTAAGTCAATATTTTGTTGATTTTGCTCTTACTGTTTATTTTGAAATACCAATAACAATAATTGGAAAAGAAAGATAAGAAATGGAATCTGTGGTGCTTGTTCCAACTCCAAATATCCTATGACTGTGAGTGCATTCTATTGGAAGTCAGTGATATAATGTAACTCATCATGATGCCTGTATGATGTGCAGAATTTAACCAATTTAATGCTGGGGGACAAGCGCTAATGGCAACATCTCCCCCCCCCCGCCTATAGTTGCGCATTAACTCCTTCCTTACAAGCTAGGCCTGTGAATGTGCTTCTCCACGATCCAGTCCTGTTTTTGGAATAAAGCAGTTATGTAAACTGTTATGGTACTGAATTTGCATTCTTCATTAGCAAGCTGGTATGTTATCCTGGTGCTGAGGATACGACACGGCAGCCCCAGCAGGGATGAACATTTTCAAGATCCTCCTCAGATGAACACAAGGGGGAACAATCAGTGTCTCAGTCATTCTGACAGCTCAACCTGTGCTAAAGAAACTACCAACTATTCTGGTGTGAGGACATCCCTAAAGCACAGATGCCCAACTTGCCGCACTCCAGATGTTGTCAAACTACAATTCACAGTATATCTCTTTGGGGTGCAGCAAAACACATAGAAGTCATCCAAATGTTTGAGAATGAGAACCTGGAATTAGGACCCTTCAGCAATAGCTGAATTACAACCCAAGCATCCTTTGAAGAACTACAACTCTCTATATGAGGTGTTTGTGGTAGTAGTTCAGTAGCCACAGGTTGGAGAAGACTACTTCAGTTTACTGTGAACCCATCTTCCTATCATATTTTCCTCTTTGCCTTTCCTCTAGCCTATATGGTTCTATGCGTACTAGACTTCAGTCTCAGAGCCATACCATTAAAAGTGACAGAGCTACATTATAGCATCTGATTGGGGCAAGCACCACTTCTGGCAACAAATAAAGTGTCTGATTGCCTACTCATTTTACTTACATTTCAAATGGACCTTTCAGTTAAAGAGGCCTTTGGTGCTTGTTACTGACATGTATGGAGAATGAATGATTTTAGAAATAAGGAAGGGTAGGAAGTTTTCCAGCACTTGGGGTTCTTCCCCTTGACTGATTTGTAAAATACTCAAGCTGTCAAGATTTTGTTTCTAAGAAATGTTAATAGCACCGGGTAAAAGGGAGGGGGTTTGGCAACTGGGAACAGCTTGTTCTTCTCTCCTTTCTGCAAACATTTTCATTTTCTTTTTTTTTTTACGGTGGATCATATTGATTAAGCCCATGTCTTTAAGCTCTTGTCTTCAATTCTGATTGAACTCATCCAAAAGATGTATATAACTGCAATATGCATGTTAACATTCAAATGTAGGAAGCTTATGAATAATTTTTCTTTTTTCACACAATAGCTATTTAGCCCCCCCTGGCTTACTTTTTCTTGGCCAGTATTAAACAAATTTATTGCAAATTTATTTAAACAAACTTGTTTGCCATTTATGGGATTGTTATGGGCCTCCATGGAGAAATTCATACAGTTGACCCCCCAAAAATATAAATATATATATATGTATATATATATATATATATATATATATATATATATATATATATATATATATATATATACTTAATATAAGCTTGAAGTTGTAATTCATTAATAGCTAGATGAACCTAGGTTGGACTCCCCTTCGTTATGCAATTCTTTATGCAATCAGCTTGGAGTTGTAATTCATTAATAGCTAGATGATCCTAGGTTGGACTCCCTTTCGCTATGCAAATTATTTTTTTTACCTCCATGGGGGACCAATCTTCTTGAATTGCAAGTCCAAAACCAACTGTTGCTAAATTAGAGGATTGTTTTCTGGTAATTCTAGCAGTTGCAATTCAACAGAATCTATCTGTTATATATATATATATATATATATATTCTGACGACGACTCTATGAGAGCCGAAACGCGTTGATGCACCATGCATGAATAAATACACTTTGAATCACACCTGATGGGCAATGCCGTGAGTGCTTTCTTTGAACTTTTTATATATATATATATCTATATATAAATCCTGCCATTTACGAAAATTGAATTTATGGTGCCTTTAAGTAAGTTGCCTTTTATAATACAAAAAAAGTTTAATATTAAATAATTGCAGTATATTAAATATTTTATATTTTAAAACAATGCTAAATACTTGTTTTAAAATAATTGTAATAAATTAAATTATAGTAAATAAATATTTAAAAAGCTCTTGAAAGTCTGCTGAACTCATTGGTGCCGGCAGTGCAACAGTGAATTCATTGGTGCAATGTTCATGATGTTTGTGTCCAAGGATTATCAGAACAGGTCATAGATATACGTGCTTTCATTGATTAGGCATGTTTTCAAATTCCAGCCAGATTTATTGTATTTGTTGGTGTATGACCAACATGATAATATCTATGTAACGATAATGGCAAGGGATAATGTTCCTGACTGTTTTTCAGCTACAGGTATGGGATCCGTTATCTGGAATCCAGTGTATAACACAGCACTGCTACAAGAAGGTTTTAAATAAAAAGCCTTATAACATTACGGTAAATGATCCATTATCTGGAAATCTGTTATCCAGAAAGCTCTGGATAACAGATTTGCGGAAAGTCAGCTTCCCATAGACTCCATTTTACCCAAATAATCCAAATTTTTTAAAATTATTAAAAATGATTTCTCTGTAATTATAAAACACTGCCCTTTACTTGATCCAAAGTAAGATAAATGAATCCTTATTGGAAACAAAACAACCGTATTGGGCTTATTTAATGTGTAAATGATTTTCTAGTATGAAGATCCAATTTACATAAAGATCCATTATCTGGAAAACCCCAGGTCCCAAGCATTCTGGATAACAAGACTTGTACCTGTATCATATATCCAATACAGCAGTCATAATATTAATAATAGTGTGCCATTTTCATTTCAAATATAGTGCAAAGTATTCAAAAAATGGTCATGGTGAATATGATATTTCTTATGCCCATGCCTTTAAGTTTGTGTCTTCAATTCTGTCTGAGCTCAACAAAAAAGATGAATATAACTGCAATATGCATGTCAACATTCAATATACTGTAAGAATCCATATGAAGACTGGAAAAATACATACAGGTTTGTCTAAATACAGTTGCAGCTAAAGGCTTCATGGTTGGGCATTGCTGACATATATTTTGAAAATGTCCAACCCTTTTTCCAAAATACCAGGTGTCCTTTGTGCTTATATCTTCCATGGGCCCCTGAGGTTGGGAACTTGGGATTCACCAAATCCACTATTTTGGATTCCGCCGAAACCCCGAATCCTTCGCAAAAGATTTGGCCGAATACCAAATTGAATTTGAATCTTAATTTGCATATGCAAATTAGGGATGGGAAGGGGAAAGTATTTTTACTTCCTTGTTTTGTGACAAAAAGTCACACTATTTCCCTCCCCACTCCTAATTTGCATATGCAAATTAGGATTCGGTTCAGCAGGGCAGTCTGCTGAAAAAGGCTGAATCCTGAACCGAATCCTGGATTTCGGTGCATCCCTATTGGGAACACTGTGTAGAGGACCTCTCTGCCATAAAAAATCTTACAGATCAAGGGTTATCGGGATTTTTACTATGTTATAATTATCTTTAAGTTTAAAATCTATGGTACATTGTGTCGGCCTTCATTCTTGTCTTCACTGTAGTTACTAAGTTACAACAGTAATTTAACATTGTCTTTGAATGCTATTTATAATTTTGCCATAAAAGTATTCCCCTGATGCTTTTACATTGCCATTCTTAGCCCCATGTTCCTCTGTAAGGGGGCTGCCATATTTGTGCAGCAGTAGTCCGTTAGCATTAGAAACTCTAACTGACAGGTTACGAAGGGACAGTCAGGTTGGCAAAACAGTCAGGCTTAGAAACTTACAAAAGCAGGACTATCGGCAAAAAACGATCAACGTGACCTATAGGCAATTTTTAATGTAGATTAATATATTTAACTTTAGTCTCAGAACTTTTATCATAAAAGATCCTGGATAAAGATGATTTAAAAGTCTTCCAAAGTAGTCCATTCAAAAGTCAGCCAAAAATAGAAAACCACATTTAAAAAATGGTTGTGGGGGGGGGTTCCAGTGGTAAACCAGCATTATCCTTGTCCTGCCCATGGCCCACCATCACCTCTTTTCTTGGACTGTCCCCTCAAGAACAATTTATCTTGGAAGTATGTGATCTTGGGGTACACAGGTAAGGTGCATCTTATAGGTCACTGATTTTTTTGAGTGTGTGTTCTCACACCATCAACTAAAAATGCAACCAAAAAAAGGGTTTGATAAGCCTGTGCGGGTAAACCCAAAACTACATGTAACAAAAAGGATTTTGCACCATCATGCCTTCAGCCTTGAAGTTGGTCATATTAGTCAGGCTTCTTTACTAACTCTTTTTTTTTTTGTTCATGGTTTTTATATATGAATTTCTTAATAAAGTGCATGACATTGGTGGTTTTAGAGAAAGTTTTTGTGAGAATAAGAGTTTAAGGGATTTGATATACATATAAATATAGTATATAAGGGGATCATATAATAATCTCTCAAATGCTTTATTTACCAGTAGGTCCTTCCATTTGGCATGATGATACTTATTCCAAAAGGAGGTTCCATCTAAATATTCTGAAAAGGTTTTTCTAGTGAGAGTCGTGAAGTTGTGGAATCAGTCGTACTGGCTGATACATTAGATAGCTTTAAGAAGGGTTTGGATGGCTTTTTAGCAAGTGAAGAAATACAGGTTTATGGAAGCTGGTTCATAGTTGTTGATCCAGGGACTGGTCCGATTGCCATCTTGGAGTCAGTAAGAATTTTTTTCCCCTCTGAGGCAAATTGGAGAGGCTTCAGAAGGTTTTTTTTGCCTTCCTCTGGATAAATTAGCAGTTAGGCTATAGACAAAAAAGGTTGAAATTGGCAGACGTGTGTCTTAATTTCAACCTAACTTACTATGTTGCTATGTTACTAGATGGTGACTATTATCCTGTCATTCTGCTTATGAACTGGGCACATTCCACTTGGTAGTCAAGTTCAGCACTAGCCTCAACTCTGCAATGCACTAGCTTATGTTCTACTCCCAACATTCCACAACAACCTTTAGCTATTGGAGATATGGAAATTGTAATTCAACAGCAGCTAGAGAAGAAGGCTGGACAGACCTGGTATCAACCTCATATCAGCATTCATAAGTGGTTGTATTTTCAATGCTCTGGTTCTTCCTAGAAGCATTGTGGCAGTCTATATGCCTGGTGTTCCAAAGGCATTAGCTCTACCTTTGAATCCTCAGCAATTCCTTTCAAACCTCCAACATAACAGTGTTGTAGCATTTATAGCAGTGAATGCCTTTTGTCATAACAATTGCATAAAGCTGTTTAGGTTCCTGGATTATTTGATGAATAAAACCACCAAAGTTATTTATGCAAAGAAATATGTGAGATAAAATATGTCAGAAATGTTCATTGTACTGTGTTGCACAGAGCAAACATACCTATTTTTTTTTAAGGCTGACTCCATTGCTTAGCCATCTAAAGCACAGATGTTCCATCTACAACCCTCCAGCTTTTGATGCTCTAAAAACGTCTTGACAAGTCCCAGAAAGTCCTGATGAGTTATACATGAAGGGGCCGATTCACTAACTTCGAGTGAAGGATTCGAAGTAAAAAAACTTCGAATTTCGAATTTTTTTTTGGGCTACTTCGACCATCGAACGGGCTACTTCGACCTTCGACTACGACTATGACTTCGAATCGAAGGATTCGTAGTAAAAATCGTTTGACTATTCGACCATTCGATAGTCGAAGTACTGTCTCTTTAAAAAAAAGTTTGATCCCCCAGTTCGCCATCTAAAAGCTACCAAAGTCAATGTTAGCCTATGGGGAAGGTCCCCATAGGCTTGCCTAACTTTTTTTGATCGAAGGATATTCCTTCGATCGTTGGATTTAAATCCTTCGAATCGTTCGATTCGAAGGATTTTACCGTTCGATCTAAGGAATAATCCTTCGATCGTTCGATCGTACTATCTGCGCTAAATCCTTCGACTTCGATATTCGGAAGTCAAAAGGATTTCAATTCCCAGTCGAATATCGAGGGTTAATTAGCCCTCGATATTCGACCCTTAGTGAATCAGCCCCCTAATCTAGGTTTGACAAGTATTTATTATCAAAGGATTACCACCCAAACAACTTGCCACTTGCATTTATTAAACATATTCAATAATTGTCATTTCCATTGAAAGCATTCTTTTCTCATCTCTTTTCCGTTCTGAAATGTAGCAGAAGGTAATTTCCTCCTTGTCTGTTAATCAGGTGGCTTCTGCTACATTGTTTCAAGTCAGAGCATGACAGACAATTAGGGGTAGATTTCTCAAAATGTGAGATTTCCACAGAAGAACTCATCCGCTTTCTATTCATTAATTTGTGATGTGCTGTTTCTATCAATGGGTGAAAGTTATAGTTCACCGTTATAGTACACTTCTATAAATCCCATAGGAATGAATAGAAAATGGTTGCATTTTTCTGTGAAAAACTCTCACATATTTTGATAAATCTGTCTCATAATGAATATTAGGGGGGTTATTTACCAAAGGTTTAATTTTAGAGCAATGTAAATTTTTTGAAAC
Source organism: Xenopus laevis (assembly GCF_017654675.1). Taxonomy (NCBI): domain Eukaryota; kingdom Metazoa; phylum Chordata; class Amphibia; order Anura; family Pipidae; genus Xenopus; species Xenopus laevis. The sequence goes on from NC_054375.1 coordinate 22,601,763, forward strand.
TCTAGTAATAAATAAAAAAATTGTCAATGAAATTGTATTCACAATTCTATTGGTATGTTATTTATGAAAAAATTTGATCAAACAGTCCTGACCTGAAAACTCAATTTTTTTTGATGTGCTTTTTTTTCCTATTGGAGTCTATGGGGCATCATTTTAGAAGCCAAACTAGGCAAAAACTTGGCTCATCACTACTATTAACACACTTAGGGGCACATTTACTTAGTTTGAGTGAAGGAATAGAATAAAAAAAACTTCGAATTTCGAATGATTTTTTGGGCTACTTCGATCATCGAACTGGCTACTTCGACCTTCGACTACGACTTCGAATCGAACTATTCGAACTAAAAAACGTTCGACCATTCGATAGTCGCAAAACTGTCTCTTTAAAAAAAACTTCGACCCCCTACTTTGCCAAGTAAAACCTAGCGAACCTCAATGTTAGCCTATGGGGAAGGTCCCCATAGGCTTTCTAAGCTTTTTTTGATTGAAGGAATTTCGTTCGATCGATGGATTAAAATCCTTCTAATCGATCGTACGAATATCGCTAAATCCTTCAAATTCGATATTCGAAGTCGAAGGATTTAACTTCGATAGTCGAATATCGAGGGTTAATTAAAATAAAATAAATAAGTTAATAAAATAAAAAGCCACGCTACATCATCCCACTATACAGCTTTTAATTCCTTATCCCATAGCAAAACCACAAGGCAAACTCTCATTACACAAATTAGTTCAATGACTTGTAATGCATCTGTTGGTGCCAGATTCACATAGGTGGGCTAGGACTAGGGATAGGGACTGGGTATAGTTAAAAGATAAGGGGCAGATTTATCAAAATATGAGATTAAAGCTAACAGCAAAAAAACTCACCCACTTTATATTCATTCTTGTGGGATTTGTAGAAGTGTATTTATCAATGGGTGAAAGAGTTCACCATTTCATAAATATCCTTTTAAAAATACCATAAGCATGAATAGAAAGTGAGTTATTTTGCAGTGAGATCTAGGAGCAGATTTATCAAAATGTGAGTTTAGATTTTCATAAATAAAAATTCACCCACATTCTGTTCATTCCTATGGGATTTTTGAAGCATTTTTATCAATGGGTGAAAGTTAGAACCATTTGATAAATATGCTTCCAAAAAAAACCATAGGAATGAAAAGAACATGGGTTAGTTTTTAGTTATTAAAATCTAAACTCACATTTTGATAAATCTGCCTCTAAGAATCTAGAAACGGCATTATATTTTTATGTTGGCAATCAAAACCAATTGACCATTCAGATGCTTTAATTCCAAGACTGAATTGGCTGATTTGGTCAAAGTATGTCCGGTCCCTTGAACTTTTCAATATATATATATATATATATATATATATATATATATATATATATATATATATATATATATATATATATATATATATATGAACTGTCATGGATAAAATACGTATTCGGTCATACATGACATGTAATGTAAATGAATGGTCTCTGATTAGATATGATTTCCTGTCTAGTGTCTAGACAAAATTTGAATGCAGACATGTGAGTCGGCCGTGTCAGTATTATTTTCTATCTATAATGTGATCTGGTGCAGAGCAGGAAGATAAATCTTCCCAGTCTGGAGGAATTAGACAAGAAAATCGTTGCATTGATAAATAAAGAAATACAATGCTCTTGGTAATGATTTTTTTATATGACAATGCATAATATGTTCCACTAGAAGGTTCCTGCACATTCTGGGCTTGTTCCCATCAACAGAGGAAAGTCATACAACTCTGTAACTATTGTAGCATATACAGCAGCCACTGTCCTTATATATATTTGTTATTGACATTATTTATTCCTTTCTCTCTGTCCTTAGGGGGGCTTTTCCCAAACCAGCAATCCCAGGAACATGCTGCCTTCCGCTTTGCTTTATCCCAATTGTCAGAACCACCCAAGTTGCTGCCCCAGATCGATATTGTGAACATCAGTGATAGCTTTGAAATGACCTACACTTGTGAGTATTAAAAAATAATCAATATTTAATATTTTCATTCAGTCAAACGTTCGATGATGGTATATTCAACTATGGCTGTAAAGAAATGTTAGATGGTTTCCTAAGATACTTAGCCCTCTCCCCCCCCCCCCGCTCTCTTACCTGCAGCAGGGAAGCAGAGACAAGAAGTGGAGAGTGGGCTGAATCTGAGCTGATGTTGGCGGGGCAAGGGCGGGAAGTGGGGGTAGATGGGGATCAGAGTGCGCTGGGCCCCTCTTAAGATTTTTTTGCAGGGGGCCCAGCGGCACTGACCAAAAACATTTTTCAGTTATTTAGCTTTTTGTTCAGCAACCAGGGGTGGATTTCCGCAGAGGGTGCCCAGAGGCCTCCTTTAGGATCGCACACATGCGCATCTGCCAAGTACTCCAGAATCAGGCAAAACTACCAGTGCGACATGCCACCCCTTAATTTATGTCGGCCTAGGCAATAAAGCAATGAAGACCAATTGCAAAGTTGCTGGCAAGTTGCTAGGAATAGGACATACTATAACATGCTAAAAGTTAACTTAAAGGCGAAACTTCCCTTTAATGCAGGTGTGTGTTTTAAATGCCATATAATTGCTTCGGTGTAATGAACTCCTTCTTATCAACTAAGACTTCTGGGCCAGAAAGTCTGACTGAATTCATCTTTTCTACTTTTACATGGGGCAATGTAATATAAAAGGCAAAGCTTGCAAGTCTAGGAACCAGTAGCAAACAATTAGACAATTAGAAGTTGCTATGGCTTACAAGACCCCTGTGTGAGACTTGAAATGAAATAATCTGTTTAGTTTTCCTTTTGGGATGAGAAAACAATAATCCTATTGAAACAGGCCTGCGCTACACTCCATGTTTAAATGAACCATTCACATTTGTCTCAATTTGAATTGCTTTATTTAAATCGTATGTGACTGAAATGTGTGTAACTTGCTCAGTACAATCCATTGTTTGAAGATTACCTATCTCTGTTCCAAAATGGCCATACCGCTAGGGGAACAATAATCGTATTGAGTTTTCGCCATAAACAATTCTGCATGTAAAATTTCTCGCAGTGTATTGTAAACATTTTTCTTTCAAAGGCTTTTCAATTAAACGTGCAGTACAAATTACTAGGTAGATGTCTTTTTAGTTAAAGCAGATCAGTTTGTTCACTGTAAACATTTCCTACCTTTCTTGTAATAGGCACACTGCACCATGCGAAGAGCACTAGTATTTAAGATTGATACTTAAATATGATATGGTAAATAACTCATTTTTTATTTAGTACTCCTACATCTTGCAATTAAAGCCTTATTGACCTGCCATTGTCTCAGATAGGTTTGTTATCCCTCATACCATCCCTTATGCTCATACCATCCCTTATCCTCATACCATCCCTTATCCCCATACCATCCCTTATGCTCATACCATCCCTTATCCTCATACCATCCCTTATCCTCATACCATCCCTTATCCTCATACCATTCCTTATCCTCATACCATTCCTTATCCTCATACCATTCCTTATCCTCATACCATGCCTTATCCAATCCTTATACCAGCCCTCCTTACCTTGAATGGAAGTGTGACCTGTATTCTACAGGTCTTATTTAACAACTCATGGGGAGGGTCTGGGACCACTACTATCAATTTCTCATAGCCGCCAGAGAGACAGATACATTAAAACACTTGGCAGGGTCTTATTTTTATATAGGTACCCAAGAACCCATGCCTAGAAATCTGCTCTAAGGTACCTAAATACAGTAGTATAAAAACACTTGCTTGTGGCCAAATATGTCAGTGGCGCTGAGGTGGTTGGGTGTACCCCTCTTTTCTGTGATTGGCTCGTGTGCAGACTGTACTGTGCAAGGGAGTGGATAGAGGTCCATTGCCTAAAGTAGTACCAGACCCAAATACAATGCTGACAGTGGCACATTGTTCTCATGCATGCATAGTAGGCAGTTCACATTCTTTACTTTAAAGAGGGCCATACCAATACTCTGCCTCTCCCATAACATCTCCGCCCATACCCACCCCTCCAGTGATGTCACCTCCCATACCCTGCCTATCTTTGATACCGTTAAAGATGGCATGTAGTTTGCAGGCTTTAAAACCAGACAGACAAACAGTCTGGATTGGGATGGTCTGATTAGGGTCTGTTATGTTTTGGGTAGCCGAGGATGATTAAAGTATAACAGTGCTTTATTAGCAGAGTCATGCAGGCATTACACAACAGTAACTTTCACTTTCACATATTCCCCCTATAGTAGGAAAGCATTTGGACAACTGTAATAAACAACAACAATGCATCTTAAAGCAATAATATACATTATTCACATCACATAGTCCTGGGTCCATGCAGGTAGTTTTCCGATTCTCTTAGTACACCTTATAGGTTCACTTTCTTCAGGCCTATTGCAGTTGACATCAGGAGTAGGAAAATGTCCTTCATCAAATGGAGCTTCTCCAAAGTCATATCTAACAGGAGCAAGACGACTTGCATTCCATATGCGTCCATCAGACAGTTCATATGTGTATGGTCCTTGCTGGCATCTCACTTGTGGTGTAGTAAATTTAGATTGTCCTTGTTTCAGTTTACCTGGTTTCTTAATTCTTACTAAAGATCAAGGCTGAAAGTGTACTTCTATTGCACAACGTTTTCTGTCAGTATAAGCCTTGCATTTGGCTTGGTGATGTTTCACAATGTCAGCAGTAAATGATTTTGTAGGCACAGTATTTTGAGGAAGTTTGATGTCTGCAACATGTAACTTAGTGCACATCTGTCTGCCATATAATAATTCAGCTGGAGATGATTGGGTTGTTGCATGGCGCGTTGCTCTGTAGTTATGTAGGAACTCTGTTGTAAATACTTTCCAAGATTTCCCAGTAAGATTTGCTGTCTGTAGTGCTTCTTTCAGACTTCTGTTGAATCGCTCGATTTCTCCATTTGCTTGTGGGTAATACACTGAAGATTTCCTATGCACAATATTCCTCTCTCTCAGAAAGGATTCAGACTCATATGAGACAAACTGTGGTCCGTTGTCTGATATTAACTCCTTTGGATTAACTTCTCTGCTGAAGACTGTAGACAAAAATGTTATTACTGTATCTGATGTTATTTGAGAAGCAAATGCAATTGCAGGACATTTACTGTAATAGTCTATCAAGGTTATAACAAATCTACAGTCTATAGGAGCATCTGTAAAAGGACCAACGATATCAATAGCAAGTTTTTCCCATGCTGAATCAGGGAATGGTACTGGTTTTACATCTGATCTCAACTTAACTTTGTGTACAAAGTTCTTTGCACAACCCAGTGAAGTGTTGCTTTGTGGTGAAATTTTAGACACTGGCTGCGTGGCACGCACTGTTGCTGTAGTAATGAGACCATCAACTAATTGTAGGTTTAATGCAGCAAAGAGATCCCTTCCAAGTATAGCAGTACCCTTATTCACAATGTAAAAGTCAGATTTTGCTGTATTTGATTCAAATTTTACAGTCACTGGCAAGCAACCAAGCACAGGGATTGGATCCTTTAAGTAACTGACCAGTTTCAGGGCAGGTGCAACAAGTGGATATTTTGCAAAGTATTTCCAGAAAATATCTTTTGGTAGTATAGAAACAGCTGAACCTGTATCAAGCATCAGGTTAATGGAGTGACCCTTGTCAGCAGAAGCAGTACTGACACTGACAGTGCAGATAAACGTGTCTGGAATAAATGTACCAGCTTTATCCACACTTAATACTGTGACATTTGTAGTAGTGACTTCATGAACATCTTTAGCAGAACTATGGCAGATCTTAGCAAAATGTCCTACCTTTGTGCATTTGCGGCACCGTTTAGCTTTTGCAGGACATGTAACATGATTTGCACTTTTAAGCTGACAGGAAGTATGTCTGAGCACAGTGACATCTACAGGCCATTTGTATAAACACCTCAGGGTCATTTGCAGGTTGGGAAATTTCCAACATGAGATCACTAATTCATAATATACTAGTACAGGTATTCCTCCGTACAGGTACAGCCTGCTAGTGCTTACCTGACAAGGTTAAAGAGCTGCCGGTAGGTGTGTGAAGATTGAGCTCGCTAGGGCAATAGCAGATAAGAAGATTAGTTGTCTGTGATATATCTCCTCTACTGCAGGTGACTAATCTCCCACAAATACTTTTGCACCAGCAATAAAAAGGAAACTTCGGGCGAAAGCATTTGCAAGTCGTGCCCCCCTCCCCTGGTAGAGGAGATTTAACACAGTTACAAATCTCCTCGTCTTTCATTGCCTTTAAAGGGATTGTTCACCTTTACATGAACTTTTAGTATGTAGAGAGAAATATTCTTAATGATTAGCGAATCTGTTCAGTTTCACTTGGCCGAAAAATTAGTGAAACCTCAAAAAAAATTGAGAAAAGGTGAAAAAATTTGAAGTCATTGGGCGTCAAAACAATTTTGAAACAGGCGACAATTTTTATACGCTCGACTATTGTGAAGTCCAGTGGAAAAGTTGATTAAATGTAGCAATTCTATAACATACCCAAAGTTAATGAAACAATAAGCAATTGCAGTCCTAGTGGGAGTCATGCTTCCAAGGATGCCAGTCCAGGAAAATTTCTGGATAGTAAATGCAGGAATCATTTGATAATGCTGGAGGGTTTGCAATATGGAGCAAAAGCGACAGGACGAGAAATACGGGGCACCTTATTTATGGAGAATAAGTCCATCCCGCCCTCAGTTCCTAGGATTATAATTGGAGGGATTTTGGGTATAGGGCATATTTATGGGTGGCTAGCAAGCTAAAGGTCGCCTGCGCATAACAGCCAGTGTCACCCAGCACATCTCCAGCTCCTCATACATTGGGTTGGATTCAGTATGCTGCTTTCATACTGGCTAGCCCAGGGAATGTTGGAAGTTAGGCACAAGCTGTGATGTACTGAAATGTTCCATGTGCCTTGGTGTAGGTTATATGGCAAAATGCTGCCCTAAAAGTATAAGATGTAACTTGTGTGGTGTGCTTGGCCATGTGGACAGTACCTGTCCTATGTCATGGCAAATGATTGATGATGACTTGAGTGTGGTCAAAAACTCCACCAGGTCAGGTTGATGAGGTGTCTATGCTTGTTCCATGATCCTGTCCCAATTATTCATCATAACCAAACTCAGCATTCCCAAACCCCACAGCCTTCCACATATTTCAAGGCAACAAAGGGAAGGGGTAGAAGTAGTTCAGTAGACACTCCCCCTCTGAGCTAACTGTGCATAGTTTTTTGCCGCAACAAAAACAGTGTGTACGCGCATGCGCAAGTGCGCACACGGAGAGGAGGGGGAGAGAGGAGGGTTACTGGATGGGAGGCCCTCAGGGCCTGCATGTGCCATACTCTGTCTGCCCTATGCTGCCTGTGTGTGTGCCCTACTCTGTCTGCCCTATGCTCCCTGTGTGTGCCATACTCTGCCTGCCCTATGCTACCTGTGTGTGCCTTACTCTGCCTGCCCTATGCTGCCAGTTTGTGCCATACTCTGCCTGCCTTTTTTGGCCTGTGTGTGCCATTCTCTGCCTGTGTGTGCCATACTCTGCCTGCTCTACACTGCCTCTATGTGCCAAACTCTACTTGCCCTATGCTGTCTGTGTGCCATACTCTGCCTGCTCTACCTGCCTGTGTGCCATCGGTAACAAATACACAACCCAACCATGCCAGGTATCACACGCACTGAACAGAGCAACAGTTGTAGTTGTTAGACTAGGGAATAGCAGTTATAGCAAAGCATGATGGCAACCTTCATGCAAAATGGCAAAAGTAACACTTTATATGAGTGGTGTCCAAAGTGCTCCCTCGCCTGCACCCACATGCAGCTGAACAGTCCTATTGCATTGGTGCCAGAGTTCAGGGTTTGTGTAACTGACCCAGTTATGCATGGCTGGCATTCAGTCATAACATATTTTTATATAAACACCTCCACATTGTTATCAAGTTTATTTATAAACTGTTGCATTGCCACTGTGTTTCTGCCAATCGTCCTGGGTCCCTTTCTTTACCATAGATGAAACTATATCATCATCAAGTCTTGCACTCATTTTTTTAATCCCATCAATTGCCTTTAAAAACACTATAAAATATACTGTATGTTAACATGGGGTTTGCCTCTCAAAACAATAAGGGGCCCTTTCACTAAGCTCGAGTGAAGGATTCGAATGAAAAATACTTCGAATTTCGAAGTATTTTGTGGGTACTTCGACCATCGAATGGGCTACTTCGACCTTCGACTACGACCTTCGACTTCGATTCGAACGTTTCGAAAGAAAAATCGTTCGACTATTCGACCATTCGATAGTCGAAGTACTTTCCCTTTAAAAAAAACTTCGACCCCCTACTTCGGCAGATAAAACTTACCGAAGTCAATGTTAGCCTATGGGGAAGGTCCCCATAGGCTTGCTAAACTTTTTTTGATCGAAGGATTTTCCTTCGATCGTTGGATTAAAATCCTTCGAATCGTTCGATTCGAAGGATTTAATCATTCGATCGAACAAAAAATCCTTCGATCGATCGAACGAACGTTTAGCGCTAAATCCTTCGACTTCGATATTCGAAGTCGAAGGATTTCAATTCGAGGGTCGAATTTTGAAGTATTTTTTACTTCGAAATTCGACCCTTAGTGAATCTGCCTCTAAGTGTTGATGTCACTGATAAAAACTCCACTATACACTGATTATCTATTCTTTAAATGTAATAATTGCCTATTGGAAATAAAAGATGAATGTATAATTAACACCTAATTGCTTATTACTGTGGTGTATAAACTGCTTTGCTTGAGTCGTCAGTCTATATTAGTCCAATTTCATGATGAACTAGGTCGCTTTAGCTTTTCACCCTGCTGATGAATACATATTCAGGGTTGGACTGGAGCCTTGGGGGCCCATCAAGGCTGTTACTGACAGTCCCCAGGGGCCCCTCCAGACCTTCAAACTCACAGGGTCTGCATTCATGCTTGAGAGATGTGCCGCACGAGCGAATGCCGTCTTGCCATGGCATAGGCAAGTATGGGGGAATAGGTCTGTATATATTGAGTAAAATTGTATACAGTATATTGAGTAAAATTGTTTCCTAACTTTGTTTCTGATATACCTGTTTGCACCGGCTGATTCGTGTTGAACCTACATTGGAGTCAGGGATGGATACAAACATAAGATTTTCTCTCTATATAGTATCCTGATGGATGAACACTATGAGATATGATAATTAAATTCCTCGATGAAGAACAGTAAATTTAAGTGAATGTACTTTTGCACAAGAATGCTTTATATCTGGGAGACGTGAGATAGGAAACACTGCTGAGAAATCAAAACTATTGACTGATTTACAATATTATTAAGCATGTTATACCGTATGTAGTGCTAAAAGGCAATAACCTGCACTGTGAGAGTAGATTTCATTCAGTCTCTAGTTGCATGTATACATATTACTGGTAGCGGCCATAGTTCTTATCCTTAGCATGTACAGTAGCACAGCACTTATCTTTTGGTAGATATTTTTTACCTGTACCAGCAAGTCCCTCATTTGCCACTGGTACAGGTGCAATTAATCAATTATAAATTTGTTTCTGAAATCCTAATGTCTCAATAGTAGCCTAACCTTTAGTTGTAAACTCTCACAAGTAGGGCCCTCTAATCCTATTGTACTCTGTAAACCCTTGTTTGTTATTCACCATTTGTTCCCCATTTGTTATAAACTACAGCAAAGCGCTGCGTAACTTGTTGGCACTATATAAATAAATGATGATGATTTTGATGATGAAGTTCTGGTTGGAGTGCCAAACGGTATCCCTATCCCAGTATGGCCTATCCTTAACTAGTGTTCAAGCGGTCTTCACTATTTACTTTTGATCTTTTTAAAATTATTTGCCTTCCTATTCTGACTTTTTTTATTTAGGTCATCCTCTATTCATTTTCCTGTGTCTCTTTCAAATCACTCTTCTGGTTGATAGGTTAAATAAGACCCAAGCATATAGATAGCTGTTAAAATTCCAAAATGCTGCTTAACAGAAATCTAAATAATTAAGAAACACATTTAATAAAAAATTAAGGCCAATTTCAAATTTTCTCATAATAGCACTCTCAACATAGTTACATAGTTACACAGTTAAATTGGGTTGAAAAAAGACAAAGTCCATCAAGTTCAACCCCTCCAACTGAAAACCCAGCATCCATACACACACCCCTCCCTACTTTCACATAATTTATATATACCCATACCACTATAACTATAGAGTTTAGTATCACAATAGCCTTTTATATTATGTCTGTCCAAAAAATCAGCCAAGCAACTCTTAAAAGCATTAACAGAATCAGCCATCACAACATCACCCAGCATTGCATTCCACAACCTCACTGTCCTCACTGTAAAGAACCACCTACGTTGCTTCAAATGAAAGTCCTCTTTATGGGTAAAAAGGTCCCCTGCTATTTGTCTATAATGTCTTCTAATGTACTTGTAAAGGGTAATCATGTCCCCTCGCAAGCACCTTTTTTCCAGAGAAAACAACCCCAACCTTGACAGCCTACCCTCATAATTTAAGTCTTCCATCCAGTTTAGTTGCACGTCTCTGCACTCTCTCCAGCTCATTTATATCCCTCTTGAGGACTGGAGTCCAAAACTGAGCTGCATACTCCAGATGAAGCCTTACCAGGGACCTATAAGGAGGCATAATTATGTTTTCATCCCTGAGTTAATGCCCTTTTTTATGCAAGACAGAACTTTATTTGCTTTAGTGGCCACATAATGACACTGTCTAGAATTAGACAACTTGTTATCTACAAAAACCCCTAGATCATTCTCTTTTAAGGAAACTCCCAACACACTGCCATTAAGTGTATAACTTACATTTATATTATTTTTGCCAAATAGCATAACCTTGCATTTATCAACATTGAACCTCATTTTCCAGTTTTCTGCCCAGTTTTCCAACTTAGTCAAATCACTCTGCAAAGTGGCAGCCTCCTGCATGGAACCTATATAAACCATGATAATAAAAGTTCATTTAAAAGTGACCAACCCATTTAATTACTACCATAAGTCTTGCGTCTCTCCCCTGCTTGTGTGACTTGCTGAATGACATGCAAGCTAGGGGTATTCCAGAGGTCTCACAGTTTTCACCCATATCCCACCCATGCTATATGTAGCACTGCTTAATGTAGGCACAGAAGCATACACTAGGGTTGTCACCTGTCCAGATTTGACCCGGACAGCCTGGTTTTCAGAAGGACTGCCTTGGTCAAGACAGTCTGTCTTAAAACTGGGCAGGAACTCCCCTGATAGACATGACAGTAGACAATGCCCTGCTATGCCCTTTCTGCAACATCACTGACCCGCCCCGGTGATGTCATTGCACCACCCCCTGCCCAGATAGTGACCCACACAAAGGTCCTAGCATACAGATGTATCACCCATTCCCTTCTTAGGACAGCATCAATTAGAGTCCACCCGCAAAAACCTACGGTACCCTGCGGGTTGTGGGTATTAGTTCCGGGTGTGGGTACAGACGCGGGTCGTGGTTCTGGGGGCTTGTGGGTCGGCCGCGGGTCTTCTCAATATCGATTTTTACTCCTCCGATAACGCTTACTTCTGATGATGTCATTTCTGGTTTACAATGACAGTACTTCCTGATTCTTGATGGTCAGCGGGTCGCGGGTCCGGGTTGCGGATAAGGTACTTGCTGGTAGGGTCGGGTAGCGGGTCCAAGCGGATAAAAATGCGGGTTGCGGGTCCAGGTTGAGGATTGCAGGTTGCGGTTATGTGTTGGGTATGGGTTCCAAAAAATGGACCCGCGCAGGACTCTAGCATGAATGGCAACAAGCATACCGCAAGGTGCAAAGTAATTTGGTACATTTTTGTAAATTAGTTTGAATGTACAGTATTTTCTCTGTTGAAGCTGAAAGGAGCACTGACCTAGAAAAAAAAACATAGTAACTGGATCTTTTTAAATACACAAGCTATGAGAAAGTTGGCCAGTATATGTCATAAGAATGCCATATACCACACTGGTGACTAATCAAAAGGATGTGAGTATTGTTATAATTACGTTTTGAATTTGCAGGAATGAGCTTTAGTGAATCTGAGCCCAGATTAGAAAAAAACTGATGAATCAATGGCAAAATAGACTTGGAGCAAATAGTGCACCTTTTAATGTCTGGTTTTAGGGCATTGGTTAAATTGTTCAATCATGAGATATGGAAATCATGTTTCGGGCAGCAAAAGGCCCTTTTTCAAGTGAAAAAGGGCCTTTTGCTGCCCGAAACTGCCCGAAACATGTCGTGTGGACGCACAATAAAGCACTGATTAGCAGGTATTCTGCTGTTTGCCTCTGATTTCCATATCCTATGATTGAAGTATTCTTGTGGTGACTTGACGGAACACCAGAGGGAATCAAGGCTTGCGAATAATGCTTGGCGTTCTGTGTGTTACCCTGTGAGGGATTGGTTAAATTGTATTTGCCTTAGGCATCTTAGACTTACTATAGAATAGATCATACATGTAGAATATACTGCAGATTAAGATAATAATGATAGAATGCATTCCTAGGCTGACATAGTCACCATAGACAACAATTACAACAGCACTTCTAGTGGTCATACAGATAAAGCTTTTGTTGAAATCCCTTATACAGCCTTTTTTTCAGGCCCATTTATTCTTATTCATCCTCAACTCCTTTATCTGTTGTAAACAAGAATTGCTTTGCCAGTGTTGACTGAGGACATTAAGAAACAATTAGGGTTTTTTTTTTACGTACAGCACCAAATAGTGTATAGTAACTCAAGCCACAAGACTAATTATAAATATACATTGAAGCTGCCATACCTGTCATACCAGATCCCCATACTTGTGATTGATGCCCCAATTCTGGAGCAATTGGTGGGCGGAAGGTTAGGATAGGGCACATGGGTCTTTGCTTTAAGCAGAGATGAGAATAAAGAAAACCTAGCTTAGAATCCTCTGTATCCTGTATAATATATGGATTAACTATGATTTATTGGCCATTGGATAAGTTTAGACGTGAGTCTACAAGCTCCATGAATCAAACTCCTCTGGGCATTAGAAATCATACATTTATGGTCAAGTGGTTAGAAATGAATTCTCTCTTTACTATCCCAGCAATCCCTTAGGGAACAGACATAAGTCAGTTGCCTGGACGGCCCACTAATTGTTCCCATGGTGGTAGTGTATCGCTCATTGCTGCTAAATAAAACCCATAAAAACAGCAGCAGAGCCGTTCATGCACCAGTTATCCTAGCAGAGACGAGTAAATGGATCTCTAGAATTTAGAGCAGCAATTTATACACATATACAGATTATTTACATTGTTATACATGGAGTGCAGCTAAACTCTGCCTTGATTACTGTGCTCTACTGTGCTGATATCAAGAATTAATGAATTTAATAGCTGCTCCCTGTTGGGAAGGGTGGACAAGCAGCTTTGTCTGACTGCAGTGTTTACTAACTTTTAGAAGCAGGGAGTCGGTGTTGGCCCATCTTGCAATAATTTTTTATGGCTGCCTGCTGACCCCTAAATGTGGCTATTTAAAGCAATATTAATATTATTTTTCTCACAATGATGCCTTAGATAGTTCTGGAAGTGGCACATTTTTATATTTCATGCCAAATTAACCCACTGGATGTTAACACAGTTGAAAGCATCCTGGATGGCATCTGTTAGAAGAATCCCCTGGGGAACTTCGTCCATGTAATGGCTTATGAAAATATAATGAACCTACAGTATAAGTATTGATGGACCCTTCACTACCATATGGGGCAGAGATGATACCACTATGCGACCAATTCCAATCAATGTACAATATGGAATAAATGCATTTATTGAACTCAATGTGGCTCAGCCTACTATCAATAAGACATTTATGTTTTATAGTAAAGTCTGTATTGTATCATTTGTAAATTATATTGATATGCTGTTTGGAGCAGCATCAGTTTGTCCCTTGCTATTCTATGCACTAACTGCCGGGTCTCATAACTGAAAAACCATAGAAGCCAGTTCTCATTCAGTCAAGACTCCAAATACCTCAATGCTTAGAATGGTTCTATGGTAAAGAGAAGACATTGTGGGAATTGTGTGTATGAGTAACACCTAACTACTTATTACATCCCTAACTTCAGTGTTTCAGTGTTACCATTGTCTCTAGCTGGTTTGCCAAAGGCTTCTTTATCACATGCCATAACCCTCCTATTGTGTTATAATACTCTTAGAGGAAGTGTGGAATAACATCCCAGAGAAACATTACAATATTATAACTGGAATTCTCCATGAAACGGGCAATTAGCATTTCTTATAGATTGCTCACAGAGGTACTATAATATGCTAGCATAGTTATTCCACAGCATCAAAATTGATGGTATAGTGGCAGTTGTCTTTTGACGATTTCATGTAGTTCTCAAAATAAATGCAAACATTTCTATTGGGTGAAAAGTTATGGATGCGGTTTAGAAGTCATCATTTGATAAATATGGTTCTAAAAATCCAGTAGGAATGAATAGAACGTGGGTTAGTTTTTATTTATTAAGCTCTAGACTAAAATTTTGATAAATCTGCCCCCAACTTTCACCTATTGATAAATACATTTCTAAAACCCCATAGGAATGAATAGAACAAGGGGGAGTTTAACTTTCACCTATTGATGAATACACTTCTAAAACCCATAGGAATGGATCAAATTTTAGTGGTATTAGAGCTTTTTGAAACCAAGATTAAAGTTATTAAAAGATCTGAATGAAAAAGTACAAACAGAAAAAAGCACTGAATGATCCAAAAAAAAAATATGAATATCTATAATACCTCTAAAAATTATAGTTTTATTTGGGCAATTACTAGCAAGAAAATATCCGAAAACCTCCAAAAGTCTGAATGGTAGAATTTAAAAAGGTCTAATAGTATTAGCTCAGCTCCATTGATTTCTATTGGACTTTTACGTGGTTCCATTTTGTATTAGAGTTTTTCGAGGTTTTAACTGAATTTTTAGAGTTTTAGAGAAATGAAAAAAACTAATTTTTAGAGAAAAATATAAATCTTGAAATAAAATTTCAATTTTAATAAATTGGCCCTTGTGAGTTTTTCTGTGGCGAGCTCTAATCTCACATTTTAATAAATATGCCCCTTAAACGTCAAGATTCAAGTATAGCAACCACAAAATACTTTAATACAAAATACAAAAATACTGTAATACAAATTTTCGGCAAATAAATGTAGATGAGGTCCAGTAGAAGTCAAAGGGAGCTGCATGATCCTGTTAGACCATTAGAACTTCTTGTAGCCATTCGAACGTTTAGAGGTTATCTGAATTTTTTTTCTCCAGTCATTGTCTGAAAAGCTAAAATTTTTAAAGATTTTATCAAGGTTTATGTATTTTTTGGTGCATCATTCACACAGCAGACTAATTAGCTCATATTATCAAAAATAAAGTTATAAGCTATTCCCTAGCAAAACCAGTCAGTGATCTCAAGTAGTGATGGGCGAATTTGTCCCATTTTGCTTTCCCGCGAATTTCCCAGGAAACTGGTGAAAAATTCGCAAAACAGAGATTTTGACGCTGGCCATCCGTTTATTCTTGGAGAAGTCCAACCATCACCGGCAGCGAAAAAACGTTGACTCGAATTTGCACCTGGCGAATACATTCGCCCATCACTAATCTCAAGGTGATGTTCCACTTACAGAATAATTTCAGTGGATGCATATGTCACTATAGAATAGGAAGGCCTATTTATCAAATTTTTTTTAATTCAAATATACTCACAATTTGACTGGGAGGTTATTTAAGAAAAAATTTAAATGTCTAATTTTCGATCAAATAGTTCTGACCTGAAAATGTGAATCTTATTTTGTATTTGATTCGTACAAATCGAGTTTTTCTCCCAAAAAAAAAACTTGAATGTCAGGAAGGTTATCAACATCTCCAAATGGCTCAACGGACCTCTGCCATTGACTTATACATGAATTCAGCAGCTTTTAGGTGGCGAATATTCAAATTAGGACTTTTCTTTGGTCGAGATGTGATAAATCTCACAAATAAATAGGGGGTTTAAAATTTGAATGTGTGAATTTTGAAACTTGAAAATTCAAATTCAAATTAACTATTCAACCCTTGATAAATCTGACCCTTAATATACTGTATCTGTATATACTTTTGTGTTATTTCTATGGTCAAAGTCACCAAAGTAAAAATAAAATATCTTTATTGTGTGGAACTGTGTTATTAATTAGATGAATAATACAAATAATCAGTCAAAACACTCCCTTGACAGCCTATAGCAAATAATCTGTATAATTAATGTATAGCTGTAAATGGAATATTTAAGTGAATATGAGGTGTAAGTTTCACATGTGTGTGTTTGTGTGCCCATCTCTCAGGGAGTTGATCCAGGACTAGTCCGATTGCCATTTTGGAGTCAGGATTTTTTTCCTCCTCTGAGGCAATTTGGAGAGGCTTCAAATTGGGTTTTGTGCCTTCCTCTGGATCAACTAGCAGTTAGTATAGATTTAAAAGGTTGAATTTGATGGACGTATCTTTTTTTCAACCTAACTTACTATGTTATGTTACTATGAGAGAGATCTGGCTGTCCCTACAGAGAAGAGAGAGACCTCATGTTCCCGAGTATATGCTTGGTGTCTGAGCTATGTTCCCACCATCTAAGTCTGTAAAATACAAGAGCATATGCTCAAAGCTGGTCTCAGTTCTTCCAAAATGACTTATAAGTATGTGTGAATGAGTAAGACAGGAGAACATATAATTAATTCTGTATCAATAAATTCAACAGTCATAGTAGATCTAACACAAATGAATGTATAACACAAATGCATTATATTTCCAATACATAGAATTGGTTTCGAATTTACCTTACACATTTAAATTTAACACGTCAGGGTTCTAAAACAAACTAGCTAATTAAATGCATTGTTCACAGGTGCTGACAGATTCAGAGTAAAGAAAGAAAAGTGCCTTGGGTGGCCAGCCTAATGGAGAGAAGAAATAACAACAGATTAAAGCAGACAGATTTAAGGTGGCCATACACGGGCAGATTAAAGCTGCCGATATCGGTCCTTTAGACCAATTCGACAGCTTATCTGCCCATGTGTGGGGACTCCCTACAGGTCCTCCCATTCAATATCAGGCCAAAAATTGGCCAGATATCGATCATTCAAGTCTGATCATACAATCCAGGACCGCATCGGCTAGTCGATGCGGTCCTGCGACTGTCGGAGCCAACTCGAAGTATTGCAATCTGATATTTTGGCCGAACATTCTGATTCATCCTATATAGCCCAGCCGTTAGTGAGCATACCGGGTTAAGATCCTCTCGTTTGGCCACCTTGCCAAACAAGCGGATCTTATAGTGTATGGCCACCTTAAGGGTAGAACTCCTCGGTGAGGCTCGAGCCGCCACATCGCCATGTGAGGAAATGCATGCAACTTGTGGGATGTCCTGAAAATACAGGAAGTGAAGGAGAAATTGCAGGTAAGAACTATATTTATCCGACTGTCGGATGAAAATGCTGCGTTTTCATCCAACAGTCGGATAAATGTAGTTCTTACCTGCGATTTCTCCTTCACTTCCTGTATCTTCAGGACATCCCACACGTCGCATGTGTTTCGTCGGACACGTCGTATGGTGACGAGTCGGCTCAAGCCGCACCGTGGAGTTCTACCCTTAAGCATCACAAGTCATATCTCCACTTGCTGTTTGCGCAATCCCAAAACTTCTTACATGTAACTGTTGCAGCATTAAAGGGGTCATTCACCTTTAAATGAACTTTTAGTATGATTTATAGAGTGAGACAATTTGAAATTCATTTTTTAATATTTGTTTTTGAGTTATTTCGCTTTTTATTCAGCAGCTCTCCAGTTTGCAATTTCAGCAATCTGGTTGCTAGGGTACAAATTCCCCTAGCAACCATGCGCTGATTTGAATAAGAGACTGGAATATGAATAGGTGAGGCCTCAATAGAAAGATGAGTAACAAAAAGTAGCAATACCAATACATTAGTAGCCTTACAGAGCATTTGATTTTAGATGGGACCAGTGACCCCCATCTGAAAGCTGCAAAGAGACAGAAAAAGGCAAATAATTACAAAACTATAAAAATGTAATTATGAAGACCAATTGAAACGTTGCTTAGAATTGGCTATTTCATAACATACTAAAAGTTAACTTAAAGGTGAACCACCCCTATTTGCTGCCACCACCCCCATTCAGCAATTATGGATGCTTAAAAGTGTAATCTACAGTTATTTTAAACACTGTTTCTAAATCTTGTCTGCAATGAGAGCTGTTGAGCTGCAAAATGGTAACAATGTTCTTCCTCTATTACTCCAACAGATTGGATCATCTGCATGCAAATCAACCCCCTACCCCCATTCTCACCCCATTTTTCTCAGATCATTTGTTTAATTTAAAAACTGCGAGATAATAAGTCATCTGACCTCATTATTTTCATCTTTTAATTCCTTTTAAATGTAATGAGAATGTAATCAGAAGGCATCAGTGCAGCATCTCAATGGGAATTTAAAGATGGAGTGAATAAATGAAAAAAACTTTTTTTAAAATTTCTGCTATTTTTTGTGCTGCTTTTGTATTAATAGAAAAGTTGAGTTATCTCACAAACCACATGGGGCAGAGCCATTAGAATGTGTTAAAGAGGAACAGAAAGGTAGTTGTCATGGTTCATACAAGCCTTGATGTGATACATAAAATACAAAAACAGAAAGGGGCAGATTTACTAACATAAGGATTTCTATTTTTTTCACAAATCATATTTTTTATTTAATAACGTGTTGTCTTATTTTTCTAAAACTGTAAAAATTTGAGATTTATTAAGTAACCATGAAAAACTCTAATACAAGACAAGTAAAAGCAGTCAATTTCCTACAGAAGTTAATGGGAGCTCGCTGATCCTATTGGACTTTTTTTAGCCATTCAGTCTTCACCACTTTCTATTCATTCCTATAGGATTTTTAATAAGTGTATTTATCAAATGGTGAATTGTAACTTTCACTCTTTGAAAAATATGGTTCTAAAATTCTATAGATGCACCAAATCCACTATTTTAGAATTCTGCTGAATTCTTAGTCCTTTGTGAAATACCAAACTGAATCCAACCACTAATTTGCATATTTTAGTTAGGGAAACAAGGAGGAAAGAGTAAAATAAGAGTAAGACATAAAGGGGCCGATTCATCAAGGGTCGAATATCGAGGGTTAATTAACCCTCGATATTCGACTAGGAACTAAAATCCTTCGACTTCGAATATCGAAGTCGAAGGATTTAGCGCAGATAGTACGATCGTACGATCTAAGGATTATTCCTTCGATCTAACGATTAAATCCTTCTAATCGAACGATTCGAAGGATTTAAATCCAACGATCGAAGGAATATCCTTCGATCAAAAAAACTTAGGAAAGCCTATGGGGACCTTCCCCATTTTTGGATTCGGATTTGGTTTGGCCAGGCACTTGGATTCCGTCGAATCCAAATCCAGCTGAAAAAGGCAGAATCTTGTCTGAATCCCGAACAAAATCCTAGATCCTATAAAAATCCCATAGGAATGAATAGAAAGTGGGTGAATCTTTCTGCAGTGAGCTCTATTCATAAGTTTTGATAAATCTGCACCTTTTTCTTGCTAATAATTGTCTGAAAAAACCTGTGGGGGCCGATTCACAAAGGGTCGAATATCGAGGGTTAATTAACCCTCGATATATTCGACTGGGAATTAAAATCCTTCGACTTCAAATATCGAAGGATTTTAATCCAACGATTGAAGGAATATCCTTCGATCAAAAAAAGTTAGCCAAGCCTATGGGGACCTTCCCCATAGGCTAACATTGAGTTCGGTAGCTTTTAGATGGCGAACTAGGGGGTCGAAGTTTTTTCTTAAAGAGACAGTACTTCGAATATTGAATGGTCGAATGGTCGAAAGATTTTTAGTTCGAAGTCGAAGTCGTAGTCGAAGGTCGTAGTAGCCCATTCAATGGTCGAAGTAGCCCAAAAAACACTTCGAAATTCGAAGTTTTTTTACTTCGAATCCTTCACTCAAAGTTAGTGAATCGGCCCCTTAATATTTAGAGCTTTTATAGGTTTTTGAATTTTTTAGCACATTGTTCAGCATTTTTTCCATTCATACTTTTTATATTTCGGATCTTTAAATGTTTTTCATGGCATTTGAGGTTCTAGAGAAAATGTATTTAATTTATTTAATTCCAATAAATTCCACCTTTAATAAATGGGCCTCAAAGTTGGCATCAGGTCTTGTAATCCATAGTAATCAGCAGTAAGAAGGTATTGGTCACCTGCTTAAAGGCAACATTTTTCTAGTTGTAGTAGGTACTGTAACTTGAGCAATGAAATCTATTCAATACTGAATGTCCAAACATTTCAATTTAACAATTCAATGATAACTCACTCAGTCTCCTATTTATGAAGCATCAGATCTATTATATATAGAAAGCAAGTTGTCCGTCCTCCTTTTGTTGCATGTTTCTTCTACACATGAAATGATGATACCTTATCACCATGATGATTACTGTATACTGTTTTCCCTGTCCATACCATTGTCCCTTTCTGCACCCACCAAACATTCATTGTCATAAAATGCATACCATGAGGCATCTTTCTGTTTTTTGTTTTGAGACTTGTCCAAACTTTTCCCACCTGATATTTTAACCTGTATTCTCATATCTGCCTCATGACACTCTATCCCTCCTTCCTCCTCCAACATTTATCTTCCTTGACTTTATTTTTTGGTTCACTGCCAACCACTTTCCAACTATCAATTCCTACCCTGGTTTTGGAAGTCAATACCTTTTCATTCTTTTAATTCCTACCCAGTTTTTTCTTCCTGCCTTCTATCTCTTCCTCCTTCCTTCCATCTTCCTCTCCCTCCTTCCCTCTCACCCCTGTTTGACTCCTCCTCAGCTGCCTTTCTGGCAGGTTGTCCTCAGTCATTGGGGTATTCATCCCTTGTGCCACATCTTAATGTTATAACAGGCTTTCAAACAAAATCTAGAAGCATGGCAAGGTTGCATGCATGGGTTACATTATATTGCCAGAACTCATACTTTGCTTAGGTTCTCATGCAAAGCACATTCCTGTAGATGGCACAGCATAATGAATTTTGGACCCACATTTATGGAATAGTTTTGGCTGGCCAATTGCAAATTGTTTTTGCGACAAAATAAATAACAAAACTCTAGAGCAGATGTTAATGCTAACTGTTGCTTGGTGATTATGATGTTATATTTGCCAGCTAATGATTTTACATTGCGAGCAGCGCTAAACATTCACAAAAACACCATTTTAAACATTTTAATTACAATCCCCCTTAAGTCTTAAGACAAAAATGTAGTGCACTGGTGCCTAAGCCATATGAGGATGTCCTGCTCAAGCATTTTCTCATTCTTCTATAAATGTAACAACTTTAGTTTAAGGTTTGGAGACAGGTATTACCCTAACCCCCTTCCCACTCCTCAGCCTTTTTATTCAGATGATACATCCTATAACCTTTGGAAATGTTTACAACTTACATCAAATTCAGTATCTGTGATGCTCATCAAAGCATAAATGTTCTGTGGGGTAAATCCCAGCAACTGCTTTATTAAATTGCTGGTAACAAACCTACACTCCTACCTACAGAAAATCCTGTATCCTGTATCAACTTAATTTCAACAATGTTTCTTTTCATTTTCTTCTTATCAAACTGATCATCAGAGTCATCATCCTGTTCACATGCAAAAAAATCTCCTTCCCTCCTACTCTTTGTCCCTAGCAGCCCTAGAAAAGCTCTCAGTCCGACTTTGCAAATTGCTCTCCCAGAATAAAAATTTTTTTTCATCCCCTCTCCCACCTCCGTCTCTCACTCACATGCATTGCATTAACCTCATGCACCTGCACCGCTGTCAGCTTCTTGCACCACACTGACCCCAACACTTACCCCACTCACTCCCCCACCCCCTCAGCCAAAGCAGCTCCCTCACTCACATGTATTACCTTGACTGTATGCGCCTATACCAGCACTCATCCCACTCACAGCAGCTGCACACATATTATTAGCATTGTTACATTCACTATTATCTACCAGACTGTTGGTTTGCAATATCTATGTTTGCGCAATATCTATAACACCGTTACATTCCGCAGTAGCTTTTAAACCCTAGTTTCTTTGGACAGTTATGCCATTTTAAGCAATCTCTCAGCAGTCACTTTGCCCTCATTCGCCTCCTTAAACCTCTGCCTGTTGCCATACAGCTCCAGCCATTTCTCTATAACAGCCAGAATGCCTTTAGTGTAAGCAGTGTTAGACTGGGAGGTCCAGGGCCTTCAAACATTTTTGGAAATAGAAAGAGGGACAAAAAGATTTGCTGCGCGGATCGCGGCAACATTTTTTTTGCCCCTGCCTATTTTTGTGGTTACACTCCCTAATTACCATGTTCATGTGCAAAATTTGGCAGGTTATGAAAGTTTGAACACATTTCTGTGGTTTTTATGTGTTATTACAGTTTTGAGATATCGTGTATAGTAGGGAGAGATGGTGCCTATAGTAACAGTGGGATAATAGTCTCTGGGAAGGGACTGTGGCTGTGAGATAGCAGGTATAGTAGGGAGAGATGGTGCCTATAGTAGTAAAGAGATAATAGTCTCTGGGAAGGGAATGTGACTGTGAGATAGCAGGTATAGTAGGGAGAGATGGTGCCTATAGTAGTAAAGAGATAATAGTCTCTGGGAAGGGAATGTGACTGTGAGATAGCAGGTATAGTAGGGAGAGATGGTGCCTATAGTAGCAGTGGGATAATAGTCTCTGGGAAGGGACTGTGGCTGTGGGATAGCAGGTATAACAACACACTATACTAAATTAAAACAAAAGTTGGTACCATGGATTCACAAGCCTATAGTACATGATATCTGCTTGTGTGTGTGTTTTTTTTTCTTTTAGAATTGGCGATTTAATTAATCTAATTAAATTCACCATTAGTGTCTAATAGTAAGTAATCCATTTACAAAACAAAAGGGCATGCTTCTTTTTAGATTCTTGTAATTATTTTTTCCCCGTTTTGTGCTGATGACTGTTTTGTTGCCTCTGATAACAGAGGCCTTTATTGATGCATTTTAACAAACCAGAACCAGCATCTCCTTCTGGTATCAGTAGTTCTGTTCATCTGTGCATGTAGCACAGTCTCACTATTATAAGCGTAGGGATGTGAAAATCTTAGACACCCTTACACTTTACAGACAGGCACATCCCTAGTAATATGGACACCTCAGTGGGTCCTTATGGGGACCTTGTGCTTATGTAACCCCTGTAGTTCACACAGTGTACACCAGATGGCACTGTGCCAGAGTATAAAAGGTTTAGGAACCATGAGGTCTGGGTCCATTGCTTTAGCCCAACCAAGCAGGCTGGAAGGGAATGGGTAGTGTCGACCCTAGGCGCCTTGGCCCTAGTAATTAGACAGCTATCCTCAATTATAGATCACTCTAGGAGTGATAGAGAGGTTATTTAGTTGAGCAGCTCAAGGCTCCGCCGAGGAGATTAGAGGGATTAAGATCCCAGGGTATTACTGACCCGGAGTAAGGACTAAAGTGTTGAGATAGGGATGATAGGAATTCCCCTAGTCTGCCACTGGAAGATATCCTGAAAACTGGGCAATACCCATCACATGCTGTCAACTTACTCTCTGCTGTATATTCCCTAGCCTGTGGGGATTCAGCCTATACGTGCTGTGAGTATATGCTTCCTTTATGCTGCTGTGTATATTCTATGCTCCATTGTGGATCAATGTGCTGAATGATCTATGTGCTATTGTTCAATAAATACAGTTCTATGTTCAACCGTTAAAGAACTACTGGCACCCATCATTGTGCTATTGCACCCAGTTACAGTTACACTACACCCTGCCTCCACCGCGTTGCGAGGGCTTGCCCCTGAGAAAGAGAGCTCATCTGTGGTATTAGCCCACAAAGGAAAGTAGCTAAAATTGCCCTTACGCAAAGCAGTTTACTATAGCGCTACATAAGCAAAAAAAATGTATGTAATTTCTCATTCTTAGAAATTAGCATTTCTGGATGCTAACTTCATTTGCTTCTGAGGTAGGATGTTGCTTTGTGACTTTGCAGACTTTAGCCGATTTGAATTGAAGAGCATGATAATGAAAGCAGCGGGTTATCTAAACAAAAACGAGGAAGTTCCTTAAACGGTCTCAGTGGCATAATGTCAGAATCGAGTAGCAGTTGTCAAATTATTGATTCTGTTATTCATGCACTGTGATACAGTAATGATGTCTAGGGGCATTAAAAACAGGGTCGGACTGGGCAGGCGGGAAACCGGGAAAAAACCCAGTGGGCTCCGGCCCTCATGGGCCCCCACTGGCCCACACCCGCTCCCCAATTGGCCCAAACTGAAACAAAAATATGTTCAGCGTGGTGCGCCCGTCGGCTTTTGCGAAGGTGCATGGGGCTCACCGGGGTTCGAAACAGGCAGCTGATTAACAGGCCTGTCTTTGCTAGGAAACTGAGACTTTTGCAACACTGTTTAAAAAGTAACAACCAGGAGTTAAGCAAATGCAGCTTTTATTAGCAATTGTTTATACAAATAATTTTAAAAGCACTGAAAATTTTTAATAAACGTATATTGAAAAGTTGATTAGAATTTTGTTTTTTTAGGCACATTTTAATTTTAGGGTTGATTTGACCTTTAAGAACTGTCTTGATATAGGAAAATAGCTGCTTTTTGAACTTTTTGTTGATATATTTATATATTTTTGTATTTCAAAGCTTTCTGCATAAAAAAGTTTTGATCTAATGGCTTCTATACAGTGTTGAACTGCTAGGGTCCAGTAGCAAATCTGCCAAAGAAGTGCAAACTTTTGCAAGAATTAGTTGTGGACGGGGCTAAAACATAACATGTCACAAAGCTATGGTGAAACTAAGAAAGGGCTGATGGGGATTGCCTTTGGATGGGGCCTACCAGAAGATCCTCTGGTACTCTGACAGGCCATTCTGAACCTAATCCAATATCTGTAGTGTCCACAAAGTTTGGACAAGGGTCAGATGGGTCTATCAGAGTACCAGAGAATCTCCCTAGTGGGCCCCAGCCAAGGACGAGACCCATCAATTCCACAATTGGTCTATATGATGCATTTACAATTAACACCATTTCCAGTGTGGACTCTGGGGGTTATTTACTAAAATCCAGATTTATCTCATATATTATTTTAAAAAACCTCAACCAAACTCCTATGACCATTTTTAGATAATTTATTAAACCCTAAGGTGTTTAAAACCAAAAAGGCGTTTGTGAGGAATTGTACTTGGAAGACTGTAAATATGAGTCCAAGTGGGTTTGCTGGTATCACTCAGTGTGTGTCTTGTCACATGTATGTGGTGTTGGAGCAGCAGTTCTGTGCAGTATTTACATGTGAGAGATGTCAGTGGATTTTCATCTTGGAATCTGAACTGCAGACTCTAAGGAGGGAACTTGTAGCACTGAGGGCAGCGGCTAAAACATGGCGGGGGCAGTGGCGGTACTACTGGGGGAGCAGGGGGTGCAAGCGGGCCAGGGCCCGCACCCCCTTAGGGGCCCCGGCAGCCCGCGCCACTAAAATGCGGGCTGAAAATACGCGTACATAGGGGGACGGGGGGCCCGGCTGTGCGTCACGCACCAGGGCCCGACCCCCTCTAGTTGCGTTACTGGGTGGGGGAAACAGACTCACAGAGCAACCACTGTCAGGGGCCTGTGTAATGGGGGAAGGAGAAGGGGCAGTGCTGGCTAATGAGGCCGGAAGGTTTGTGACAGTCAGGAGGGGAAGTAGGGGACAGAAGTGAAGGAGGGCTGGTCCACAGCTCGTCCAAACCAACAGATTCGTCAACAGATTTTGGCTGAAGATGCTGGGGAGGACAGCTCTCAACTGGCGTGTATGGAGCAGGCTGACTCTCAGAGCACCCTGGGAGGCAGTGACTCTAATATGGGTGATGGATGGATGGCTGGGGAAGACCCAGTGGTCTTGGTACACATAGGTACCAATGACAAAGTTAGAGGAGGGGGTAAAGTCCTAAAAAATGATTTTAAAAAACTAGGTGTTAAGTTGAGGGTGAGGACTTCCAAGGTAATTTTCTCAGAGATATTACCTGTGCCACGAGCAACGTTAAGAAGACATCGAGAGCTTATGATGATTAATGCATGGCTGAAAAGATTGGCAATTCCTGGCTGGATTGCTGTAGGGAGGAGGGTTTGGGGTTTTTGGAGAACTGGGCTGATTTCTCAATCGGCTACAGGTTCTTTGCTAGGGATGGGCAGCACCTCAATGATGATGATGGTGCAGCTGTTTTGGGGGAGAACATGCCTAGATGGTTGGAGGAGATTTTAAACTAGTAGTGGAGGGGAGAATTCAGTAAAGGATTCTGTAGAAGACAGGTTAGAAGAGGTAATGGGCAAAGGAAGGGGAAAGGGGGGGAGGAGATTTGGGTAGGGGTACTGTTAAGGACAGAGAGGACTACATGTCATATGTTCAATATGGTACCAGTATTAAATGTATGTTTGTAAATGCAAGGAGTCTGATAAAATGGAAGAGCTGGAGGTTCTGGAGGGGGCAGTTAATATCAGCAGCTATACTTTATTTTGGAGGGACAGAGACAATAGAAGAGAAGGAGGGATATGTCTGTTTGTTAGGCAGGATTTAAAAGCTAATATAAAGCAGAAGGTGATGTTAGAAAATGAGGGGGTGGAAGACTTATGGGTGGAGCTGTTCACCGATTGTAAAGAGTCCAGCAAATTAATTGTAGGAGTATGATATAGAACCCCTATTGTAAGTGAGGAGGAGGCTTAGCTCCTGATGCAAATAGAAAAGGCTGCTAGTTTGGGTTAAGTAATGATTATGGGGGATTTTAATTACCCAGATATTGACTGGAGCAACAGTACTGCCAGGACAATTAATGGGAACAAGTTTGCTGCACGACAATTTTATGGCACAGGTTGCTGAGGAGCCAACCAGAAAAATGCTATTTTGGATTTAGTGATCTCTAATGACCCAGAATGTATAGCAAATGTGCAAGTCACTGAACCCCTGGGTAATAGTGACCATAATGTGATATATTTTAATATTTGATGCAAAAAATAAATATACACTGGGACAACAAAAACACAAATGTCAGAAAAGCTAATTTTAGTGCCTTGAGGGCTGCCCTTTAGAGCACAGAATGGGGTATTATGTTTTCATCTATAAACACAGAACAGAAATGGTTGTCATTTAAAATGATATAAAATCATTACTGTTCTCAATTTATTCCCTTAAGGAGTAAATGCAGAAACACAAAGAATCACCCTGTGTTGCTTAATATAGAAGTAAAGAAGTTAATAGGAAAGAAGAGAAAGGCATTTAGAAACTTCAAGTCTGTTGGACAGAAGCTACATTTAATGAATGTAAATACTCAAATAAATGTTGTAAAACAGCAATCCGGAAGGCAAAGAAAGGTAATGAGGAGTGCATTGTGGCTGAGGTGAATACTAACCCCAAAAAGTTTTTTAAGTATATTAAGTATATTTAAGTAAAAAGATGCGGGTTGAGGGTGTTGCTCCTTTAAATAATGGTACTAGTATTGCTGTGACAGATACAGTAAAGGCAAATGTGCTAAATCAGTTGTTTTCTTCAGTGTATACAATAGAGGAGTCTTTGATCCCAGGCTCACTTTATAGCTGCACTGATGGCTCAGCTCAATCTAGTCCGTGGCTGACTTCAGATATGATTCATAAAGCTTTAATAAAAATTAAAGGGGTTGTTCACCTTCAAACAACTAGTTGTTATCAGATAGATCACCAGAAATAATGACTTTTTCCAATGACTTTCTATTTTCTATGTGTCACGGTTTTTCTAATATTGAAGTATAAAGTGTCATTTCTCTCCTTCTGAAGCAGCTCTGGGAGGGGGGGTCGCCGATCCTGTAAACTGTTCTAAATTGATACATTTAGTTGATACATTTCTTATCTTTGTCCCTGCTGAGCAGAATCTCTGGGTTTCATTACAGGCAGCTGTTAGAATTGATACAATTGTTGCTAATACTCCAGAGATGCTGCTGAGAAATGTATCAACTAAATGTTGCAAAATTGTAACAGTTCAGAATCTGCACCTGGATTACTGAGCTGTCAGACTCAAACACCAGAGACAGGAACATTCAACTTTAAACTTAGATTTTGGAAAAAACTTAAAAAATAAATAATGGAAAGTAATTGGAAAAAGTCATTATTTCTAGGGAACAATCTAAAAACAACTAAATTGAAAAAAGTGTTTGGAAGGTGAACAACCCCTTTAATGCAAACAAGGCGCCAGGGCCAGATAGCATACACACCTGGTTTCTATGAGAGCTTAGTTCAGTTTTAGACCAGCCCTTATTTCTGATTTTCTCATCTGGTATGGTATGGTAGCTTGGAGAAAAGCTGATGTCATTCCAATATTTAAAAAGAGATTAGATCTCAGCCTGGCAATTATAGGCCATTAAGTTTGACATCTGTGGTGGGCAAATTATTTGAAGGCTTGCTAAGGGATCGCATTAAACATGTTGTCCTAGTGAATGGCATTATGAGCAGCAATCAGCATGGCTTTATGAAGGATAGGTCATGTCAAACAAATTTGATTGCTTTTTATGATGAATTAAGTAAGATGCTGGCTAGAGGGGTGTTGCAGTAGATGTGATAAATTTGAATTTTGCCAAACAGTTTGATACCGTGCCCCACAAACAACTGCTTTTTAAACTAAGGTGTATTGAGCTTAATGAAGTAGTTTGCACGTGTATTGGAAACTGGCTACAGGATCAGGTACAGTGGGTGGTTGTTTATGGTACATTGTCTACTTGGAGTAAGGTTCTTAAAGTCCCTCAGGACTCGGCATTGGGTCCACTTTTATTTAACTTTTTCATTAATGACTATGAGGAGGGTATTGTTAGAAATGTATCAGTGTCTGCAGAAGACACAAAACTATCCAGCCCAATTAATTCCATCCAGGATGTGGCATCCTTGCAACAGGATCTTAACAAACTGGCAAAGTGGCAAATGAGATTCAATGTTGATAAATGTAAAGTCATACACTTGGGATGTAAAAATATCCAAGCCACTTATACCCTTAATGGGACTGCACTAGGCAAATCAATTATGGAAAAGGACCTTGGGGTCCTTGTAAATGATAAACTTGGCTGTAACAAGCAATGCCAGTCAGCAGCATCAAGGGCAAATAATGTTTTGAGCTGTATTAAAAGGGGCATTGATTCACACAAGGAAGGGGTTGTTCTTCCACTATATAGAGCACTAGTAAGGCCCCATCTTGAATATGCCATACAGTTTTGGTCTCTCATTACTGAATTAGAGAGGGTGCAGAGAAGGGCAACTAAGCTGGTAAAAGGTATGGAAATTTTTAGCTATGAGGAAAGACTGGCCAAATTGGGGATGTTCAGGCTGGAGAAGAGGTGCTTAAGGGGTGATATGATAACTATGTATAAATATATATGGGGATCATATAATAATCTCTCTAATGCTTTTTTACCAGTAGGTCTTTCCAGCTGACATAGCGTCACCCATTCCGATTAGCAGTAAAGAGGTTCCGGCTAAATATTCAGAAGGGACAGTGAGAGCTGTGAAGATGTGGATTTCTCTAACTGAATCAGTTGTACAGGCTGATACATTATATAGCTTTAAGAAGGGGGTGGGTGGCTTTTTAGCAAGTGAGGGAATATAGGGTTAGGAAGATAGCTCATAGTACAAGTTGATCCAGGGACTGGAGTCAGGAAGGGATTTTTCCCCCTCTGGGGCAAATTGGAGAGACTAGCAGTTAGACAGGTTAAAAGGTTAAACTTGATGTACTATGTAACTTGGTTAATTAAAAACTCGATTTAATTGGATCATGGAAAAACTCAATAAAATAGATTGAAAATCTGAATTGCTCACATTTCTCTGGCTTTTTTTGCCAGAAAACCTCAAAAAAGTCTGATTTTCGGGCTAAACCCAGCACAGACAGACCTTGACAGGTCTCAAATGGCGGATATTTGAATTCAGGCTTTTTGCTGCATTGGGGTATAATAAATCTCGAAAAATTCTAGTTTTTTTTTCTCTAGAAATTTGAGTTTTCTAGTGAAAAAAACTTGAATTTTTTCGAGATTTTAACATTCGGATTTTGATAAATAACCCCATTGATGTCAGGTTCTCTGGTGGGTCAAGTACAACACCAGCCTGATCATTTTGTAGATAAGAAGAAGAGGAGTATGGATTGTTTCTTTTTCAGTTGTTTTCTGTACGTCATCTAGGTTTCAGGACACACCCTTAAATGTTTTATAAGCTATAAGCTTAGAGAGTAAGATATATGCCATGTTAGATAAATATGCATGCTGTGGTTCTGAGCAATAATTTAAGGGCAAGCTTGTTGATATACAGCTGTGGACAACTTTCATCCAGAAGTTGTGTGATTCTTTTCATCTAATGCAAACTTAGATGGACAAACTCTGGACACCTTTTTGCACTGCATCCAAAGGACAACAATAGTACAAATCTCACAGTTCCTAAAACTGATTGCTGAACTGTTGAGCCATCACAGCTGAACTGATGTAATGTGACGTGACAAGGGAGCTGCTGTTCTGACAAACCAGCATGTTTAAGATCTGCACAGAATAATGTCTGATGTCTACTGTACAGGGGGCGGGGTGTTATCATGGGATCCCTCTATTAAATGGTTCAATTACCTACAATTTATAAAACCATGTCTCCTAAATAAGGTCAGAGACACTCAACATGTTTTATTAGCTTTTCCTTTTATTAGCTCATTTGCTGGAAGTGCTCAAACTAAAAGATGCAACATATGTTAATGCATGCCATATTTCACTACAGGGTTTATTTTTCTTTAAAAGAGCACTCGAAATCTAAATTAGTTTTATAGCTATGCATTTTAAATTTACACCAAGGGCTGATGTGTGATTGTGCTTGCACAACTGTCTGTGATTTTAAATAATGCAACGTTATCCCCACCAGTGATATTATAGCTCCTGCACAGTAGGATTCACCAACTAGCAAATTCAATAGAGTTGCCACCTTTGCCAATGATTAAACTTGGTCAAAGGGGGTAGACCAGTGATGTCAAGGGCATGGGGCAGTGATGTGGGGGGAGTGTTGATGAAGTTGGGGGTGGACATGATAACATTTAGTTGTCCATTTTATTGATATTGCATTGGGTCTGCATGATCAGGTCTATATTATTCATTTAAAGGGGTGGTTCACTTTTGAGATAACTTTTAGTATGATGTAGAGAATGATATTCTGATACAATTTGCATTTGGTTTTCATTTTTTATTATTCAAGCAATCTGGTAGCTAGGGTCCAAATTAACCTAGCAACCATGCATTGATTTTAATAAGAGACTGAAATATGAATAGGAGAGGCCTCAATAGAAAGATGAGTGATAAAAATGAGCAATAACAATAAATTTGTAGCCTTACAGAGAAGGTGTCAGTGATGTCCACTTGAAAGTTGCAAAGAGTCAGAAGAAAAAGGCAAATATTAAAAAAAAAAACCCACATAAAAAATAAATAATAAAAAACAATTGAAAAGTTGATTAGAACTGGCCATTCTATAACATACTAAAGGTGAACCACCCCTTTAAGTGATAATTAATAAAAGGTACAAAAATCACCAAGGTAATAGCAGCCACTTAGATTCCTAAGGTGGCCATACATGGGCAGATCCACTCATTTGGATAGGTCGACCAATGAGCAGATCTTGCCCTAATATGCCCACATTAAGTGGATGATATTGGGCTAATCTGATTGTGGATCCTACAGCCCAACGATCAGATCACAACACGGAGAATAGAGGCGATTTGTTAATACGGTCCTTGATCCAACAGTATTTTTAAACCTTTACTGTCATACAATATTTGACCAGTAAATGCAACCTGCTGACTGGTCGTTATGGGTTACTAGAACTAGATTTTTTATTACATTTCATCCTTGTTCTTTATGCTCTGAGTATACAACATTGTATTATTATAAAAAATATAATTTTTTACTTTAATCATCTTAGGCAGTGTTTAAAAGACACGGACCCCTAGTTATAATGAATGTGCAAACATCTTGAAATGTCTTATATGTTATATGGAAATGCTAGTGGGGCATTGAGGATCAATCAGGTATACAGGGCGTGCATAGTACATTATCATCATATAACCCTGTTTCTATGGAGACTTTTCCATTTTATAGCTGCATTGCCTTTTGCAGTCATAATAGCAATAGAAGCTGTAATATCTTTTGCACTATTAAACATAAATATCCAATGAATAGACTTAAGTTCCATGTGTCTTTTGCACTAATCAAGCTGTAACAGGAATTAATGATGTTTAGTGATCTGTGTCCACAATTCCCAGCCCTCGTTTTTTACTTCATTGGAAGATGTCCCTTTTCTCTCTCCTGTTCTGATTTCCCATAGAAACGTGTAATTGTGTTCTGTTCTATTACAAAAACCTTGCAGAGCTCCTTCTCGAAGCCAGTGCTAACTGCCGCCCACACACACAGCTTTCTCCCCACACCTTTATCCCACTTGAGAAATCCTTTCTGCACAGTATTAACCAAGCTCTGCCACACAACAGCCTAATCCTGCCCCAGTTCCCAACCTGCTGTTTAATTGTTCAGGTGCCAGGGAGAGACGTCATAATGTAAGAGAACTCTGCCATGCACAAGGGGTTATTGCTTTCTCCGCTGTGCTTCTTTAATAGTTGGTGCCAATTAAACCATATAATGTACGGTTTAACTATATACTGGGCTACCCTTATTCTGTAGCAAGATCCAAGATGTGACAATATGAATCCAGCAGTTTGCAGGAAGGGGTTACAGATGTGGGTATATGTGCAGGTTGGCAGGTCAGTAGGTCTGCGTCTCAATATAAGTAAATTTTATTCCTTTAATTCTTTTTTTTTTCTTGCCCCCCAATTTCTGATCTGCACCAACAGTTAATGGGGCGGGCTGCAGATAAGGCAGTTGCGGGTCTGACCAAGTAGTGGGTCCAATCAGGTAAAAATGAGGGCTGCAGGTCTGGATCTGGGTTGGGTTCATGTTTTAGAAATTGGCCAAATGCAGAAATTTCAGAAATTGGACCTGTACAGGACCCTGCATTTCAAAGGTTAAAAACCTTTGTATGCTGTTTCGGAATAATCATTGCATTTGCTACACACGCAACATCACTCTGTACAACTGTAGTGAGACAAAGCAAGACAAACCAATCTGGGCAGAAATTCTAATTAGGGCCTGGCATTT
This sequence comes from Xenopus laevis, assembly GCF_017654675.1. Taxonomy (NCBI): domain Eukaryota; kingdom Metazoa; phylum Chordata; class Amphibia; order Anura; family Pipidae; genus Xenopus; species Xenopus laevis. Next base: position 22,635,068 of record NC_054375.1, read on the forward strand.
CAGATACACAGAGGCCCAAACAGCCCACACAGAAGACAAAAGAGTCCCCTAGCAGCCCAATAAATAGTGATTGCCTATGGCAGGGATCCCCAACCTTTTGAACCCGTGAGCAACATTCAGAAGCAAAAGGAGTTGGGGAGCAACAATAGCATGAAAAATGTTCTTTGGGTGCCAAATAAGTGCTGTGATTGTCCATTTGGTGTGTATTGTCAACCTACATTGAGGCTCTGTTTGGCAGTACACCTGGTTTTATACAAACAAAACTTGCCACCAAGCCTGGAATTCAAAAATAATCACCTGCTTTGAGGCCACTGGGAGCAACATCCAAGGGGTTGGAGAGTAACATGTTGCTCACGAGCTACTGGTTGTGGATCACTGGTCTATGGCAAGTTACAGCAGCCCTTCTGGCATTTGCTTGAAAAATCAGCTGGTCTGTCAGAGTCCAAAGTGTCCAAATGCAGTTGGGAAGATCAAACAAGCCACCAGAAAGTGCTTTTGATGTGTTTTGACTTGCTTAACTATTAACTTTGAAACTGCAACTTGAATGATCCTTGACTAGGCCTAAATCATTTGTAGGTCGCTGGATCCTAGGGTTCAGTAAGTTATGTTGGAGGTAGTATAATGTAACATATGTTGTAAAATGAATACATGGGTACATTTATTATGCAAGATTTTATTTTATTACTGATTAAAAAGAGAAAAACTGGAAAAAAAAGAATATATCAAAGTGAACTGCTGATGCATTCTCATTTGCTTGGTGTTTAGGAAGTGATAGACTGAGTTACTTTCCTTTGGTGTGAACGAAGTTGTTGACCGGACAACTTTGCTTGCAGTTCAGGAAATGACAAGAGTTTTGCTTGATATTTAGGAAAGGGGCAAACTAGGTAACTTTGCTTGTTCTTTAAGCAAACTGCATACTGGGTGACCTTCTTTGGAACAGATATGTTGCTTTGCTTGATGTTTAGGAAGTGGTAGACAGGGTAGCTTTGCTTGGTGTTTAGGAATTGGTAGACCAGGTGGCAGTATTTTGGTCCTGTACAGTATGAAAAGTATGTAATTCTCAAGTGTATTACATCACTTTCATTTTCCAAGGTCAATTAGTTATGCCCTAACCCTCCATAACTTCCAAATAGGCCCCCTAAAGCTGGCACCCTAGGCACATGCCCTTGAGTACCTATATGGTAAATATGAGCCTGCCGGGTTTCCTTGTTGGTAATGGAGACTGGTAATTTAATCCCTCAACTAATTGTTTATTTTTGCATTCTACATTCTAAATTTCGTGCTCTTCATTTGTGACTGTGCTAGGCTTATATAAGTGATGGCATTCTTGTTTAATCGACTGGTTGGTGATGATGATACTAGGAACTGTAGTTTGGAAACAGCTAGAAGGTTTATTTGTTCTTACTCTCAACTCAAGTTCCTGTATTAAGTTACTGTATAAGTATTTTAAACTTGGTTGTGTTTATTATCCTGATTTAATCCCTGTACCATTCCCTGCTGTTTAGCAGTGAGCCGGAAGAAACTCTCAGGATGATCACGTTGGAGCAGACTGGCCTCAGTCCATTTGGTAGAGCTGATTAAATATGTATCACTTTTGCTCTACTAAATAGCAACATGGTTTAGCATTTTATAATTGAATGAGATGAAATGGACAGTGAGGCTGATTAAATATTTATGCTTGCTTGTGGCTACAGTTGCAGCCAGTGCAAACTCAGTTAAGATTATATAAATCGGAACTGTTAGTGATGAGTGTCAGAAACCGTTTCAGAAATACAGTAAACACACACTGTAGACAGCATATGAGATGGAGCAGGATTTCAGGAGGTGGAGCTTAAAGATCTGAGAGAAGATTATATTTGGTGTTCTATGTATTAAGGTCAGGACCAGCTAATTAAGACAAGGATGCTGTAGCAGAGCAATTTGCAAATATTTTGCAATATCAAACATCTTAATACACTAGGGCAGTGATCCCCAACCAGTAGCTTGTGAGCAACATGTTGCTCCCCAACCCCTTGGATGTTGCTCCCAGTGGCTTTAAAGCAGGTGCTTAATTTTGAATTTCTGATTTGGAGGCATGTTTTGGTTGCATAAAAACCAGTTGTATTGCCAAATAGAGCCTCCTGTAGGCTGCCAGTTCACATAGGGGCTACCAAATAGCCAATCAGAGCCCTTTCTTGGCATCCTCAGGAACTATTTTCATGCTTGTGTTGCTCCCCAACCCTTCTTACATTTAAATGTGGCTCACGGTTGAAAAAGGTTGGAGATCCTTGCACTAGGGGATATAACACATTTATATAACAAAGGATCCTGTCACCAAAAATTGTTTGTATTTGTGCCTGAAAAATGTTTCATGTGTAGAGTAATTATGGAAAAAAGAATTAACTTATAAGGGTTCTAAAGGCTTGGCAAAAAATATGCAGACACTTGCTCCCCTGAGCAGTTTTGCAGTTTAATTGCATGGAAACTGAAAGTTACCTAACACTATAAAAAGTGTGATTATAATGAATAAATTAAGACAATCTGTTCTCAAAACAAATTCTCAAGGACTGTTGGTAAAGTAAGCCAGTCATTGTATATCATCCTAAAGCTGGCCATAGATGCTGAGATTTTTAAAAGATCAGATCCTGATCGTGAGACCACGATCTTCTCAGAACGATCGTACTTTAATTTACCATCAACTAAAAAGACCAATTTGCCAGGAAAACAAAGGGGAACTGCCTGCTTGGCCCTGCAAACATAGATAGATTGCACTGGGACCGACAAAGATATTTTGACCTGGCCGATCAATTTCCTGACAGATGTCGGGCGAAAAATCATAAGATGTACGATTGTTCGAATCCCACTAACTGCACGATAATTTTGAAGGATTGGTCGGGCTTCCCTAAAATCTGTCATTCGGCAAGAAGAATCGTCGCGTCTATGGGGAGCTTAAGACTCGTTTGCTTGATTAGAAGACTATCACCCTATATATTATCAGGATATAATGTTTATGCAATCCTACATATAGACATGGCAATTTGTTTGATCATCCTGGAAATTCATATAGTGTATTAGTCATCACTTTTCCATTCTTACTAAAGCACAGAAGAAAGTAGAAATCCCATCCCATAATAACAAATGTAATGCTATTGAGCTAGACTATATATCTATATATATATATAGATATATATATATATATATATAGATATATATATATATATATTACAAAATTATAATTTACCCCCCCATTATCTCCCCCCCCCAACCTTTCAGTGCTCTAACCGTTGAGGCCAGATGCCACATATAACTAGTTATCACCATTCCTCAGGGCAGACAACACTGGCAGATAGTCTCAGAATATTACTGTTCTATAACTTGGAGAGCCCCCCATTTAAGGTGCAAGATTTGGTCTGCCCGATCCCCCTAGCTCAGCAAGGTTAGAAGTATATGGCTATTCATAGGGTTGGACTGGAACATAGGGACCCACCATGGCAGTCACGGGGCCCCCTCCTAACTTTCTCGACCGCACTCCCCCTCCTCCGTCATGCGCATGTGTGAACCCAGACTTGCCAAGCTCATGTGCAAATGCAGCAGCGCAGCCCATCGTGGAAACGGGTCTGGGTGTTTTTTTCCGGTGTCCCTCTGACCCTGACCCAGTCCAACCCTGGTTATTCACATGGTCACTCTGCTATGTTTCTATGACCAAACGAGTAATTAATCAATGAATCTTACAATTTAACTTTTAGGTTAGGTTTTTTTTCTGGTGAAACAAAATGCACAGCAAAATACTTTTTTTCTGTTTTTTTCCCCACATTTTATTCTGGCAAAACAAAACACATGATAAAATTGGAGCTCAGTCATGATACTAAACTGTAATAGGCAAAAAACATCACGTCATACCTATTGAAAAACCTAATTCGGTTGTTTATAATTAAAGTTGCAGAAAGTCTATGGGCCAATTTAACTAATTGGTTGAATCCATTCCACATTATTTTGACCACTAAATAATGTGAGCAAAGTTTTTTTTTTTTTAAACAGAAACCATAATTCTTTTTGTTTTCCAGCAGTAAATATCATTAAAAAGCACAGAACTTTTGTACATTTGCACCTTAATTTTGACATCATCGCAGTTTATGTACAAGACAACAGAATTCAGATACTGCCAGTAGCCTATATGAAATGATACAGTGTAATCATTGCAAGGATTAGCCTAATACATAATTCATCTCTTCATTTTATAATGGGTTTGTAATCTACTATATTCTGATGTTAGTTATTCTTTTGGCCCTTGTACTTTCTAAAATTGTTTTAATACAAATATTCATTTTGTTCTCCGTTATTATTTTCTCAGCTTTGCCTTTGCTGTTCTGCTCCCATGAGCAGCTTGATTTTGTGCTTCCTTTTGTTGTCTGGCATTTAGAAAATAAAGAGAACTGGCCATTATTAACTCTAGTTCTACAGAGTCGTGCTTGCCAGCATATATTTGCTAAGCCACAAACGTGGTTGTCATAGGCTAATGATCCCTTACAGGAAAAGATTTGGGATTTTGGCATAGCTAAAAACAATGTTTGTTGTAATATGCCTAAAAGGAAATTAAAATAACAACATGTACTGTATTAACTGTATGATTAGACCCATACATTTGGCATGTCTGCCTGTATTATGCCTATATATCTTGTTATTAAGTTTCTTGAGGTGTGCAGATATGGCTTTGTTTTGTCCAGTCTCCCTCTACATAAAGGGCCACACTGGCTAAATCTGCCCACCAAAAGGGCCCTTGGCCTTGCTGTGCTCGGCACTTGAGAAGAAGACCGTAGTGAGCCAGACCTGTCCTTATGAGCTGCCAAAGGGCAAGTGGTAAGGACAGAGCTCTTTTGTATCCTGCACCCACAGGCATTCCCTACCTTGCATGTCTGAATATTGCATAAATTAGGGTTGGATAGGAGGTAGGAATGGAGGCACCACTCCCCCAGTTCATACAGTGCTGCTGAACATAGACAAAGCTGTGTTTATCTGGACATGTTGAATGCCTTCACTCACAGGGCAGTGCACACAGTAACAAAAACATGTTCACTTTGCATCCAGCCCCACCAAATAATACATTATTTTTGGAAACAGAGACCCAGAATTGCTTTGAAGGTGCACAGTGATCAAAAGTACACGGAGATACATAATCTAATGCCAAATCTTGGGTCCAAAAGGCCAATACCAGAGTCCCATGCAAAATGACAAAACTAAGAAGTATTATTGTATTTATTATGTTTTCAATAAGCAAACATTTTTGCTTGTTACTAAAATATTCTTCTTACTACATCATCAAAATATTATGGTGTGGATGGTTTCCTGAGTTGAACACTGAAAGAATAACCCAGAGGAGTGCTTAGAGGATTGCTGATAACAGACCTGTGTTCCCGGAATGGCACACAGTTCAGTGCTAGATATTTACAGTAGCTTCAGAGCTTTTATAATTAATATTGCAGTCCTCATTTGAGGAACCTGTATACTGAGTTGTCCTTAATGGGATTTATTTCCCACATTGTCTACTTAACAATGAAATATGAAGGCAAAACTTAAAGATGTTCACCTTTTTAATACATTTTTGCAAGTTTAGCAAGTAATTTGTCCATGTGATGCTACCAAAAAGCTAACTTCTAATCAAAACTTGTTGATAATAAAGAAAATGATGCCATATATCTCACTGGTGTATATGAATGGCAAAACCGACTGACCAGCTCTCTTGTTTGATCCAATTTGTGCATGTACAGAAAGACCTGGTTTTAGCATAGTCAAGAATCTGTTCATGGCTTAATTTTAGTTTCCAAATTATCCCAGTCTGTATGTTTGATTGTATGAACATGTATATCTTGGCATTGATTAAGGCATTCCCCATGGAATAAAGACATAGCTATGCCCATTTTAAATTATTTGCTCACCAAAAGGAAAGAATAAAAAAGAAACTTCGAGGATCATGGCAGTTGTACAACTGTACCTCAACAGGGATGGTATTGAGTATGGTTCGTAGGTTACTGGCAAAGTTACAAGAAAATATTATCAGTTGAGTAGCTGTGTGCAGATATCTTCACATATTCTTCTTTATGCAGGGCTTCCAGTTATTGGTATCTTTAAGTACATTGCCTCCACTGCCGTTATATTTGCTAGTCTTAAAGAAAAACAAGACAAATTGGAGTTTAAACAGAGACCAGAATTGGTAACATTTAGGTTTAGTTTTCAATGTGTTTGACATTTTAGATGTCAGGTATGTGTTCAGTTTTGTATCTAAGGGGTTTAGAAGTGATACATCAAAAAGGTCCAGTTTTATCACTTGCTCTTATAAGCCAAGCTGTCTCTGGAGAGTTTTAACAAGGGTGTCCTCAGGACCTGTTCTGTAGCAACAGTCATGTGCAGAGGTAGAATAAAATAAACTCCACTCTACCCCACAGATTTACAGAGGGAAAAGATTTTATTTTAGGGACAATATAAAGTAAGTCAAGATGAAATATACTGTATAGTGTGTATATTGTGAATAAATAATATCAAGGGAATGTGCTGTGACTTCAGAACAGTAGGTAAAGTAAGACTATTTGGTGTCAGAGGAAAGGTCTGTAACACTGTGATAGTTTGTGAGATTGGTGTCAGTGAAAGAGACAATAGCTGTGGGATAAGGTACACAGTAAGCAAGATAAGATGGTTTCTGGGTTGGTCTGTTTGTAGCCTGGTAGCTACTGCTGAGCTGCAAGTAGATAGTCACAAAATCCCACAGGAATGAGACAGCACTGTGCACTCGCCTACAAGGAAAAATAAATATTATTTAGCCATTAAGCCATTAGCCATAATACTTAACAGGGAAACAACAATCTCAGCCCTACTCATGTTTACAAGTCCATAGTATTAAAATGGTTTGGGTGGCAAGGAGACCTTCTTTCCAGATATGGAGAGATTTTCCTTTTATGTAATCTTCATGAGAAGAGAGTACCCTGAGAATGATGCTGGATTCTTGGGCCATTATTCATTATTCTCTGGGAGCAATATATAGTAAGAGTTGTCAACACAATGGAGATTGTATATTGTGTGAAGGAGTGAACAGACATTTCCCCAAGGGAGACCTTAACAGCTCCATTCATTTGTACAGGTTGAACTGTTCACCATTAAAATATGCCCCACTGTGCCTTGCTTCTTGATGCCTACTGGGAGCTTTGAAAAGGAGCTCTACCTACCTCCAGCTCTAAAAAATAAGGACAGCCAAGGGATAAGATTAATGTGAGGAACAGGTGAAAGTGCAAAAAGTATAACAATGAAACAGTCATGGCTTACAGTAGATACTTAATCAGAATTTGGGGGAACTTGGGGGAAAGCATAGTTGTTGCCACTTTCTATAATGGTCCTTTTAATTTCCCATATAACAATTTGCCAGCAATAGAAAATTGCCCAGATTTATCCCAATGTTAAGGCATGCCCTTGGTACTAGAGTATTTTAATATTGGCCAGTATGTTACGGAAATAGGCTTTGTATTCTATTCTCCATGTTTCATGGATAGAGCCTCTTTGATCTACAATACAGGGTCAAACAAGCCACTCTGAGTAAATTTAAGAGCCAAATTTTCTGTTATTAAACTGTAAATTCAGCTATTCTAGTGCAATTCTAGTGAAATTGCATACTCTGCACTAGCAATGCAGCCCTCTAACCCCCTCTGGCAATGTAAAGGTAATCTCATGGTGCGGCTTCTAGAAAGCTGCTTCAGGTGGCTTTTGGGCTAAACTCCCTTGGAATCATAGGATCCCACATTTTTTTTAAAAAAAAGACAAGTATTTCAATTTCCTTTTATGTTGCAAACCTAAAAACTAATTTTCTGCAGTTTAAGCTACATCAAAGCTAGTGAGATTGAACAAATAATAGATTAATGAAATAATCAGGTGAGCATTGTTTCCCTTGATTATAAAACCCCATGGATGCTTCCTGTTTTTCTCATTTGTCGTCTTTTCCCCTTGCTTGCGTCTCACTGTCTTTGCTCCTAGTGGTGTCTGTAAGTCAAGCATTGGATTATCAGTGAGCACAAATAGTGTATGCAAGGGAGCACACAGGAGTAAATGGGGGGCAGGGCAAGTTGGGAAAGGGGAGATTAGAGATAGAGGAGTTTTGTCTTTGCTTTGTTTTGGCAGAAGGGCTTTCCCTGTGGTGCCCGTTAAAGGTGAGAAAAACAAGGAGACATCTGGTGCATTGAAGCAGCAAAAATAAAGAAATTAGCAGCAACTAAGAATCTCCTGCAGACTGCAGTTTGTACCACTTAAGTACTGTGAATGAGGTTAATTAAAATTCTGATAGTAGTTGTCTAGATACAGGATAGCAACTATGGAGGGCAGAGATCTATCGATCATCTGTATTTATATATCTATCATCCTTATTTATATATCTACTGTATCTGTCTGTAGCTATCCACCTGCTTATTTGTCCATGAATTTGGTTTTTGTCCATTAATTTATGTCCCTCTCTCTCTCTCTCTCTCTCTCTCTCTCTCTCTCTCTCTCTCTCTCTCTCTCTCTCTCTCTCTCTCTCTATATATATATACTGTATAGATCATACTCAGTGCTTGTTAATTTTCCAATGAAAAATTATTTACAGTCTAGTCATTCTATACTAAGAAATAAGAAGCAAGGTGTAAAAAACCTGGTGGTCTAGTTGGGCAGCGGGGAGCCTGCTGCTCCTCGTCGCGCTCTTGAATGTCCGGTTCCAGCTTCACTGGGAGCTCGGGTAGCTTCGGCTATATTCGGAGCAATCACATTTAGCGCCATTTTCATTGCCTAACTTAAAGGTCGATTCCTATACTTCCTGGGTGCATTTTATTGTCTGATTTGTGTTCCTGATCCTTTCTTGTTCCTGACCTTATGATTCTGCCATCTGTACTGACCTTTGCCTGTATTTGACTACATCTCGTTGACTGCTCCCACGTCCTTTCCGCATAATTTCGGTTCCCTAGCATGGTCAATTTATGACTGTTAGGCCATGCAGTCTTCTGACTTCTTGTAATGGAATTTAATAATCTAGCGGTAAGAAATAAGAAGCTGGCAAGTTGTTCATGTCTGGAAAGTGTAGGACCATGAGACAATTAACATGGGGAGTACTAAATGTGGAGTAAAATGCAAACAGATACAGGAAGAATATAGAAATGCCTTGCAGATTGTGCCCAAGGTGGAATCATACCCAGAATCCTAGTGTTGCAAGGTAGTAGTGCTAATAGCTTAGATGCTATGCCAAATCATGCAACCCCTGGACTGCTAGACTGTGCATCCTGCTGGCTTCATATTCCAGTATCTTATTCAATTCAATGCATAGTTGCTAGGGTAATCTGGAACCTAGCAACCAGATTGCTGACATTGTAAACTGGAGCGCTGCTGAATTAAAAAGTTAACTCAAAAAACACAGATATTAAAAGATGAAAACCAATTACAAATTGTCTAAGAATACCACTCTCCTCATTATACTAAAAGTTAATTAAAAGTTAACAACCACAGCAACATCTCACACCTTAAGGGGTTTATTTACAAAGCCCCGAATGCAAAAATCACGAAAAATCCGTGATTTTTTTTCTATATATATAAAATCAGCTTTTAAAAAATCTGTTTATTAATACCAGAGGCTGGAATCTGAAATCTAGAATCTGAAATCCCGCATCTCAGACCTGTCGAGGTTACATATAAGTCAATGGGAGAAGTCCCAAGTTTTCGGAGGTTTCGGGCAAAAATCTGAGGTTTCGGGTGAAAACTCTAAAAAAATCGCTTGAAACCTCTAAATATATCATGAAAATTAGTTTTTACCGCAAAGCAAATTTTCGGGAAAATGTAATAATAAATAAGCGTTAAAAACCCGAGCAGCTTAGATCGGAGTTTGTAGCAGACAATATTGAGATAAGTTCTAGCACGATTCCCCCTTTCATCTGATATATCTGTGCTTTGACAACAAACTGGCCAAACTTTGTTTAAGATTGAGGTGGCATTCCTGCAGGTTGCTTCAAACTCCAAGAAAGAGTTTGTCTGCTATTCCCTCCTCGTCAACTGCTGACTCTTCATTGAGTTTATTTGCCTACTGTGTTGAACTGGGATGCCAAGGGCGCACCAGGGAAAAGGCTAGCAAAGACCATCAGAACAACCATATTCTAATTTATTTGCCATTTTTTACGTCTTTCATCTTTTCCTTTTTCTTTTTTAACCCCTTTTCGTTGCACCTTTGCAATTCTGTTGTCTTCTTTCAAACGTTTCCTCTTATTCACAGATATAATATTTTCACTTTCTTGTACCACCTAATGACCTAAAGTCTGTTCTTCTGAACAGTGCATTTTTCATTTTCAATGTAGAGTTGTCGCCAGCACTGCAAAGATCTTCTGGGCAGCCCAACAATAGTTGCACAATGATAGGTTGCTCAGTGATTGGACAATCAGTTTGAAATGCATTACAATTTAGCCAGTTGCTAAGTGGCTGAACTGTTTGCTATGAATATAATGTGTAAGCTGAAGGTCTCACCCCAAGGGCATGCTTCCTGGGAAGACCAGTCTAACTCTATTGGCCTATATGATTTTAGTCTGGGCAGTCATATCTAACACTGGATTGAAGGAGCACCTTTAATAAAAGTATTCCCAGGAGAATATGTTCAGGGCCAGACTGGGCAGACTGGGCAGACGGGACACCGGTAGGCCTAGTCCCACGCCCCACGACTAGACGAGCCACCACTCCACCCTGCCCTTCCCCTCCCAAGAAATAATGTGCTTGACAGAGGTACACGCTGGTGGGGGAAAGGGGGGACAGAGGGGGATTTGCAATGGGGGGCCTGTGGGCGTGGTGGATGGGGGATCAGGGGCTGCGGGGGTGTCTGGGCCCCTGTTGTGGCAGTCCCAGTGCAATGCTGTTTCTTTTCTAACAGTCTTTATTTTGCAACCATAACTAAAATACATTTAATAATGAAAAGTGTTCTATAACCTGAAAAGATAGAAAATACAGGTTCTACACAAGCTTCTGGAGAAAACTGAGCCCTTCTGTGGTGTCAGCAAAGTGCACAGAATGCTAACGAGTCTAAATGTTACAACTTGCTCTTTCAAACAAGGGCAAGCTGTAAAAAGTACAACTAGAAAACATGGTGATGTACTTAATTGGCACTGTGTGAACCTGAATAGATGCTGCTGCTTGTTAAAATACTAAGCATATGTGCGACAGTAAGGGGAAAATATTGTCTCCAGTATGTGACCGCTCGCAACTGGTAACTCTTGCCACTATGCAAACTGTACTATGCATTTGTCATTTGCCATAGGGGGAAGGGGCTGTCCAATCTGGTACCAAGGGTGGCAATGGGCAAAGATACAGCCCTGCTTCTAGAAGCCACTAATATTACCAAATGCAGATCTTTGTTTGGGATCTTTGTTTCTTTAACCAGCAAAGTGAAATGAACATATTTTCGCCATACTTCCTCTTTTACTCTCCCAATGTCAGTTATAAACTGAAGTTTTATTTAAGGAAATTGGAAATTTATATCCCACACATGGCTCCCTGGCTGCATAAACTATGCACAGCAAAGAGCTCCTGCTGCCAGACAAATTCCTTGTGACATCTTTGCTCCAACAAAAGCTCACCTGTGAGTGGGGCGCGCTGGGTAAATCTTATTTAATATGTGTGTACCATTTCCATGCCTTGCTTCCAGCTTACAGGTTTTCTTGTCGAAACCTTTTCTCTGCTTGTTTTATCTGTACGGACACGACGATATGCCTCACTTCCTTATTGTGATGTGCAGATTACTTGTTTTTGTGCTGCAGGGCTGATACGTTGCCTACATACAAATATTGTAGGTCATTGCAATACCAGCCCCTTTCAAATAATGAGGCAGATTCAGTTCAGTGAGAAATAGTTATCTCATGGTTTATCATGTGAAAACTCACAGACAACATAGTAACATAATAAGTTAGATTGAAAAAAGACACGTCTATTATGTTTTGGGTAGCCGAGGATGAGTAGAGTATAACAGTGCTTTATTAGCAGAGACTCATGCTGCCATTACACAACAGTAAGCTTTCACTTTCACTTTTAAGCTACCAGGAAGTATGCAGAGTATAAGTATGAGCACAGTGACATCTACAGCCCATTTTTATAAACACCACAACGTCCATCAAGTTCAACCTTATGTCTGTATATAACCTGCCTAACTGTTGATCCAGAGGAAGGCAAAAAATCCCATGAACCCTCTACAATTTGCCTACATTTTGACTCCAAGATGGCAATCGGACCAACTGGTAAATAAAGCATTACAGAGTTTATTGTACAGTACGACAAGATTAAATTTTTTTTTCCATTTTTTCCCCCATATACTTCAATAGAGTTTTCACGTAAGAAACCATATGATACGTTTACTGAATTGAATTGCATCTCATCTCAAATGAAATCTCGTCCATGATTGTTCATGAGATAAACCTTTTTCTCACTGAATTGAATCTGACCCAAATGTGTGATTGTAATGTTTCCATCATTTTAGCCAGGATCTGTATACTGTATATATCCTAAATTTTCAGTCATATCTTACCCACTTAATGATGTCATGCATTAATATCCATATAGAAAAGAAGAGGTTAACAAGAGCATCATTATGTATAAGTCATTAATGACAGCTATTATAATTAGTGATGGGTGATTTGCTCCCACTTCGTTTCGCAAAAAAATTTGCACTTCTTGCAAAAATTTGCGAAACTGCGAAAAATTCGAGAAAAATCGTGAAATCTGAAAGTTCACAAAAAAACCATGAAATTCAAAAGTTTTCATGAAAACATAGTGAAATACGAATGGGTTCACTAAAAAATCATCAAATTTTAACGTCTTCACAACAAATTTTAAAATTCTGCCATTTTCACAAAAAATCAGGAAAATCGGAAATTGAAGCCGGGGAAAAGAGATTTGCAAAAAGACCAGACTGTCTCCTTGATGAAATGTGGCCATTCAGAGGATTTCTATAGCACCAAATTCACTTAAGGGCTCCTTAGATGTCTTTGTATAACATCATCATTTTAAAATAATCCAGCCGTTGCAGAAAGTGAACTGGTTTCAACTAGTGTATCTCCAAACATTGCTGAACTCCTAACATGCCAATAGCAAATATCCACTAGGTTATCTCTGAACATAACAGTGCAACAACAGCTAAGGAGGCATTGGTTACAGACTACTGGTCTCAAAAATACTGCGGTTATCTGTCATTGTCAAAATCAAACCTTTGAACAGCAAGTAAAGCCTTGTTGCACTCAAATATATTCCCTGTAATGCTTATGATTTCATATATGGCATTTTGACTGTGCAATGTAGTTGCTGGCTCTTCTTGGTATCAGGATTATTTGGTGAACTTCCAGCCTGTAATCACACCCCCACTGTGAGCTACAGTAATAGAAGGCAGCATGGAATCCGTTAGGCATAATTGATGGGATTATGTGTAAGTGTGGCAGTATTCACTGTGTGTAATATTAAATAAAAACACATTCATATTTGAATTGTCTGATAAAATATTGATTGATCAAATATTCACATAATTATTAAATATTAGACAGGACAGCAAAAGAACATGAAAATGAGAAAGAACATACTGTTTTCTAAAGCTTTAAAAGAAAGACATTTTGAATGTAACATCCTGTTGAGATATGCTTAAAGGAACTATTGCGTCCAATGGAAAATTGCTTATTCCCAGCTCACCGAAAAGCAGCTAAATCATTGTGTAACCTCATTGTTTGAATGTGTGATCTTTTCATTGTCTATTGCAGTGTATGTATATATATCAATTCTGCATGGCACCATTATTATCAGCGCTGTTAAGCTTACCATGCTTTCATTATTCGTCTCCTCGATAGCATAGAATTGGTATTATTAGGGAAGTGAGATTTGGATGATAATTATCTATCTGCCCAGCCTGATAAGTTGAAATCATTTATCAAGTGTCAAGATAATAGTTAATAAGCTGTACTGTATAATAAAGACATTGCTTCGCTGTTCATAGATATACTAGTAATTGTATAAAACGATCTACATAAATCATTCAGAACCTAATTATGTTACTGAACTGCTAAAAGCAGCCTTAAAACATGATATTTAAAGGGTCAGTCCCAAATATCTCTATTTTTCATAAGTCAAAGGTTGATTCACTGGGTCTCAGACAAGCAGTATGCTCATTTTTCAGGCAGTAGCAGGTAAAATAATGAACATTTTATTGGATGCTTAAAGTTACTACCCAGGTACATATTTAACCCAGTGTTTGATAAATGCAATTATCATTTTGTCCCCAAAAACTGGTATAAAGGTTGCTTTCCTGTCTTTACCTCCCATTTTGGCATTCCTGCAATTGTGTACTTCCTTCAGACCTGATTTACTTTTAAGGGGCCTTTAAAAACCTTCTCCAGTTCATCTCCTAGCTGGTTTCCCAACATCCAGGTGGTAACCTGACAAATGTGCTACTAGTTTAGATATAGCCTTCCCTAAACTACCATCATTTCCATTGCATGGCGGCCACAAGCCTCTTTATCCTTTCCCATAAACCTCCTATTGTTGTATATTCCCACTACAAGATGCCAGGAGTGGCTGTGGAATTTTTATTCCATGCTGTATGTTGGTATTGGGAGTGCAGCCAGCTACATGGGTCCATAAATGGAACTCTACATAGCAAGCAGCCCTCCTAATTTTATGTCACAGCCTTTATTGAGTGATGTAAAAAAAATATGCCAGCAGAAATGTTCCTTTTGTTAGTCACAATTCTAAAAGACATAAAAGGGTACAGTGCAATGCCTTTTAATATGAGCAAAGTACAGTATATATGAATTGTATTGGAAATGCATTCTGTCTAGTGAACATTCTGCCATTTATGCTAGCAAAATTTACCACCTACGGATGTTAGAATCTGTTACTGAACTCTTCCGAGCAATGGCTGTTTTGTTTCCACTGAAATTAAAATTCAGATAAATGAGGGAGGCTGTTCTAAATATCCCATATTAGTTATGTCATGCAGAATAATGCCTTTAATCAATGTCTTTCTTAGGGCACACAGTCTGTGTATTAATGGTGGGGCCAAGGTTAAAACAGTGAACCATTTTTTTAGTATGGTGTTCAATGGCAACTCCCCTTTTCTTCCTCTTCTGCATCTTTAGCTTTAGCTGAATCCAGCAGCCAAAAAAACTAAAAAAATTAAATTAATTTATTATTATTATTGTTACATTTTGTTCCTTTTTATTCAATACTTCATCTATTTGTGTTATAATCTCTTATACAATACAAAGGTCTCTAGTCTCTTATACAATACAAAGGTCCTTGAAATTCCAACCTAGAGAAATGCTGAACAAAAAGCTAAATCACAAAATAATGAAAACCAATTGCAAATTGTGTCAGAATATCAGTCTATGCCATACTAAAAATTAATTTAAAAATGAACAAGCCCTTTCACAGTTAGTAATTCATGTCTCATTGGGTAATTACTATGATATTCTAAAAGTAGCTCAGTGACTGATGTATTTACTTTACAACAGAGAAAACTGTTTTGTTCAAAAATCAAAATATCTAGTTTAGTTTAGTCAATTGTCATAGCCAAGTCTTCTAGCAAGGTTTTCAATCATACCAAAACACACAGTGACTGATATTTGATCTCATTAGAATCAGTGACATATAAAAATGTCTACAGTCGTATCTATATCTCACTTTTCCTCCAGCACTAGTTAACAATACTGTTATAACAGAGGGGCAAACTTCTCTAACAAAATAAATGATGTATAATAGAAGAACCATCCCAGAAGAGGACACCGGGTTATGTTCCATAGGAAGTAATCACTCCTCCATTTGATTTGTGGTTGCAAAGAAAAAAATTGAGACAGTAAAAGATACTGCAGGTGGATTTTAGAATGCGGTTTGAATGTCATATGGTGACATATTCCCATTTCATCTTGTTGTCTTGGAAGCATTCTGAACACGTCAATTCCCTTGCACAGCCTTGTTTCCCCCTTTTGATGTCTTGACAAGTACAAAGCATCTTCAACATCTCTTGCGATATTGCAACATTAAAATGATTCAACAAAATACCTGAAAAATAAATTACACCCACATGTCTGAATGTCAAATATACAAAGTGGAAGAAAAATATGAGAGCAGAACATAAATACGTTGAGGAAATGGAGTGGCGGCAAAGTTAAAATGAGAAAGAGAATAGGGGAGGAATGTGGATAACAATGATGGTTTCCATCATGCTGGGATCTTTTAGAAACTCTGCAGTAGGGAGTTATGGTTCATTTTATTTACATTAGTGAATCATTCATGGTTGTTAGCTCGCTTGGTTACCAGTTGAATTTTAGCATGTGTTTTAAAAAAAATTAAGATGAGACAATATATTGATAATGTTTTTCAGTCCTTGGATCAACTTGTACTATGAGCTATTTTCTATCCATCTATCTAATATAAACCAGAACCACCATGTCGTATTTTTTTATTTTTATATACTTGGAATCAGTTCATTTTCTAGGGCAGTGGTCCCCAACCAGTTGCTTGCGAGCTCACCAAGTTTTTGTTGCATAAAAATCAGGTGTACTGCCAAACAGAGCCTCCTGTAGACTGCCAGTCCACATAGGGGCCTATTTTGCATCCCAGAAAGTTTTTGCATGCCTGTGTTGCTCCCCAACTCTTTTTATTTTTGAATTTGGCTCACGGGTAAAAAAGGTTGGGGACCCCTGTTCTAGGGTTTAGTCTTCTTAATATTGCTTCTTATGATATGTGCCTCTTAAATTTTTCAGGAACCACAAATGCTGCATGCAAGAGAAAGGGAAAAGGCATTTATCAGAATTGTAGGCAAATTCAGTGTTGTTGGGCTTAATGAAGTCGTTTGCACATGGATAGGAAACTGGCTACAGGATCGGGTACAGAGGGTGGTTGTTAATGGTACATTCTCTACTTTGAGTAAGGTTCTTAGTGGGGTCCCCCAGGGCTAGGTATTAGGTCCACTTTTATTTAACTTGTTCATTAATGACTTAGGGGAGGGTGTTGTAAGTAATGTATCAGTGTTTGCAGACGACACAAAACTATCCAGTCCAATTAATTCCATCCAGGATATGGCATCCTTGCAACACAATCTTGACAAACTGGCAATCTGGGCAGCTAAGTGGCAAATGAGATTCAATGTTGATAAATGTAAAGTCATGCACCTGGGATGTAAAAATATCCAAGCCACTTATACACTTAATGCGACTGTACTAGGCAAATCCATTATGGAAAAGGACCTTGGAGTCCTTGTAGATGATAAACTTGGCTGTAGCAAGCAATGCCAGTCAGCAGCATCAAGAGCAAATAAGGTCTTGAGCTGTATTAAAAAGGGCACTGGAGGAGGGGGTCATTCTTCCACTGTATAGAGCACTTGTAAGGCCCCATCTAGAATATGCCATACAGTTTTGGTCTCCATCACTCATACAGGACATTATTGTATTAGAAAGGGTACAGAGTGGGGCAACTAAGCTGGTGAAAGGTATGGAAAAAAAATTGGGGATGTTCACACTGGAGAAGAGGAGCTTAAGGGGTGATGTGATAACTATGTATAAATATATAAGGGGATCATATAATAATCTCTCAAATGCTTTATTTACCAGTAGGTCTTTCCAGCTGACAGGAGGTCACCCATTCCGATTAGAATAAAAGAGTTTCTGCCTAAATATTCAGAATGGGTTATAAACAGTGAGAGCTGTGAAGATGTGGAATTCTCTCCTTGAATCAGTTGTACAGGCTGATACATTAATTAGCTTTGAAAAGGGGTTGGCTGGCTTTTTAGCAAGTGAGGGAATACAGGGTTATGGAAGATAGCTCATAGTACAAGTTGATCCAGGGACTGGTCCGATTGCCATTTTGGAGTAAGGAAAGAATTTTTTCCCCCTCTGAGGCAAATTGGTGAGGCTTCAAATGTTTTTTTTTGCCTTCCTCTGGATCAACTGACAGGCAGATATTAAAAAAAAAAAAAGGTTGAACTTGAAATCTCTGCTACCTCCTATGAGAATATTTTGTCCATTTTTAAAGGATGTTGTGACAGCACTGCTTTCTGTATGGAGTGGCATGCTTCTTCAAACTGCCATAGAAAGAATCAGCCATAGAGAGTATCGGAGCTCAATAATCCTAAAACCAGGTGAACGTGTGGCACACTGCACTGCTGAGACATTTCATCCAGTACCTGGAAGTGACATCATATGCTTTACTGGAAGTGACATCATGCTCATGCACAAATGCTCGCCTTAAGTCGCTTAATGCTGCCCGTGAACGTGGAAATGCTCCACTTTGATCATGACTGAATGCTACTGTGCATGCACACCAATTTAATGAGAACCATGAAAAATCATCGTGAAAAATTGGGGGAATGTCGGGGCTAAAATTAGGGGGGTTGACAGCTGTCATTAAAATTGATTAATTTTGAAAGTTAATATGGATATGGGTGTTGATGGGTGGTAAAATTCAGAGTGATCAATCAGATTATTGCCTAATTTATAGATGACATTAGTTAATTGTTGACACATTACAATTTTTTGAATACAATGGTTTTACTACTTAAACGAGGATACAGATTGGTCAGATATGTATGTATGTATATTTGTATTGGTATATCGCTCCTTGAGGGCTGTACAGCAGAACAATAAATTAGATGAACAAACAGCGGGTCTTTACAATAATAAGTACAAATAAGTACAAAAATACCATACACATAAATATATAGTACAGTTACAATACAGATTAAGGGGCAGATTCACTAAGCACAGAATTTGCACTAGCGTCCACTTCGCTCACAGATTCACTAAGCACAGAATTTGCACTAGCGTCCACTTCGCTCACATCGCAACACTTTGCCATGCGTAAATTTGCCCAAACAACACTAATTCACTGACATGAGAAGTTACGTCCAGGGCGACGAACACTGGAGAAGTTGTGATAGTGTTACTTCGCCAAGCAAAGCGAAGTTGCACTAGCGTTGCCTAATTTGCATACAGCGGGAAGTGAAAGTTGAATGCACGTATATATTGCAGCAAATACATTACATTACACAAGCCCAGGGAACCTTAAAAAAATAAAATAGAGTTGTTATATTGCACTGCACATGAGCCCAGTGTATAGTTTATGTGCCATATGTTAGGAAATGTAGGGGGGAACCTGGGAACCCAAATAAAAATTACGGACTTTTGCAGCCTATCACCCTGAAAAAAAAAGACGCCGGCAAAAAAAAAAAATTGAGGCAGTCCTATACACTCCATTGAACTTCACCTAGTCTGAGCTGACAAAGGCAAGTCTGGCGGAACAGCTAACATTCAGTAAAATCTGCATCTTTGTGAATTTTTGCTGTTACGTCCATTCGCCAGAGCAAAAGTTGCCTGGAGTTAGAGTGTGAAGTTGCGCTAGTGTCTATCTCCTTCGCTAGCGAAGTTACACCTGTGCCCGTTATTAAATCATCAAAGTACCAAACTGAACTGTAAAGAACTGTCAAAAGACAATGTTAAAACTGACTGACTGACTGAATGAGTGTTGATTTTCTTACACAGAATTTTACATGACAGAAATTCAACTCTATGTAATGGATTTTTTTCTACGAATGTGTTGGCTTTAATGCATCGGTGCATGCATCTTGAGCTAAATACATGGCCATCTTTGGTTGTCTTTGAGAAAGCCTAGCAGCACCAAACTAGAGGCAAATTCACAAAAGGGAGAATTTTTCGCTAGTGAAGGCTCCGACACACAGGGTAAAAAATGCTAATTTGCATCTCTCTAGCTGAACACTGGCGAAGTTTCACTAGTGTTAATTTCTCAGCATGAGCATTGCATATTTTGTCAGCATGAGCATTGTTCCTGCCTCGGATGCCTCCCCTTCCGATAGGTAAGCCGGTGAGGGGGGTGTGGCATTTTGAGGACCCGCATTCTTCATCAGAATCAGCACTGGGTAACATTCTGTAAAATTCGCACTTTAGTGAATTTGCAGAATAACAATCGTTTGCTTGAGTGAAAATTCTTCTGGCGATTAGGCATGAATGGTTTCTTTCGCTAGTTAATTGTCCTTTACGTCTGTTAGTAAATTGGCGATGTCCCTGTGGGTGAGATTTGTGGTGAATTTTCGCTAGTGACTGCCACTTCTCCCTTTAGTAAATCTGCCCCATAGAATGAATAGCCTGTCTTCTGCCTGCCAAGACTCTTGGGAATATAGATATACAATATGTTTGTCCCAGCTAATCTCTAGTAGAACGAGGGAATGGAGGTGATTGTAATGCTGTTGTTTGAATTGGACAGAGCCTGTACAGTTGGTCGTTAGTATATATTATTGTCAGTGACTAAGTAAACCATTGAATTATGCTTAAAACTTGTTAATTTGCTTAATTTTTAACATGACAATCATGACAGTCATTTTTTACAACCTACTGATAACACGATTTAAAACAATATGTGCATGGGGAAGTAGAAATTTGCTGGGCATTGTTAGAACGTACAATACAGTAAGATTCTTTGATGCAGGTTATTTCAGAATCAGTTGCATCAGTGAACAGAGATTTGGATGCAAATTAATTTTTTGAGAAACCAGAATAAAAAAATAAATAAAAATAGAATGGAATTACCTGCTGTTACAGTAAACCTAAAGGCAACAATTCTGGGCTTGTCTTTCCAACTATACAGTGTTTTGCCCTGCTATGTACATGGATTTCCTTTGTGTATTTATGTAGAATTCACTGGGTGTTAATGTGAAATCGCAAGAGAATACCAAATTTTTAGACTGAATTATATGACCGGTTTGCAGAACTATTGGCCATGTGCTAGTCTCTAAATTCTTCTCAGGGTTGTCTTTTTGATTTAAAGTCCATATGGACAGCTTGTGTACTGCTGAGTTGTCACAGGTGTTTGGAACATATAAAAACTTCTACTGGGATCTTGAGAATAAACAAGAGCATGGCAAGTAGTTGAGGTTAGATTTATTAAGCCTTATTGCGGGGTTTATAAAGGGAAGGTGATTAGGAATGGGAGACACATGAGGGTAAATGAGGTGGGTGGAAAACACTGTGAACAGGCAGATAACAGAAACACTAAACACAAGAGTTCAGAACCAGTCCCGAGAGCCCCCAGTGGCTCATGAGGTAAATGCTGCAAATGACCAGAACAGCACAACCATAGTTCAATTCCCGGGCTGATTGTGACACTTATCTTGTCGTGTGTCAGCCGTTATTACACTGCTCCTTACAATTTAAGTTTGTAGTATCCTACATTAACATTTGACCACTGCCCATATTAGCACATTAGGCAAGTAAAACAACTTTCATACAAGGGTGTATTGATTGACTGGCTGAGGTTGCAAAGAAGTTAACAATTTGAAGAGTGTGCCTCATTATCGTAAATCTTAATAAAGATAGGTAAGTAGGAACCATATATAAGAATATGTTAATCTTCCTGCATGTATTGTGTTTTATGTACATTTTATGTTTAAATAGGTACATGACACAATGGCAGAGTTTGTGTATATTTAAAAATGTGCCCTTGTCAGCTAGGATTGTATGAATGTATGGCATATGTGTGTGTACGTCCATTGTATATTGTGTCCCTTTCCCTGTTTGCTGTGATTGAGAGATGTGTGTTTGTATTTTATATATATATATATATATATATATATATATATATATATATATATATATATATATATATATATATATATATATATAGTCATGTTGTTGAACCGGCACTCACCATTAACTAGTCATATCCCGGGTGCTTCTTCAAGACAGAGCATATAGAACGGTGGGGTAGATTGTAATACTCCAATAAAAGCTTTTTGTCACAATACCCGTGAGTACTCTTAACCATTCTATATATATATATATATATATATATATATATATATATATATATATATATATATATATATACAATATCAAAACAGGGGGGTTGTGGGAGCACTCTAAAGGCTTTAAAGTATATATATAAGTATAATAATGCTATTGCATATGTACCCAAAACAGGGGTTATTTTGTTACAAAGTTATGATCATAAAATTGATAAGCCACCATACCACGTCAAGGTAAACCCCGAATGGCGGTCCCTAACTTGTTTTATATTTTATGTGCATTTTAGCATTACCTGTAATCAATGTCCATTGAACGCTGTTTTTTCACTGAGGGCTAAATCCTCCCCAGCCAGCAATCAGGCTTTTAAAGGAGAGATGCTACAACCACTGAAGCTATGCCACAGCTCCTGGCTAAATATACAATATCAAAACAGGGGGGTTGTGGGAGCACTCTAAAGGCTTTAAAGTATATATATAAGTATAATAAATGCTATTGCATATGTAGCACCCCATACCCCCCCTTTAAACTAGTGGTGATCCTATGCTTTTAAAATTGGGCGTTTGTTTTGGGAATATCTCTCCTTTAAAAGCCTGATTGCTGGCTGGGGAGGATTTAGCCCTCAGTGAAAAAACAGCGTTCAACAGACATTGATTACAGGTAATGCTAAAATGCACATAAAATATAAAACAAGTTAGGGACCGCCATTCGGGGTTTACCTTGACGTGGTATGGTGGCTTATCAATTTTATGATCATAACTTTGTAACAAAATAACCCCTGTTTTGGGTACATATGCAATAGCATTTATTATACTTATATATATACTTTAAAGCCTTTAGAGTGCTCCCACAACCCCCCTGTTTTGATATTGTATATTTAGCCAGGAGCTGTGGCATAGCTTCAGTGGTTGTAGCCAGGGCCGCCATCAGGGGGGGACAGGGGGGACAAGCGTACCGGGCCCGGGCATGAAGGGGGGCCCGGCAGCGCTGCATTTTTTTGAAGATCCGGGCCCCCCTTACGAGCGCCCGAGCCGTACGTCATTCCTCTTGAGTGCCGAATGCGGAAGTGCCGAAAAGCCGAAGCCGATGCGCCGAAAAGACCCGAAGTCACGGAAAAAGCCGAAGTCCCGAAGTCACGAAGCGCCGAAAAGACCCGAAGTCACGAAAACAGCCGAAGCCGAAGTCCTGAAGCAGCGCAAAGACCCGAAGTCACGAAAACAGCCGAAATTGAAGTCCTGAAGCGGTGAAAAGACCCGAAGTCACGAAAGGAGGCGAAGTTGAAGTACTGAAGCCATGAGTTCAATTCTACTGAACACCAGTTTGTGGTGTTTTTTTTTTTTTAATCCCCTGGCCACCAATGTATTATTTTAATATTCTATAGGCCCCTGCCACCAATCTTTTTTTTAAAACTTTTTTTTTGGGGCCCCAATTTTTTTTTTAACTCGTAAGGGGCCCCTTGCCACCATTGGTTTTTTTTGGTTTTTTTTTAAAAAAAAAATTAATTTTCTTTTTGGTGGCCCCAAATTTTTTTAACTTGTAAGGGGGCCCCTGCCACCAGGTTTTTTTTTTTTTCAAAAAAAAATTATTTTTTTTTAAATTTTTTTTGGGGCCCCAATTTGTTTTTAACTTGTAAGGGGGCCCCTGCCGCCAATGTTTTTTTTTTTTTTCAAAAAAAAAATTAATTTTTTTTCAAATTTTTTTTTTTGGGGCCCCAATTTGTTTTTAACTTATAAGGGGGCCCCTGCCACCAATGTTTGTTTATTTTTTAGTTTTTTTTACATTTTTTTTGTTGGGGCCCCAAGTTTTTTTTAACTTATAAGGGGGCCCCTGCCACCAATGTTTTAAAAAAAAATTTACATTTTTTTTTTTTGGGGCCCCAATTTTTTTTATAAGGGGGCCCTGACCATCAATAGCTTTTTACAACTTGTGTGGGGGGGGTTACTTTTTTAGCGCTGATGTCTGTGTGGTCTTTTAACTGCGATGTGGGCGGGATATGGGGCGGGGCTTGGTTGTCAGTGTGGGCGGGGCCCAGGGGGCCCCAAAAATTTTGTTGTACGGGGCCCCGTGATTTCTAATGGCGGCCCTGGTTGTAGCACCCCATACCCCCCTTTAAACTAGTGGTGATCCTATGCTTTTAAAATTGGGCATTTGTTTTGGGAATATCTCTCCTTTAAAAGCCTGATTGCTGGCTGGGGAGGATTTAGCCCTCAGTGAAAAAACAGCGTTCAACAGACATTGATTACAGGTAATGCTAAAATGCACATAAAATATAAAACAAGTTAGGGACCGCCATTCGGGGTTTACCTTGACGTGGTATGGTGGCTTATCAATTTTATGATCATAACTTTGTAACAAAATAACCCCTGTTTTGGGTACATATGCAATAGCATTTATTATACTTATATATATATATATACTTTAAAGCCTTTAGAGTGCTCCCACAACCCCCTGTTTTGATATTGTATATATATATATTATATATATATATATATATATATATATATATATATATATATATATATTTGTCATATCGGCTATCGGCACTCACCCAATGATCAGCCAAGTCCCAGGTGCATCTCCCACAAAGTATCACAACTTATGTTTGTAGAAAATGGAGGCACTCACAGCTTGATGTTGATGAATTTATTAGGGATGCACCGAATCCACTATTTTGGGTTCGGCCAAATCCCTGAATCCTTATCAAAAGATTCGGCCAAATACCGAACCGAATCCGAATTTGCATATGCAAATTAGGGGTGGAAAAGGGAACACATTTTTTACTTTCTTGTTTTGTGACAAAAAGTCACGCGATTTACCTCTTCACTGCTAATTTGCAAATGCAAATTAGGATTCGGATTTGGTAAGGCCGGGCAGAAGTATTTGGCCAAATCCTGCTGAAAAAGGCAGAATCCTGGCCGAATCCCGAACCGAATCCTGGATTTGGTGCATCCCTAGAATTTATTAAATTCTTACATATTCCCCCACAACAATGCATTTCGGCTCCTTTAGAACATCATCAGGATGAACCCAGATGTGATCAGCACATACAAATGCTACAATATATATATATATATATATATGTATATATATATATATATATATATATATATATATATATATATATATATATATATATATATATATATATATATATATATATATATATATATCTCAATCCCTGTTTTGTTTGAAGGGTAAGGCATTTTTTATAACAAAGGAAAGTTGTGCTCACCACAATGCAATGAGGTTGTGACCACAAAATTCACATAGACCAATACAAGAAATCCTCTGCACTCCATTATCAATATATTAAGGACATTAAAACATTTTGTGTCTTAAGCTACTAAAAATGCCTTCCCTTTTAAAAAAAAACGGGATTGTTTGTTATACAGCACTGTGTGTGTTTGAATGTCCTAAGGGAGCCATCAGCAGGTGTATTCCCGGATTCCATTAGATGGAGGCACTGCCATGAGAGGTAATTCCCATTACCCTTTCATCTTGCAAAGGGGACTCAGGACCTGTAAAGGGTAAGATATGTGTGATGTACAACGTTTGGCACATGAGGTGGCCAAAAGGGGTTACACATTCTTATGAAAATATTTCCCCAACTGAGCCTCCAACCAATGTCTCTGTAGGCAAGCAGCCCTGCAGTTTAGAACCACTGCCCAAAACAATTGAGTCTTCCAGCTGACATAAACATGGTGGTTGGCAGACAGTATAATTTCTCATCTGTAGTTAGTTTCTGTACTATGTCTGCCTGCTTTGCCAGGTGGCATATCTTTTCCATAGACTGAGAGAAAAGTGCAAAAATATACCTTGAACAAAACATCACCCAGTAATCGCAGACCTTGTTGCAAATTCACAACCTCAGAAAATTCTCCAGTGATGGCTTCGCTCACAGTGCTTCGCCAGGCGCACAGTACATTCGGCAGGACAATGCTAATTCACTAAAATCTGAAGTTGCGTCCAGGGAGCCGAACGCTGGCGAAGTTGTACTAGCGTTACTGCACCAAGTGAAGCGAAGTTGTGATAGTGTCACTACGCCAAGTGAAGCAAAGTTGCAGTAGCGGTGCCTAATTTGCATACAGTGGGAAGTTATACGGTGGGAAGTTAAACTTCAATGGACGTATATGTTGCAGCAAATACATTACACTACAAAAGCCTGGGAAACCTTAATAAAATAAAATAAAGTTGTTATAATGCCCTACACATGAGCCCAGTGTATAGTTTGTGCCATATGTTAGGAAATGTAGGAGGGAAGCCGGTTACCCCAAAAAAAATGTACGCTCTTTTTCAGCCTATCACCCTGAAAAAGGAAAAGACGCTAGCGTTTTTTGGGACTTAGAAAATTTTTCAACTTTTTTTTAGAAACTCCTATTTACTCTATTGCACTTCGCCGGGTCTTAGGTGGTAACATTCAGTAAAATCCGCATCGTAGTGAAAGTTGCGTCCGTTCGCCAGAGTGCAAATTCGCCAGGCGTTAGGGAGCAAAGTACCGCTAGAGTCTATCTCATTCGCTAGCAAGGTTACGCCAGTGACCTTTAGTAAATCAGTGAAGTACCAAAATGACGTCACGCTGGCGATTTTTCGCCCACGTTAGTCCCTTCGCCCTTTAGTAAATTTGCCCCATAGTCTTTTGATTGGCTAGAAGATAGTCATGATTTTACTATTTTGATTTTAAAAAATATTGTGCTCCTTGGCAATCTGGTACTTCAATTGGAGTAGACCCTCGCACACCCGTTATGTAGATTTATAGATTTGCTCGGTGCACAATGAATGGAGGATACGGTGACCTCCCAGTAACTGGAACAAAAAAACACACCAGCACACGAGACTTGTATCTGCAGGGCAAGCCCTTGCAAAAGTTTTTACTGCGGTGGTGCAAATGCTTGACAAAGGGGCGGAGCCCCGAAACGTTGCACCACCGCAGTAAAAACTTTTGCAAGGGCTTGCCCTGCAGATACAAGTCTCGTGTGCTGGTGTGTTTTTTTGTTCCTTGGCAATCTGGAACAGGATTGCTTGTTCCATATTTCTATTCTTCTCTTTGCTGAGGGCATTAGGAAAGCTACAATCAAAAAAAAAAAAAAGAGCACAGAGAGAACTCGAGCCTCAAACAGTCTGCATGAAATTACTGTCCTTTCAATCTCAAGGCAAAGCCTTTGATACTTTTTCAAGTTTTAGGCACACCTCCCTCCTTTTTGCTTACAGGTGGTAGAACACAACCATAGCATTAAAATGCACTTAGCTTTGTTCAGCCAAGAAGGTGCCAGGTTTAGAAGAACATTATGATCCCTGCAAAGAGTCTGTGGAAGTTTTCATATGGGCAACGAATGAATGGGCACACTCCCAAACTAGCACAAATATTATATATGAATACTCCTTGATTCTACTGTAACTGCACTCTGAACTGGAGTTTCTAATCAACTGCCAGAAGAGAAAACATATGAGTGGCCTGTTTCAGGGCTTTTAGATTGTGTTTCCTAGGTTCTACAGATGCTCTAGTAATATTGTCATAATCCCTATGGAAAACATTCGGCTTGCAGTGTCTGTGTATAAGCTATTTCTTGAGAATTTCCAAATGCAGATGCCCCTGGGCTACAGCTTCCATCAGTATCTCTTGAAGACACTCAGCAATAAACCAGGGATTCTACATGCAAAGTAAACTTGGCTTGAAAGAGTCAGCATCTTAAGATTTATGTTCTCCCCTTGGGGTAGTACAAAATCATTCTCATATTTTGCATCTTTCCCTCAGCATCTCTTATAAACTGACCATTCATTCTTTTCACTGTGTCACGCCTTGGTTGGTTTGTACAATGATAGTTTGATAACAGGCGTCCCCTCCATTCACAGTGAATTCTGTAACCCTTTTACCATAGAGAGAGCCCTGAAAGGTTTGCCATCCCTGGCCCATAACATGCTGAAATATTTTATCTATATAGCACTAACCTATTCTGCAGCACTTTACAGGGATTATACATCAATAACTGCCCCAGCAAAGCTTCAGTCCTTATCACATTCACACACATTATAGTCAGTTTTATAAAGAAACAATTAATGTATGTTTTAGGTGTTTAGGAGAAGCAAATTACCCACAGAAAACCCATGCAAGAAGAGGTAGAACATGCAAATGCTTTTCAGTTAGTGCTCTGGAATTAAACATGGGCACCAATGCTAACCATGGCACCACCATACTGCTGATAATATTGATAATATTGTTAAATAGCCAAAAATGTAATGTATAAAGACTGGAGTTACTGGATGTCTAACAAAATAGCCAGAACACTACTTCCTGCTTTTCATCTTTTCAGCTCTCTAACTCTTAATTAGTCAGTGACTTTGAGGGAGGCCACATGGGACATAACTGTTCAGTGAGTTTGCAGGTCAGATTCAGAAGCAAACCGTTATGACCTGTAAGGCCCCACTAAAGTCATTGACTGGTTACTGCCTGGTAACCAATAAGACAGCTGCAAAGCAGGAAGTAGAGCTCTGGCTATTATGTTAGGCATCTGGTTACTCCAGCCCTTATACATTACATTTTTGCTAAATTACTATATTGAAAACATTTCTATTTTGCCCAGCCTATCTATTTACACAGTTTTTATTTTTACACTGAACAATTCCTTTGAGCCAACAGTTCTGGGTGAATAGTTACATGAGGGTTAAAGTGAGCATTATTCTCTCATTTCGGGGGTTTGGTATTGGATTTTTATATATCTAGGAGAAATCATGTGAATATATTCAGTAAGAACAACTTTTACTGTATTTATAATTGAATCTTAATTACATTTATTTCCACTGCTGTGTTCTCATGGCACAAATTCTGCATTCCCATATGAACTATATTGAAGCATGGGCAAATATAATGTTCACTAATATATTACCCTGGATTCCATTTAAAAATTCATTCTAGAGTTTAGATTTTATTTACAAGTATAATGTAGTCACAATAAACATCAAAACAGTGATTGTGAGCTTGTTCCTACAGAGCATCCATTTCTGTGTCTGCAAGTCTCTTTCCCTGTATTGGAGTGTCTGTAGGCACAAATGCCTCTTCCGCAAGTTCAGGTCAGTATTCTGTTAGAAATAAATCTAATTTC
The DNA here is from genome assembly GCF_017654675.1 of Xenopus laevis. Classification (NCBI taxonomy): domain Eukaryota; kingdom Metazoa; phylum Chordata; class Amphibia; order Anura; family Pipidae; genus Xenopus; species Xenopus laevis. The sequence goes on from NC_054375.1 coordinate 22,663,962, forward strand.
TGAATTGTATATTTTCAGCTAGACAGAGACTTTGCAAAATATTTAAAAAAATAGTATATGAACATTGCTGCTTAACAATGGGCTACCCAAAAAGTGCTTAGTATAGGTTGGTATAGTAGTACTGGCGCCCAGAACAAGGCTGCTTGGCTCTCAGCTTGCTTGCTCACTCTGGCATCTCCAGTAAACCCAACCCAACCCCACACACATTTCTCTTCTTCTACAACCAATCATTTCCCCTCTAATTCCATCCCTTGTCTGTACCCGAAGGAAAGGTGGCTCTTTTGCATATTTGCAATCTATTATCAAGTGTGCAAGCATTCTTGATGCTGTAGCCAAGTAAGCATGCATGGGGATGGAAATTTATAGGATAAAGATATGTGGATAAAGAGATAATGGCCACGGTTATGCTGAACACAGTTTATGCAGGAGGATCCTCCAATGAGAAACCTGCCTGATCTTTGTACACTCAACTCGAATAAGGGAATCCTCTTGCATGAGTTATTATATTTGGCTGGCTACTGTAAAACTGAGGGCTGCTATGATGAGAGTTTTATGGGTGGTTCCCAATTTCTAAAATAAAAATGGACAGTGCTGTCCAAGGGGCCACTGGTAAGGTTTCCAACTGCCCAATATTTTACTGGCCTGGCAGTTAAGTTATTGCTTGATGTCACTTTTATTAATGGGGTAGAAAGATACAGGAAGACTGGTATTTTTTCCAGAAATGATGGCAACTGTAGCAACTTGCAATGCAGGAAGGCTAGCGTCACCATTTGTGGAATACAGAGTTAAATATATTCCAAGGCCTTTGGAATGCCCAAGCCTCTGTCTATAAATTATTAAGTAAATAGAAACTTATTTATTTGTATTGAGTTATTCTCAGAGGTTTCACTTCACAGTTGCAAGATCCTTGTGTATTTTTTATAGACTAGGACAGGGTATCCTCAAAAAGGATCCAGGAGAAATCACGAGGGCAGCAAATAGAGAACATAAAATGTTGTCTACCTCTGTGATGTTTACATAAAAGAGAATCCATGTATTTTCAAAGACTTTGCTATATGCAAATAAAAGACACAACAGGAACAGGGGTTGGTCCCCCACAGAACACAGGCTCCTGAAATGCAGAACCCTCTTGTATCTGATTGTGTCACTGCTTGTGTTTTGAATGAAGGGAATCCATGTTTACATTTCGGGAATCCTCTTTGGGATTATAAGGAAATAGATGGGGTTTTTTTCTTTTGCTTCAGGCACAAAGATGAGAAGAACTTTACAGGTCTTCAAGGAGATGTACCAGCTGTAAATCTGTGATGTGAGAAGGAGTGGCTTGGAATTATTTGTGAATGTGGAGTCAAGGGCAAATAATCTAAAATGGCTATGCCATCTGATTAATCAGGAAGTTTCCTTAAAATACACAAGAATTTTTAATGATCTGGTTAGCTTTAAGGTGGCATAAAACTTCTAAGTAGTTTAGACTACACATCCCAAAACACTCCAACATATTAATCAAAGGATAAAGCATGTAGCATAGGGTGGTATTTCGGTTCAGGGTTGGACTGGCCTGCCAGAGGATTTCTCGGGGGGGCCCAGGTTCTAGTGGACCTCAGCCAAGAGCAATTACCACCTCCCTTTCTTATTTTCCACATAAGCCTATATAACCCCAATAACATTTAGCACTATTTAAAGGGTGCCTGTTGGGTAAAAATGTTATCCCCAATCAAAGGTGCAGACAAAAGAGCTCGCATTCCAGTTGGGATAAGTTTTTTTTTTTTAAATGCCCCCCGCCAGCTCTATGCTACCCACACCAGTCATTCGCATGCGCATAATGAAAATGTGCCCCGGATTGCGCATTCGCATGATGTCACATGCACATTATTCACATGCAAGTGACCAGACAAAAACTGTTATCCCCAACCGGAATGCGGCTCTATTGGCCCGCATATTTACGCAACAGGTGCCCCTTTAAGTTTTGTCTAATAGGCCTAGTCTGATGCTGTTTCAGTCAGATACCTGTTCTTTTATCACTCAGAAGAGAAGCACAGTATTCTGAAGAACATTTTTAACTTTCATTTTCGAAGGTCACAGTTTAAACAAACCTTGGGGTAAAGATCCCCTTTAAATATTCCCGAGTAGAATGTAGAAATATATTCATTTGTCACTATGCACATTGCATATGAAATCCTGAGCTAATACATAAACTCTGCTGAGAGTGTTGTTCCAGCTCTGCAAGCTCCATCGCTAGTTAAAAGTCAAGATGGCACATTGAAGTTTATGACAATGACTCAGAGCTATACGTTGAAAATGACTAAAAACTTCAGACAGTATAATGGCAAAATGGTTTCCAGTAATGGCATTTTGTGCATAAAGAAGGAAAGTGCTATAAAATGGACCAGTTAGGTGTATTTAAGTTAAAGGGAAACTAAACCCTGCTGCACTGCTCAACCACATTTTACTAAGTTGTTTCTGGACTAGAAATCTCTGCCTGCATTAACATATTAAGGTTAAGGCATGCTGGGAGCTGTATTCTTTCAACATCGGGGTTGGATTCTTAAAGTAATACTGCTTAATAAAACATTTACCCAGCTCTCTTGAGTCTTTGGCTGCATTAAAATGCAAAACAATTCTCTGGCCGGATTAAAAAATGGGGCGCCCCTAGGCTATCTCCGCTCATCGCCCCCTTATGCATCCCCCTCTTATGCATCCCCCTCTCTGTCTGTGACCCCTTCTGCCTCAGCATCTCTCTTCCCTTCACCTCCCACCCCTCCTCTTCTGTGTCATCCTCCCCGTCCAGGCCCGGATTTGTGGAAAGGCCACCTAGGCCCGGGCCTAAGGTAGCAGGATTTTAGGGGGGTGGCATGCTGCCCAACCACACCCACATTGGTTCAATGCGATGCGCTGGAGATATAATTTTTTTAATTTCCCATGCGCCAATCCCCATTGATGATGAAAATTTGCACGAATAAAGGGGTGGGGACAGGGGCGACGAACGGCAGTGGGCCTAGGGGCACCCACTATGTAAATCCGGCCCTGTCCCTGTCTCCCTGCCCCTGCACGTATATGCACATGCAACCCTTTGGATGTTGATCCCAGTGGCCTCAAAGCAGGTGCTTATGTATGAATTCCTGGCTTGATAGCAAGAATTGCAATGTAATCTCTCTGTTAGATGAGAACAAGATGGCCATTGCTGTGTTCTAGTGGAGAATTATGGTGCATCTGTAGTTAAGGTTTGAATGCCTAGTTTTTGCATGCTAATAGAGAAGGTCTATGTCCCCTGGGCTAGTCAGGGGTGCAGCCAAATTACTCAGGGTATTTATTTCAGATGAATGTACTAGATACCGTCAGGGGCGCTCCACCAATGAGGCGAGTTGATCCAGTCTCCTCAGACGGCAGCGCCCCCCTGGTTGCCAGGGGCGGCAAAAATGCCGCTCCTGGTAACTAAGAGGCGAATTTCCGTTTTTCAACCAGGAAATTCAGCTCTTCTAGTGCAGGGAGCGCAATTGCGCTCTCTGCACTAGCGTCGTGCAGTGCCCGACCCCCTCCTGCACAGAAAATGTGAGCGCCGTGAGGAGGGGTCGGGCAGCAACGGAATGACGCCTCAAGCGACATAAAGGCGCAGATAGGCGCTGGATACCATGGTAGTCTAGGGGGGGACCGCAGGGACGCCCGCCGCCCCCTCGGAAGGGATGCCCGACGCGAGCTGTATCCTCTTGGTAAAAGGCGCAGTACTTGGGCGCGCGCGGCGCGCCTCTGTTTTCTTTATTGCCACATGCGCTCTGGCGTGCTTACGTCAGCACACAATGGCGCGAAATTCAAATGTTTAAAAGGCGCAATTGGGCTTGTGATCATTGCCCGTTATAGGATCTTGTTCCTGGTGCTTCTGTGCTGTTTTGCCTGTTTGATTCTGTTGTGACCTCTGCCTGTTTTTGACTATACTGACTTCTGGAATCCTGACCCTGCCTGATAACCGACTCTTCTGTATCCACAACCCCTCTAATTGATCTCCTGGTTTGACCCTTGCCTGCCTGACTCCGTTGTACTCTGCCTGCCCCGACCCGGCCTGATCTGACTACTCCTTCTGTCTACGCCTTGTACCACGACCTTCTGCCCAAAGACTTGCATTACCGTTGTGCCCCTGTGCTCGTGAACCCCTCACTTTGCACCTCTCTTAATAAGACCTGGCGGCATCCAGTTAGCCAAGGGCTCCTCCCAAGGTGAAAGGCAGTTTAGCATCAGTTCTGAATTTAGGATGCCAACCGTGACAATAATACTTGTACAGATGCATTTGAGAACCCTATATTCAATATCAGAAAATATTTAACAAGATGCATAGTCAATCGCTCATAACATACAACCCATCTGTTTGTCACCATCTTAATTGAGGAACACAGAGTAAATATTTTCTTCTTTCATTCTTTCATGCACTTTAATGTACAGAAGAGTACAGCTCTTACCTTTTATGCCTGGGCGCTCTCAGTGTCAATAATGTTTATGTGCGAAATGCTGATGTGCAACACACAAAAACCAGTAAAGTTGTGCAAACAAAGCATCTCTTTTCCCCTGCACAATCTTAGTCATTGGTCTACACATTCTTGATAGATATAAAAATAGGCATTTATATCTGTAGTTTATGGAAAAAAGCATGGGGTTGTTTGAGGGGTGTCTGCACCTACATTATACTATATATATGTGATGACATAAGTGAGGTTATTTATTATGTTGAACAAAGTGCACAAAAAAGTGCAATTGTTTGTACTGCACACTACATTCTTCTGTTGCAGAATTGCGACAAACCCCTGCCTCCATTTTGGTCGCTCAGGTGGGCGAAAAGAAATAGAAAGTGGCAGGAAGGGGGATTTGAACACTATAGATTAAACAGACCCTGTAGTCTGGGACCCACTTTTCCCTGGGCCTCCCATGACCATGGGGTCTGCTTCCTCTATAGTTACGTTGTTGTTCTTACTCCCTCCGCTAAGTGATGGCTATCACAGAGAAATAGGCAATAAAGGTATATCTTATGGTCCAATTAAGGGCCAAAAAAGGAAAGAGAGGTTATGAGAAATAGGTGGAGTTAGTGCAAAATGCTGGCCTGGTTGTTTTTTTATCATTTTTAATTTCTCTAAATTGGGGCCCATTCTATTAATTTGCCAAGGCCAATGCATTTTTACGGTTACGGGGTAAAATCAAAGGGGCCAGCCCTAGGATAGTTAAATAAAAACTGGAACGGTTAAATAAGCACTTCTTCGTTATTGACTCATTGAGTAGCCTTAAGGCATAGTGCCTCAAATTATGAAAATAGCCTCCCCATCTGCAAAATCTCATCCACATCTAAAGCCAGAAATAGAACCAACACAATCCATATATATAATAAATTGCATTACAAATCCATTACATTTTCCATTTCTTGGCCTCTTCTTGCCATTATCAGTTATGAGTTTAAGGTACATTTTTTTATGGAATAGGCATATTGTTTTTTCCTGTACACACACACACACACACTCTACCATGAACCCATCCTTTGAAGAAGTTGATATCCCAGCAAAAAATATCACCATAGTTACCCACCTTAGGTATTAGCCATAATAATTTCCCTGTCCGCACTTTATCACCTGATGGGATAGTTATGGGCTAATTGCATTGAAGTCAATGGGTGTTTTTTCATGCCAGCTTTTTTTGCAGAAATCCAATCCCTGTCATGCAGGATCTCTGTCTAGGCTGTGATTCTGTTTGGAATTCCATGAATAGTAGCAATATGTCCAACTTTAAAGCAAATATCATGTGTTCATTTGAACCAATAGTCCACAGTAAATAGTTTTCTTTGTAGGTAAAAATGTTACGAGCAAATGGTGCTAAATCTAAATTACTGTATGTCCCTGGTGCTTTCCTAACCCTCCGTTCTCTGTCTCAGTTTGTTCACAGTTCTCCAAAGGGGTTTACTCCATATTTGGATTTTACGACCGGAAGACGGTGAACATGCTAACTTCTTTCTGTGGTGCTCTACACGTCTGCTTCATCACCCCCAGCTTTCCAGTAGCCACTTCCAATCAGTTTGTCCTGCAGCTGAGGCCGGAGCTCCAAGATGCCCTTATTAGTGTTATTGAGTATTACAAATGGAAAAAGTTTGTTTACATTTATGACGCAGACCGAGGTAAGTTAATGGCATGATTTCTCTGTTTAAAAACTGCTCATATATTGAAAACTATGAGAAAGCATGTATGTAATGTAAATTGAGCAATTTTACATTAATTTGAGAGTTAACATTTCCTTTAAAAGGCATGTAAAGGCAAAAAAATTAAATCCAATTGTTACTTTCTTTAATGAAAAAGAAAACTATCTCCAATATACTTTAGTTAAAAAATGTGTACCATTTTTATTAGAAATCTGACTGTATGCAGTGAAATTCTCCCTTCATTTACTGCTGTGGATAGGAATTGTCAGACGGTCCCTAACTACTCTGCAGGGAAACAATCATACTTATTAACAGCAGAGGGAACACCCGCCTTACTTCCCAGCCATGCAGAACTCAAGCAGCTTTGTTTGTTTCTCTGTAGAGCAGTTGGTGACTGTGTAGAGATTTGTATTGAATTTTATTTTTACCTTTACTGTTTCCAACTTTAGTTGCAGGGACAAAGATCATGGAGCCAGATTTGAACAGCTAAACTGGGATTCTATTTGGAGGATTATTTTGCTGCAGTCACTGGTTCTGCAGACTTAAAGAAAGTTTGTATTAAACAATACAAAAACTATATAAGCCACATTAGCTTACATGACAACACAGGACCCAGTCTGCATATTCTGATTATTAATCAGTCTTGCTGTATCGGCTTCTGGCAAATATTATTTGACTTGTGCTGTTTTGATAATTTATGACAATCCCTAAACAGCCCAGACCACACTGAGCATGTGCACAGTCTTGATCTTGCAAAGATGTTTAACAAAGTTACAAGATGATGACCCCCTGTGGCCAACTTTGAAAGCATAAATAATTTCTTTGATTAGGCTTGTGATGAAGTAAATTCATGTTTATGTTTAGTATTCAAAATACAGCATTTCTAGTCTATTCTAGACTTTGCTTCCTCTTTAAACACTGCTTGGCAATGGCTTATATTTCTATATATAAACTATAATGTAATCTGAAAACAACTTTCCCAGGGTCGCAACCCAGTCAAAGGTCAACTATGTAACATTTTATAAGCGTAAATGGGTAGTTTAACTTCAAATTCATTAAAGAATGTTATTGAAACTTTTCAGTTTCATTTTTTTTTTTTTTGCTATGCTTTTCAATTGTTCCCCTTCCTCTTCAGATTCTTTATAGTTTGAAATCTGTTCATTGGGGTCACTGACCCTAGCAACCAAAAATTTGGTCTGTCAGTTTACAATGGTATCCTTACTGTTTATGACTTACGTTTTGTTATCCTGGCACTGTCCTATTCATTTTCTATCTTTCATTCAAACCACTGCCTGGTTGCTTGAGTAAATAGGATCATAACAACCAAATAGCTGCTGGAATTACAAACGGGAGAGCTTCTGAACATAAAATGAAATAACTGAAAAATCAACTGTAAAAATAAAAAATGAAGACCAGTTGTAAATTATGCCTACCGTGTAACAAAAAAACAGTAGCACTTTGATAAAAATGAAGAATGAATCTGTAGTTTATTTAGCCCATATGCATATAAATTAAGGGAAACACTTCGAGATCCACTGAGCCCTTTATCAAGCCTAATGTGCCTTTAGGCCTGAAGGGCTTGCAAAGGTCATCCAGTTTAAGCACCTGACATCCCTTTTGGATGCGTAATTAAGGGTTTGAGCACTCCATAACTGATAAGTAAATTATGCCTACATCATAATTGTTCATATCTATGGGGGGGGGGGAGAATTTGATGATAATGTCTTTATATATTCCTAAAAATTTTTTGAGCTAAAAGTGCAAAAATGAGCCTTGGTCTCATTCATTCAGTCAACACTTGGCTCCAGGTCATAGCTGTACTCTGCACTGCTTAAGCTAGGTGCAAAGCTCAATGCCATCAGGCACAAGGCAGCCCTGTCTTTAGACATAGGCATGCAATAAGCACAGGGTTCTGCTGCACCTTGTATCCACTAGCACACCCTTAATTGTGTGTCTAAATGACATAAAGAGCATAAAGATCTGCATCCAGGATTCAAAGTGCAGGCAGAGTGCAAAAACATGGTGATTTGCACCCATTTTTGCACTTTTCACCCTGCACTTCATTTTGTAAATATCCCCAAGAATGTTTAACAAAACAGTGCGGTATTGTTATGGCCGCTAGATGGAGATGGAGGTTTACTAGATGGAGATGTAAAACTTTAAAATAAGTGAATGTAAAATTGATGAGTACAATTCTATGCACTTACATTCATTGTTTATTTTTTTTTTTTTTTATTCCAAGATATTAAGGGATACAGGTACCTAATATGCATGGATTTTGTTACAACACGGCCACCTGCTGATCATTTTCTGACCATGACATAGTCAGGAGAAAGAAATTGAGCTGGTCTGTTGTTCTTCTGGTTAGGAAAAACATCAGAAATCACAGATTACTTTTCTCACATCTTTTCTAATCAAAATAACATCAGACCAGCCCTCTTTCCAGCATTCTCATGAATTTTACATTCATTTGTTTTAAAGGTCTACTTATCCTTTATAGTCATCTAACGCTTCATTTACAACTGCAAATAGTGGTGCCTTAAAATAGGCACAAAGCTGTGCATCTATTCATTTAAGGTATTTGTGTTGACTATGGGGAAACCTGGAGCCACAGTTACCCTGAAAGCGGCAGTAAATCCAGGGTTCCCAAAGCAGATTGTGGACCACAGCTTTACAGAGTTCTGTTTCACATACAGTATATATTGGCTATTAGCGATTTGTTTAATTGAGTGGCAAAAGCTTTCAGTACAGGTAGAGATAAGGAGGCAGATTAGCATCTATCATGCAGGAAAGATTTCATTGATTTTATTTTATATAGGACTGATCTTTCCTACAGAACCTTAAACTGAAGGAGAATAACAAAGACAAAGTGGCAAATGGGAATGTTTTTGTGAAAGTAGGGGGGTTTGTTAGGAGACAAGGACGGCACCTCGTCTGAGGCACAACTTCAGCTGAGGTATCAAATAGTATATTTTGCTATCTCTGCACCCCTAAACAGCAAATATTCACCCTTTTTTCTAAAAGGGGAACTCCACCCAAAACGTTTTTTAATGAAATGTAATTACATAATATTTTTGTAGCCTACATAGGAGAATAGGTTCCAATCAGATAAAGGGTTTGGACAGGAATGATGAATGTTATATATAAATGCATTTGTGACCTTGCTGAAAAATCAGAATTGGGGGATGCTACAAATTTAGAAGGAGACCCCATAACTGGAAATAGCTAGAATCTTAAAATTCACCATCTAAAACCTGTCAAGGTCATGTAGGAGTCACTGGCAGAGGTCCCCTGAACCATTTGAAGATGTTAATAACCTTCATGATGTTACAGTTTTTTCAGAGGGTTTTGCCCGTAAACTCAATTAATTCAAGCGATTCGAGTATTTTCCTGCCGAAAACTCGATTCATTTCAGTTTTCAGGTTGTTAACCCCGAACATGCTGATTCAAGTTTTTTTCCATTCACGTTTTTTCCTTAAATTAGAAGTTGTGAGTTCATTTGAGGTTTAAAAAAACTCTAAAATTCGACCTTTGATAAATAACCCCCATAGTAATTTAGTTGTGGAACACAGTAACATTTAGTTATGCCACTGATCAGGCAGCAAATAAAACATTTCAGAATGTTGAGTCAGTATGGCATAATGTGGTACTTGGTGTCTTGGTTTAGATTTTGCTGTTGTGCCCCCCCCAACCCTGACAGCGTTGGGCCTCCTAGGTGAGTCAAATTGGCGCTGCCCCTGTACAGTCACACCCCTGCACTTAAGAAATGTACACCACTGGTTGCCCCAAACTCAAAACATAGAAATCACCACCAGATTTTTAAGCCAAGGTTCCCTAATGCCTTGTCTCTTATAACTCATGCATACAATTGCGGATAAACCAGCTTTTGTTACAGTTTTCTAATGTAAAAGCAGGACTTGTTGTTCCTATAGGCTCCTTAATGTCCCTGAACCCTAGTGTTTCCCTGTTTCCTATTGAAATTCTGCCTCTATATATACTGTATCAACCTGTCAATAGAGATGTCGCGAACTGTTCGCCGGCGAACTTGTTCGCGCGAACATCGGGTGTTCGCGCTCGCCGGAAGTTCGCGAACGTCGCGCGACGTTCGCCATTTTGGGTTCGCCATTGTTGGCGCTTTTTTTTGCCCTCTCACCCCAGACCAGCAGGTACATGGCAGCCAATCAGGAAGCTCTCCCCTGGACCACTCCCCTTCCCTATAAAACCGAAGCCCTGCAGCGTTTTTTCACTCTGCCTGTGTGTGCTGAAGAGATAGTGTAGGGAGAGAGCTGCTGCCTGTTAGTGATTTCAGGGACAGTTGAAAGTTTGCTGGCTAGTAATCGTTTTGATACTGCTCTGTTATTGGAGGGACAGAAGTCTGCAGGGGTTTGAGGACATTTAAGCTTAGGTAGCTTTGCTGGCTAGTAATCTACCTTCTACTGCAGTGCTCTGTATGTAGCTGCAGTGGGCAGCTGTCCTGCTTCTGATCTCATCTGCTGACTGCTGCAATAACAGTAGTACTACTACTACTACTACTATAAGAGCCCAGTGCTATTAGTCTAGCAGTGTTGGGGAGTGGGACTGGTGTGCTAATCTGCTGCTCCTAGTAGTTCAGCAGCACCAACTTTAATTTTTTTTTTTTAATATTCATTTTTTTTTTATTTTACTTTTTTTTATTTTACTACCGCTGTAGTAGTGTATAAGTTGACCTTTTAGGCATTATTTGCCCTGTAGGCTTTATTTGCACACTGTTTTCTTCAACCCGCCATCTAGCTGTGTGACCTTGTTCACATTCTGTCTAAATATCCATAATATTACCGTCTCCAGAAAAAACACCGGAGTGACTTTTTTCAAGCAGCCATAATATATTTTACGTAATCCGTATCCACCGCTGTAGTAGTGTATACGTTGACCTTGTAGGCATTATTTGCACAGTGTTTTCTTCAACCCGCCATCTAGCTGTGTGAGCTTGTTCACATTTTGTCTAAATATTGATAATATTATCGTCTCTAGAAAAACCACTTGAGTTACTTTTTTTCAAGCAGCATTCATATATTTTACGTAATCCGTATCCACCGCTGTAGTAGTGTATACGTTGACCTTGTAGGCATTATTTGCACACTGTTTTCTTCAACCCGCCATCTAGCTGTGTGACCTTGTTCACATTCTGTCTAAATATCCATAATATTACCGTCTCCAGAAAAAACACCGGAGTGACTTTTTTCAAGCAGCCATAATATATTTTACGTAATCCGTATCCACCGCTGTAGTAGTGTATACGTTGACCTTGTAGGCATTATTTGCACACTGTTTTCTTCAACCCGCCATCTAGCTGTGTGACCTTGTTCACATTCTGTCTAAATATCCATAATATTACCGTCTCCAGAAAAAACACCGGAGTGACTTTTTTCAAGCAGCCATAATATATTTTACGTAATCCGTATCCACCGCTGTAGTAGTGTATACGTTGACCTTGTAGGCATTATTTGCACAGTGTTTTCTTCAACCCGCCATCTAGCTGTGTGAGCTTGTTCACATTTTGTTTAAATATTGATAATATTATCGTCTCTAGAAAACCACTTGAGTTACTTTTTTCAAGCAGCATTCATATATTTTACGTAATCCGTATCCACCGCTGTAGTAGTGTATACGTTGACCTTGTAGGCATTATTTGCACACTGTTTTCTTCAACCCGCCATCTAGCTGTGTGACCTTGTTCACATTCTGTCTAAATATCCATAATATTACCGTCTCCAGAAAAAACACCGGAGTGACTTTTTTCAAGCAGCCATAATATATTTTACGTAATCCGTATCCACCGCTGTAGTAGTGTATACGTTGACCTTGTAGGCATTATTTGCACACTGTTTTCTTCAACCCGCCATCTAGCTGTGTGACCTTGTTCACATTCTGTCTAAATATCCATAATATTACCGTCTCCAGAAAAAACACCGGAGTGACTTTTTTCAAGCAGCCATAATATATTTTACGTAATCCGTATCCACCGCTGTAGTAGTGTATACGTTGACCTTGTAGGCATTATTTGCACACTGTTTTCTTCAACCCGCCATCTAGCTGTGTGACCTTGTTCACATTCTGTCTAAATATCCATAATATTACCGTCTCCAGAAAAAACACCGGAGTGACTTTTTTCAAGCAGCCATAATATATTTTACGTAATCCGTATCCACCGATGTAGTAGTGTATACGTTGACCTTGTAGGCATTATTTGCACACTGTTTTCTTCAACCCGCCATCTAGCTGTGTGAGCTTGTTCACATTTTGTCTAAATATTGATAATATTATCGTCTCTAGAAAAACCACTTGAGTTACTTTTTTTCAAGCAGCATTCATATATTTTACGTAATCCGTATCCACCGCTGTAGTAGTGTATACGTTGACCTTGTAGGCATTATTTGCACACTGTTTTCTTCAACCCGCCATCTAGCTGTGTGTATTATCGTTTCCAGAAAAACCAACTGAGTTTTTGTTGTTGTTGTTGTTTTTTTAAAAATAATGCCAGGCAAAGGCAGGCCGCCACGCAGAGGCCGTGCTAGGGGCCGTGCTGCTATGCAATCCTGTGGCCCTAGCAAATTGCCCAGTTTTAAAAAGCCAATGACCCTGAACTCCCAAAATGCTGAAGAGGTAGTTGACTGGCTTACACAGCACACCCCATCCTCTACCGTTTCTAACTTTACCACAACATCCTCCTCATCCTCCACTGCTATGGCCACCCCACGTAACACTTCCTCCACCACCGGTGCCCCTTCTTCACTGGGGTCAGAGGAGTTATTTTCCCATGAGTTTCTTGAACTGAGTAATGCGCAACCATTATTGCCAGAAGAAGATGAAGGAGATGAGGACCTTACACCAGATTTAATTCTGGCAGAGAACACGATAGAGATGGACATAATGAGTGATGAGGAGGAGGTCCCCGCTGCTGCTTCCTTCTGTGATGTGTCAGAAGAAATTGATGCATCTGAGGAGAATGATGATGAGGAGATTGATGTTTTGTGGGTGCCTAGTAGAAGAGAGCAAGAGGAGGGTAGTTCAGATGGAGAGACGGAGAGTCAGAGAGGCAGTAGGAGAATAAGACTTAGAAGAAGCAGGGAGGACAGCCCGCAGGGATCAGTAGGACAACAACATGTATCGGCACCTGTGTTCAGCCGGCCAACGCACCCGCCATTGCCGCCAATACCGCCAACTCCGCCAACTTCTACTGTTACCGCCAGATCGCACACTTCCAAAAAGTCAGCAGTGTGGGATTTTTTTAATGTGTGTGCCTCTGACAAAAGCATTGTAATTTGCAATGAGTGCAGTCAGAAACTGAGCCTTGGTAAGCCCAACAGCCACATAGGTACAACTTCTATGCGAAGGCACATGAGCGGCAAGCACAAAGCACTTTGGGAGCAACACCTCAAAGGCAACAGGCAAACTAAAAGCCACACTCCTTCTGGTCCAGCATCTTACTGCTCTACCTCTGCTCTCCTTGACCCGTCTGAACCACCCTCCACTCCGCCTTCCACCTTGACCAACTGTTCCCATTCCCAGTCATCTGCCACCAGCCAAGTTTCTGTGAAGGCCATGTTTGAGCGTAAGAAGCCAATGTCTGACTGTCACCCCCTTGCCCGGCGTCTGACAGCTGGCTTGTCTGCACTCTTAGCCCGCCAGCTTTTACCATACCAGCTGGTGGACTCTGAGGCCTTCCGCAAATTTGTAGCAATTGGGACACCGCAGTGGAAGGTACCCTGTACCCAGCCGCAATTTTTTTTCTAAAAAGGGAATACCACACCTGTACCAACATGTGCAGAGCCAAGTTACCGCATCTCTGTCACTTAGTGTTGGGCCAAAGGTCCATATGACTACTGACGCATGGTCCTCCAAGCATGGTCAGGGCAGGTATGTCACCTACACTGCCCACTGGGTGAACTTGGTAATGGCTGGGAAGCAGGGAATGGGTAGCTCAACAACAACAGTGGAGTTAGTGTCACCGCCACGGATTGCACGCGGTTCTGCCACCACCTCTACTCCTCCATCGCTCTCTACCTCGTCTTCTTCTTCTTCTTACTCTGCTGCTGGGTCCTCCTTCTCCTCCTCCACACCTGTGCACCCCCAGCTCCCCCTAGGCTATTCGACATGCCAGGTACGCCGTTGTCACGCTGTCTTGGGGATGACGTGCCTGGAAAGCAAAAACCATACCGGATCTGTACTCCTGTCATCTCTGCAGTCACAGGCCGATCGGTGGCTGACCCCACAACCTTTTTGAACTGGGTGGTAGGACTGGATCTGCACAGCTGGGGATTTTTTTCCCCCGTTACTGGGTGCTTATGCGCGATGCCTGCAGGCTCATGCGACCTTTTGAAGAGGTGACAAATATGGTCAGTCGCACCGAAGGCACCATCAGCGACCTAATACCCTTCGCTTTCTTCCTGGAGCGTGCCGTGCGACGAGTGACAGATGAGGCTGTAGACCAGCGTGACGAGGAGCTGGAAGCGCACGATTTCTGGTCGGAATCACCAGAACGAACCCAGGCACCTGCTGCAACGCAGGGAGAGGTGCCAGAAGTGGAGTCAGAGGAGGAAGGTGGCTTTGTGGAGGAGGAGGAGGAGGACCAACAGGAGCAGGCTTCCCAGGGGGCTAGTGGTGACCTTTTGGGGACCCCTGGTCTTGTACGTGGCTGGGGGGAGGAGACCGTGGATGATGCAGTCCTTGATAATGAGGAAGCGGAGATGGATAGCTCTGCATCCAACCTTGTGAGAATGGGGTCTTTCATGCTGTCATGCCTGTTGAAGGACCCCCGTATCAAGAGGCTTAAGGAGAAGGACCTGTACTGGGTCGCAACGCTACTAGACCCTCGGTACAAGCATAAAGTGTCAGAAATGTTACCAACATACCACAAGTCCGAAAAGATGCGGCATTTACAAACCAGCCTGCAAAACATGTTGTACAATGCTTTTAAGGGTGATGTCACTTCAGGAACTCATCAACATTCCAGGGGCAGAGGTGCCAGTAATCCTGCCACGAGCACACCTGCAAGGACAAAGCCCTTTGGCCAGTCTGTAACGTCAGACATGCAAATGTTTTTCTGTCCAAGGCAGCGCCACAACCCTTCTGGATCCACCCTCAAAGAACGCCTCGACCGGCAGGTAGCGGACTACCTGGCATTAACTGCAGATATCGACACTCTGAGGAGCGATGAACCCCTGGACTACTGGGTGCGCAGGCTTGATCTGTGGCCAGAGCTGTCACAATTTGCCATGAACCTCTTGTCTTGCCCAGCCTCAAGTGTGCTCTCAGAAAGGACCTTCAGTGCAGCAGGAGGGATTGTAACTGAGAAGAGAACTCGCCTAGGTCACAAAAGTGTCGATTACCTGACCTTTATTAAAATGAATGAGGGGTGGATCTCGGAGGGTTACTGCACGCCGGAAGACTTGTTCTGACTTCTATGCAGCTGTCCTTCTCTTCAAGCCTCATGACTCCACACACAGCTGTCCTTTAGCGTCCTCCTCCTCCCTCCGCCACCGTTACAAACTAGGGTGCAAACCCTACTGGTTTAATTTTTTCTGGCCTCTGTGCTTCAGTGGCTGCAACCAAAAAAACTGGGCAAACAATGTCTACAAGGTCAACGTATGGCAAAAAATGACTATTTTCAGCATTTATATGGCATATTTTTTCTGGCAACTGTGCTTCAGTGGCTGCGTCCAAAAAAATGCATATTTTCTGCATTTATATGGCATAATTTTTCTGGCCTCTGTGCTTCAGTGGCTGCAACCAAAAAAATGCATATTTTCAGCATTTATATGGCATAATTTTTCTGGCCTCTGTGCTTCAGTGGCTGCAACCAAAAAAATTTATATTTTCAGCATTTATATGGCATAATTTTTCTGGCAACTGTGCTTCAGTTGACCTTGTAGGCATTGTTTGCCCAGTTTTTTTGGCCGCAGCCACTGAAGCACAGAGGCCAGAAAAAATATGCCATATAAATGCTGAAAATAGTCATTTTTTGCCATACGTTGACTCAACGTATATGGCAAAAAATTACTATTTTCAGCATTTATATGGCATATTTTTTCTGGCAACTGTGCTTCAGTGGCTGCGACCAAAAAAACTGGGCAAACAATGCCTACAAGGTCAACGTATGGCAAAAAATGACTATTTTCAGCATTTATATGGCATATTTTTTCTGGCAACTGTGCTTCAGTGGCTGCAACCAAAAAAACTGGGCAAACAATGTCTACAAGGTCAACGTATGGCGAAAAATTACTATTTTCAGCATTTATATGGCATATTTTTTATGGCAACTGTGCTTCAGTGGCTGCGTCCAAAAAAACTGGGCAAACAATGCCTACAAGGTCAACGTATGGCAGTTGTTTAAAGAGAACAGTAGATTACTAGCCAGCAAAGCTACCTAAGCTAAAATGTCCCTCAAATCCCTGCAGACTTCTGTCCCTCCAATACAGAGCAGTATCAAGCAGATTACTAGCCAGCAAACTTACTATCATCTGTCCCTGAAATCACTAACAGCTCTCCCCTACACTATCTCTTCCAAGCACACACAGGCAGATTTTTCAGATACATTTTTGCCCTTGATCCCCCTCTGGCATGCCACTGTCCAGGTCGTTGCACCCTTTAAACAACTTTAAAATCATTTTTCTGGCCAGAAATGTCTTTTCTAGATGTTAAAGTTCGCCTTCCCATTGAAGTCTATGGGGTTCGCGAACCGTTCGCGAACCGCTCGCATTTTTGCGCAAGTTCGCGAATATGTTCGCGAACTTTTTTTCCGACGTTCGCTACATCCCTACCTGTCAAGAATATGTGGGCAGATTGGCTCCACTAATACAGCTTAGAGGAGTCAATTACTCATACAGTACTTGTTTCTCCATGGGAGTAAGGGGCATTTATGTATGCAAAGTGAGTTCATTTTGGATGTATGATAAAAGCTGTCTGCTGTTTGCTAGCAGATGCCTGCATTAGATAGAACCTAGTTTGGCTCCCTCACTACTTGCTCTCTGACATCCATTCATCATTGCTGTGTACCAACTGCAAGGTGTCTGCCAACTCAGAGGAAGAAGATGACTGTCTCTGTCTCTAAGGGATCAGCATGGAAACATTTCCAGATATAACTGGGCTTTTTTAATTTAATTTTGAGGCAGTACTACAGACAGCACTTAAAGGACACTAAATAGCAAAGCTGCCATCTGAGATTGCTTGGTTTTAGAGAGAGGTAGGTGAATGGTAGTAACATAAGAACTTCTCTACCAAGGAATTGCATTATTTAGTATTTTGCTATTAAATTGCTATTAAATACAAATGGCACAGGAGTTTTGAAGGAAGGTGCTACACCAGCATATAGGTAAGCGCTCTCTCTTTGTGTGTTATCCCATAACAATGCCTCTACTAAATGTACTGAATGGGCCTCATTTATGATGATTGGAGCAGGTTGCAAAGAGCAAAAAACAGGCACAAATTTTTGTGCCCCACATTTTGTGTCCATATGGGCTTGTCCTGGAGGCTGGAGGACAAGGATCTACTCCTTTCCCATTAATACAGTGCTGCAGACTTGTATTTTAAAAACTTTTTAAAAAACTATTGGTGCATCATAGTAGTAAGCATTACTATTTCTCTCTATTCTAACTATATGACTGGAGTGGGCTTTATATTCCTCTCCATTCTCAGGTTTGTCCGTTCTGCAAAAGGTTCTAGACACAGCGGCTGAGAAGAACTGGCAGGTGACAGCTGTGAATATTCTTACTACCACTGAGGAGGGTTACCGTCTACTTTTTCAGGACTTAGACAAGAGCAAGGACCGGCAGATTGTGATAGACTGCGAGTCAGAGAGGCTGAATGCAATACTAACCCAGGTAGTGTTAACATTATCCTAAACTCATATCGGCCATATGTAATAAAAAATGCTGAGTTTGTGCAGGAACAAGACTAGAACTCCATGACGCGCCTGGAGCCGACACGTCGCTATGAGACAAAACGCATGTGACGTGTCGGATGTTCTAAAGAAATAGGAAGTGAAGGAGAAATAGCAGGTAAGAACTACATTTATCCGACTGTCGGATGAAAACGCAGCCCTGTGAGTGTGGATCTTTCTATAAAACCATTAGGCGGGGGTGCAATGAGGCTGTGACCACAAAATACATATAGAGAAATAAAAGAGTCCTCTGCACTCAACCCATTATCAATATATTTAAGACAGAGACATTTTGTGCATACTGCTACTGAAAAATGCCTTCCCCTTTAAACAAAACAGGGATTGTTTGTCCATATATTGCAGTATATTTAAGTTGGCCAACTACGTCAAAGTCATCCCTGGTATGGCCAGTCCTACACTCAAATTGCATCTGATTCATTAAATTCTATTGCTTCATTATACATTCTATTATGCAAATCATAAAACCAGCTCATTTTGTTTTCTTTGCAGAGATGTTAGCCATGAAAATGTATATGCACTATTTATATCTCCTCATTTTATTATAGTTTTGGGTAATTATATGCACATGTGGAATCAAAATATTAAGTAGACCCAGGCATTCATATTTATAGTTCAGAAAATGTAATTAACGCTCACACCTACAGTATGTCCATGTGTATCAGTTGTGTCACACAAACCATGCCAATATAGCTTAGTGCCCCTGCTGGGCAAATCCTCACTTCCAAATTAAGCAGTGGAAAAATGTGTTGAAGCGTGATGGTAAAATGCAGGAAATAAGTGTTATGCTTTTATTAAAAGGGTATACTTTTAGAAAGTGCATGTTTTCTATGCCTTCCCATTTTGACAGCTCAGCCTGCAGTCCCGGATTCTTACTGAAATGTCCCAACTTTCTCATTGATCTCCTTACACTAAACACTAGAAAAAGAAACAATGGGGCAAATTCACTAAGAATCGAAGTTGCGCCAGGCGCAACTTCGCCGCTCTTCGCCGCTCTTCGCCAGGCGAATTTTCGCCAGCGCTCCGCAAATTCACTAAAATGCGAAGTTGCGCACAGGGGTAGCGAAAGGTTGCGGAGTTGCACTAGCGTTGTTTCGCTATATAAAGCGAAGTTGCGCTAGCGAAGGCTAATTTGCATACGGCGCGAAATTCAAATTTCAATGGAGGAACACGTATCTGCACTACAAATGCCTAGAAAACCTTCAAATCTGCAAATAAAAATTTTATTTTGCCCTACACATGTGCCCACTGTCTAGGTAAGTTGCCATGAGTCAGGAAAAGTAGGGGGGAGGAAGGGGAGCCCCAAAAATTTTTCGATCTTTTTCAGCCTATCAGCCATCATGTAGAAAACACGCCAGCGTTTTTTGGGACTTAGAAAAAATTTTGACTTTTTTTGAAACAATCCCTATCTACTCTATTGCGCTTCGCCAGGTCTGAGGTGGCGAAGGAAGTCTAGCGTAAAAGGTAGCGTTCGCTACACTGCGCAAGTTAGTGAATTTGCGTAGTTTCGTCGCTAGCGAAGATTCGCCTGGCGTAAGGTTGCGAAGTAACACTAGCGAAACTACGCCAGCGTTCATTAGTGAATTTGCGCATTAGCGAAAATGGCCAACGCTAGCGAATTAACGCTAGCGTTCGGCGCTTCGCGCTTTAGTGAATTTGCCCCAATGTTTCTAGTTAATTACATAAGGGAGCTTTTGGCAGGGAGCCCAGAATAATCAGCGCCTGCACTTGGATACAATTATAACTAATAAGATAAGCAGGACTCTTGGGGGGGATTGAAATTTGCAGCTTAAAGATCAATCACCTTCATTAGCAAAACTGTAATAGCACATAAAGCAAAACCCTAAAACCACCATAAATCTGATCAAATGTTCCATAACCTGCCAAATTGTATAAAACGGATGCAGTATTTAACGGTGGATGGTGACAAAATTGGTGTGGTCATAAAATTCCTCGCACTACACACTCCATATCTTTTTGTCCCGCTTTACGTTTTTTCAAATGTCGGATGATATAGTTGTCCCAAACATAAAGTAGACAGCTTCCAACTGGGGTTGTAATCTGGCCCATATAAATTATATCTGATTCCAATGTTATTAAAAGGGAAGAAACACAACCAATATAGGAAAGCCAGTATTTTGTTTTTCAGAAAAGATGGCCACCCTACTTCTAATGCATTTTGCACAGACAGAAACATGATCCCCTCATGGGTCAGTATTGCCAAACAATGTGGAATTGACTTTAGGAAACGTATGAAAAACCATGTACTTTAGTGAAGATATTTGGCGTGGTTTGGAAGAGACCATCATGCTCACTTATTTTACTTATTCTTTGAAATATATAATGTTTCTAGAGTTAACTTACTTTTAGTAGCATCAAATGCAGGCATTGTTTGTGTAGACATGAATATTATTTTGTACTATTCATCATTTGGTGGCGATACATTACAAATAATGTGGGTACTTATGCTATTGCATTTTTATTTATATTTGTTTCAGCATTTGTGCCTCGATTTTTAGAAATTTCTTGCAACTTCTATAATTCAGCAAAGAGTTGCGGTTTGTTAAAGTTAGATTTTTAATTCTTCGGAATCTGTATTTTCTAAATGTGGATTAAAGTAAGTGATTTTGTGGGTCAGGATGTTTTGTGACTTTTATATTCTGGAGTGTTGTCTTTGTATGTAAGAGCGAGGGCCATATTTATTTTAATAAAAGGTTTGCATGGCAAGGAGTGTGTTTAGATGCAAGTTCTTTTAATAAATGGTGTCTATAAGCAGCACTGTAATAGAAGGTTTATGTCCCTTTTAAAAGGATACTATAACTGCAGTTGTGATTGTGTGCCATAGGCCCTCTTAGACCTGGCGAACTGATGAGATGAAGTTACATCCTCCTCACTCTTATGTCCACGGCATCATATCCTGTATGATGGAAACTCATAGAAGTTCTAGAAAACACTGGCATTTTTTAAAGTCCTAACTATTCAAGATTTTTGTGTTAATTTTTTTAACCAATTTGAGGGGCATGCTACATTTGTTTTAGGGTGGACTCATGTCTAGGATCTCTTTAGTCTTTATTTCACTTCCTAGGAAATTTGTAATAATAAGTGACCACTTCAAGCATTTGCATCAACATCTGTAATAAAGACATATATATGACCTATATGTATGAATTAACTCTAGCGAAACTTTGCCACAATTAGCATAGTGGTAATGAATTTACAACTGGTGTTGTAAATTTACATCTGGTGTGAAGTATGGCAGAGCGTTCGCTGTCCAAAATTTTGCCTTTTGGTTATTTTGTCCCTTGGAGTCAGAATTTTTCCCCCTCTGAGGCAAATTGGAGAGGCTTCAAATGTTTTTTTTTTTTGCCTTCCTCTGCCATCAACTAGTAGTTACGCAGGTTATATATAGACCTAAAAGGTTGAACTTGATGGACGTGTGTCTTTTTTCAACCTAACTTACTATGTAACTATGTACTTTCTAAGGGAAAAATACAGTAGCTGCAATGGAATACATGGACTGGTCACTCATTCCTATAGTTGCCGATTATAGATATGTTCTAGCAACTATAGCATGCACCCCTGTCCAATCAACACCTCAGGATACAGATAGTCATGTTTGTCAGATAACACTCATGCAGTTGGACCCTACCTAAGCCTAAAGGAGTTGCTCTTTTATTTTGGTTGGGGGGGGGGGTTCCAGAAGGGAAACCGCAGAAATGTTGTCTCTTGATTTTTAGTGCAAATACACATATTTGAAACTCGTTATTCCTGTGCATGTTTCATTCAAATCTCTGTTAAAAAACACAGGGAAAAAATTAGTCGAAAATTCAAACTGATTGACCCTTATTCATCTTCTGTTCTACTACAAACACTTCTCCTATGAAGTGTAGTAGCCTTGAATAAACACAACCATTTTTTTGCTACCTTGGAGTGCTCTCCTCATTTGTAAATTCACTTCTCCTATGAAAATCATATCAAACCAAATTTTTTCTCCTTTCAGGTCGTAAAGCTGGAGAAAAACGTTATCGGATATCATTATATTCTCGCAAACCTGGTAAGTAGACTTGTATTTGTACTCAGGTAAAATGCACTGTTAGAAGCGCTACTGTTGCACTTGAGTAAATCTGTTACTGTTTCTAGATTAAAAGCGGCCACACATACAGGCTGATATAGCTGCCGATTTCAAACATCGTTCAATAAGGTTGTTCTTTCCTAACGGGTTGCGTAGGACCCTATAATAATCCAATCATTGGTCCATGGGCCAAGCAGGCAGCTGGGAAAAGTCCTGCGCTACAATAAAACTTACTCTGCCATTCAGGCCCGAAATTATCTTCCGTGGTACATTGCGTGTCCCTTGATCTGATAAAAACAAATATTCCCAGCACTTTTAGCAGCAAGAGAGAGGATAGTATGTAAAGACCCTTCCCCTGACTGCTAGTGACCGGGAAGTCACTGTGTTTGGTAAGATTCTTTAATTTGCCACTTAATATATAAACTATATAAAATCAGTTGGTTAAGTAGTCATTCTGGGAGTATAGTTTTCCTTTTAACCCCAAATGGGTGGTTTGTAAGTACCCATCTTTATTACACTGGAGTGACCATCATTTTTTGTCTTGGCTTTCCAAGAATAGTACAGGATATTCTCCTTACTTTGTATTTTATGTCTTTTTCCCACATATCTGCCCATTTTTTTGACAAACGGTATGTAACGTCTACTCAAATACTACACAATATATATCCTTTCTGCTCCCTTGCAGCTAAAAGCATTGGTATTATTTATTTTTATTGTTTATTTCTACAGAGGATTCTTTGGGAGGTCCTTACTTCCCAGCAAAGAGGTCAAGGGTATTATATCGCTGATTTTATTAGGAAAATTTACCTTGATCTGGTTGGTTGTTCCTTTTGTTAGGGTTTCATGGATATTGACATGCAGAAGTTCAAAGAAGCAGGTGCCAACGTGACAGGATTCCAGTTGGTGAATTACACAGACCAGTTGGTATCCAGAATTATGCAGCAGTGGAAGAATTATGATGGACGGGAACAACCTCGTGTGGACTGGAAGACGCCAAAGGCAAGTTGTTACCACTTTTAAATTTCATCATACCAGCTTCCGATTTTCTGATCTAATTAGGCCATCTTTTTCATGTCTGGGCTGTTGTTGTGAAGCTACAGTAAGCTTAGGGGATGTTGTAAATCAGTATGCAGATGGATGATAGATAGATAGATAGATAGATAGATAGATAGATAGATAGATAGATCTGCCCATTGTGTGCTATGAAACAAAATAAAATGGGAGCTACTGGGGCATCTTTGTAGGCACATACCTTTCCCATTAAATAGCTATGGAGTCCTTGGTTATAGAAGCCAAAAGGCTAAGGAGTAGTATTTATAGTCCAATTCGTTATTGCACTGTAGTTCTCCCATAATTGGATTCAATAGAAGATTGTATAAAATACTATAAAACGACATGGGTAGAAAGGAACAGCTTTAAGCAATTATTTAGCCAGGACCCACTATTTCAATTTAGAAAATGTGATTTATTTTATGCAACTGCTTATCACTTGATTAGGAAAGAAGTTCATCCACACAGAATGTTTCAGTCAATGTAACCTCTGGTGGATGTATCTTCTTCCTTCAGATGTCTGATAAACCATTGGTTATGCCCCATCATTATATTAAGGACTTATCTTTGACTATTTCTGAGTGTTAATAAGCAGCAAGTAACCTTACTTAATTCCATAGAACTGGATAAAGAAGGCAGGTAAGGTATACTTTAATCTCATAAATATCTCCAACTGCTGTGACAATTAAACCCAGTTATTGGTAGGCGGCATCCAAAATAACATAATGTTGTTATAATTTATCATAAACATAATTTTGTGGAGGAAAAAAAAACAATAAGTCAAACCATCAAGAAATACAGTATTGTTTCATTGAACATCAGTAAAGTGTTGGCTGAAACTCACAGATGTGTGAAAGTGGGATCCAGTCACAAAGGAACCATGATTTTCCTTGAGGGATGGTGTTAATCTTTTAATGTACATGACTGGAAGTGTGAATTGTTGTGAAGCCACCAGGGTAAGGATCTCAATGTGGAATTGTAGGGTGATGACAATCAGTTTCTCAGGCCCTTTCCTCTGTTCAGGGATGATTTTTCCGCATAAATGGCCTCTTTCACACCCTTTTTCAAACCATCTGTTCTTTCTATCCAAAATTTGCACAGTGTTGTCCTCAAAGGAGTGCCCCTGTTTCTTGGGATGTAGATAGACTGCTGAGTCTAGTCCTGAGGAGTTAGCATTTCTATGTTGGGCAATTCTCTTAAAAATAAGGTGTTTTGTCTCCCCAATGTATAGATCAGAGTACTCTTCACTACACTGGACAGCATAGATGAAATTGCTCTTCATGTGCTTTGTTGTTGGGTCTTTAGGATGCACCAATTTTTTAATGGTATTTTCTTATGGTGTTGCTGGGTCTGAAATACACAGGAATTTGATGTTTCTTGAAAATTCTGATATTCCGGTCACATATGGGATGACTATGTTGCTTTGCTTGCTATGCTTCTCCCCTCTATTTGGTGTGGTCTTTTTGCTTGGCTTAGATTTTGTTTTGATAAAGGCCTAGTCTGGGCATCCACAAATTTTCAGAGCTCCTTTCAGATGTTGGTATTGATTGCCACAGTTTCAGGCCAATGGTGTAAAGAGTTCTTATAACTCCCAGTTTATGTTCCAGATGGTGATGGGAATCAAACAAGAAATACTTCAATATACAGGTTTCCCCCCTCTTTAAAAACCATTATACAGTCTAAAAATGCCTGTTTGCTGTCTTTCACATCTTCCCTAATGAACTTGATGTTTTTGTCCATCGAGTTTTAGTACTAAGGGAAAGTTGGAACCTCATGTGATTTAATTTTGACCCAGGTGTCATCCACATATCTGAACCAATGACTTGGTGCTGTTCCCTTGAAGGTATTCAGGGCTTTCTTTTCCACTTCTTCCATGTAAAGGTTTGCTACGATTGGAGACACAGGTGAACCCATGGCACAGCAATGTTTTTGTCTATTAAAGACTTCCTTGTGCTTGAATTAAGTGGAATTAAGGCATCAGTCCAATAAGGAACAAACTTGTTAAGAGTTAAGAATTGTTCTGCTGCTGAGGGTGGTGTCTTGTTTCAGTCATTTCCTCACTGTTCCAATTGGCTCGGATGTGGGTATGCTTGTCATTAGAGATGTAACATCATAGGACGCCATAGTCTTATTGGTCTCCATTTTAATCTCATGCACTTTGTTGCCAAAGTCCGTGAAGGTCTAAATGTAGCATTAAAGGGGTTGTTCAGCTGTTCTCAGTTAGCTTGCCTAAAAGTTAGCTTCCATTTGCGACCATTTTTCTAATGCTGAAGTTTAAAGTTTAATTTTTTTTACCTTCTTATGTCTTTCTAAAGCAGCTGGGGGGGGTGGGGTCATAGACTCTGTAACTGTTCTAAATTGATACATTAGTTGATACATTTCTTATCTTCATTAAAGGCAGCTGTTAGAATTGATACAATAGTTATTAATATTCCCACAGATGCTGCTGAGAAATGTATCAACTAATGTTGCAAAATTGTAACAGTTTAGATTCTGCACCTAAATTACTGAGCTGCCTGACTGAAATACCAGAGACAGGAACTAGTGTGTGTGTGCATCAGGGCCGGAACTAGGGGTAGGCAGAAGAGGCACGTGCCTAGTGCGCAAATGTGGAGGGGCGCCAGGTACCATACCTCTTTTGCCACCTTACCCCTAGTTTAGAAGCTTCTTTACCCACCTGTGAGAGCAATCGGCACTTCCTAGACGTGTGCGCTCTTCTGCACATGCGCGCACGGAAGCTCGACTTGTGCGCTTCAGCTCCCTAGTGCACGCGCGCCTGTGCGTGCGCGCGTCCTTCAGAAGGGGCGATGTAGTCTCCGACCCTAACCCACCCATCCTAACCCACACCTAGCCCACCATTCCCCCTCAATTTATAGACCCCCGCCCGCCAGATGGCATGAAAGGCATGAATTTAGGGTCCGGAAGCCAGCAGTGCTAGGTCATGAGCGGGGAGAGCAGGAGAAGAGCTCAAACCGGCCCTGCTCGCTACCTGAAGATGTTGTGCAGGAGCCAGCCTTAATCTGCCCGACCAACGGGTCCTGCAGGTTTTGGGCTGGCCCACACATCACTAACAGGAACATTCAACTTTAAACTTCAGTTTTATTTCAACAGTCAAACATTAAAAATGGAAAGCAACTGAAAAAGTTTTTATTTCTGGGGAATAATCTGAAAACAACTGAATTGCAAAAAGTGTTTGGAAGGTGAACAACCCAAATTCCAACTGTGGTGTCTGAAGGCCTGGCCAAAGCATTTTATCTCACATAATAAACACGACAGTAACATACAGCTCAATAGATAAAATCTATTTCAGTGTTTCGTCACTTGGTCACACACAAAGATACAGTTGCAGCCGAGCCAGGCCAAGCCGGGCAGGCGCCCTAGGCAACCTGGGCAGTGGCGGCACCGGCTGACACCGCGCATTGGAATTTACGCGCGCATGCACAAATTTACACTGGCCCGCATGCACAGACTGATGCTGGCGTGCACACACAGATTGACGCTGATGAGCACGTGCAGATTCACGATGGCGCGCATGTGCAGATTGACGCTGGCATAGCGGGCTCTCATGGGCAGGACTCACAAAAGAAGGATATTGCACAAGGGAGAGAGGGGACCAGACTTGGGGTAGGCGACGGAGCAGGTACGTGCCTGGCGCCCCCCCCCCAGCTTTGCGCCCTAGGCACATGCTTACTCTGCCTACCCCTTGGCCCGGCCCTGAGTTACAGGGTATAGCTTCCGGTTCTTTTCTGTCTCACTCTCTTCTGAATAGAAAGGTAAAATAAAGGTTAACAACTATGCTTTTTATACATCTAGCAAATATATTTCCTACCTAGAAGACTCATTTGAAATAAAAATGTTTCTGGAGAGTGTCTTTCCATAACACGCTGTGCGGCTATGAACTCACATAAAGGCCTGTTGGGTTCTGCTATTTCATGACATTAGTCTTCTATTCACTAGAGACTATTTTTAGCTGTTCATTATGGTCACCTGCTAACCTGAACAATCACTGAAAACATTATCGATATGTAGCATTTATCTTGCAATTGTTTCATCGTAAATAGACAGTGAAATACAACTTGAGGGCATAGCATACAGAACATCCAACTAATCTTTATTTAAAGAAAAAATAAACCCTAAAATGAATATGGCTTAAAATGCCATGTTTTATATACTGAACTTATTGCACCAGTCTAAAGTTTCAGCTTCTCAATAGCAGCAATTATCCTTGTCACAGGGGGTCACCATCTTGGAAATTTTCTGTCACACTCACATGCTCAGTGGGCTCTGAGAAGCTGTTGAGACGCTATGCTTAGGGGTCGTCTTAAATTTTCAAGTAGAAAATGAGGTTGGCCTGTAATATAAGCGGATTACGGGCAGCAGCAATTCTGGGGCTGCCGCCACTCTATCCCACTCCATGCTTAAAAATCAGCATCAAAAGGGGGCAGCGTCGCTAGTGCATTGAGCGCAATTGTGCTCTCTGCACTAGCGGAACCGGATCCGGAAATTTGTCTCTTAAAGTTACAAGAGGTGGCTATTTGCCGCCCCTTGTAACTGGCCTCTCACTGCTGCCTGAGGCAAGGTTCTCACCTTAGAATATAAATATAAATACGAATAAGTCCCAAACCTTATGTACCCCTAGTAACCTTGTATTTCATGGTGCTGCTTAGTACTGATAAGTTGCACTATACCCTCTTGTTCTTCTTTCTTGTACTGTTACTGGAAGATGCAGAGAGACTTACATTGCTGCTGCAGAGTTCCTTTGTGTTTTTAGAAAAGACGAATATGGAGTATGGTTTGTGAGTGTGTTTTTAATTATTTCTTAAAATTGTAAAAGCACTTCTGCACATGCCGCTCTTTATTGTCCTCAAGGGAAAAAGAACGTTGAAAGCTGGTCAGATCTGCCCTTGATTTTGAGATATGCAGAAACAATTTCTGTGTTTGTGAGTATAATATACCAATGGGATACTCGCATTCTCAAGTGTGGGTATAAGCTATACCCTTATATCTTCTTTCACTACCACTGAAATGGATGTATAATTAACACTAGAAATAACTAAAGGTGAAAGTCCTTTTATCACACTGATTTATAAACACTTTTTAAAGGGATACTGTTATGGGAAAAAACATTTTTTTCAAACTAAATCAGTTAATAGTGCTGCTCCAGCAGAATTCTGCACTGAAATCCATTTCTCAAAAGAGCAAACAGATTTTTTTATATTCAATTTTGAAATCTGACATGGGGCTAGACATTTTGTCAATTTCCCAGCTGCCCCTGGTCATGTGACTTGTGCCTGCACTTTAGGAGAGAAATGCTTTCTGGCAGGCTGCTGTTTTTCCTTCTCAATGTAACTGAATGTGTCTCAGTGGGACATGGGTTTTTACTATTGAGTGTTGTTCTTAGATCTACCAGGCAGCTGTTATCTTGTGTTAGGGAGCTGTTATCTGGTTACCTTCCCATTGTTCTTTTGTTTGGCTGCAGGGGGGGGAGGGAGGGGGTGATATCACTCCAACTTGCAGCACAGCAGTAAAGAGTGATTGAAGTTTATCAGAGCACAAGTCACATGACTTAGGGCAGCTGGGAAATTGACAAAATGTCTAGCTCCATGTCAGAT
Organism: Xenopus laevis; assembly: GCF_017654675.1. NCBI lineage: Eukaryota > Metazoa > Chordata > Amphibia > Anura > Pipidae > Xenopus > Xenopus laevis. The sequence continues at coordinate 22,692,791 of NC_054375.1, forward strand.
TTCAAAATTGAATATAAAAAAATCTGTTTGCTCTTTTGAGAAATGGATTTCAGTGCAGAATTCTGCTGGAGCAGCACTATTAACTGATTCATTTTGAAAAAATTTTTTTTTCCCATGACAGTATCCCTTTAAGCACTGTTTGGATTGAGAATGCTGCACTATATTTTTTTTCTGTTTTTCCCCCCAAAAAAACTCATTGGAGGAATACAGCAATCCCCTTTTGGAATAAAGTTCTCACCTTGCCTCATGGCACGAGCGGCCCTGGCTACAGGGCTGATTATTAAATTCTCATGCTAATTGCACTGGTTTCTGTGCTGCCATGTTGTCACGGTCAGCACCCTAAACCAGAACTAGTGCCAAGCTCCCTAGTCTCGGCTCGGCTTCACCAGTAGTGTGACCGCCTTTGGCTTCGGGAGGAGCCCTCAGCGTACTCAGATGCCACCTGGACTTTTCAAGAGGAGCAAGGCGAGGAGTTCTGGCAAGCAAAGGGGCACGACAGTTGTAAAAGTCAGTTAGGCCGAAGGTAGCGGTACAACAGGATAAGGCAGAATCATAGTCAGGCAGGCTGGGTCGAGGCAGGTGGATAACCAGGATCGTCAGGAAGGCAAAGGGTCAAACCGGGTAGTCAATCAGAATAGGATCAGGCAGAAGGAGTAGTCAAGATACAGGCTGCGTCGGAGTATGGATATCAGGATGGTCAAAACAGGCAAGATCACAACAGGAGATCAATATCAAACAGGAACAGACGCACAAAGGCTCAGAGGCACCAAGAAAACAAGTCCTATCACGGGCAATGATCATAATAAAACCGTCCCTTTTAATACATTTAAGTTTCGCGCCATTGCCGTAATCACGCCTGTGCACATGCGCCTATATTTTACGGAAGTGCGCGCCGCACGCACTTTAGGAAGCCGGCACACAGGGGGAAGAGGAGTGGCGTGGCGGGCGTCCCCGCCGCACCACTAGACTACCAGGGTTAGGTACTTTTGTTACACATGTATTATGTGTATTAATTACTAATCAGCCTTATATTGTGACATTTATATTCTATATGTACTGTATATTGTGAGTGGGGCCCTAAGCTCAGTAAGTGACAGCAGCACAGAGCATTTTCAGTGAATCAGCAGAAAAGAAGATGGGGAACTACTGGGGCATATTTGGAGGCACAGATCTTCCCTGCTAAAGGCCTGTGGTTGCCTTTGGCTGGTACAGAAGCCCAGAACATAATGTAGAACATTTTTAGTATACTTTTTATTTAAGCTTTAGTTCTCCTTTAGGTCATTTAGTGAAAAATGAGGGTAGAAACACTCTCTCATATACTGTTGTACAAAAATTTGTGGAAAGTCAATGAGTGACATCTGATTGACGATGGCTCTGCCCACTTTTTCTAACCTTGAACTGCAGTTACCCAGTGATTAACTCTGCAAAGTTTAGGGACCCTCGTATTAATATTTAAAAATGCCAGCAGTTTAAAATTAATTTAATTGACGGTTGGTGGGTGTGCCCACTATTTCTAACCTTGAGTCAGAGTTACCCAGTGACTGTTTGGGCTAAAAATAGTGTGAGGATAGCATAAATAGTGTGAGAATAAGAGCATTTTAAATTTAAACCAGTGTTCAATGGATGAAATCTGTTATTGGCTCTGCCCACTTTTAATAAGTTAAAATTTCACCCCTGTAATAAATGAAAGAAATATAATTGGCTGATGGAGGATCCACCCACTTTTTCTAACCTTGAATACATATTCACCCAGTGCAAAGTTTGGGAACCCTGGCATAAATAGTATGAGAATAGGAGTGTGTAAAACAATTAAATTCAATGGATGAAATCCATTGTTGGCTCAGTCCACTTTTACTAACCTTGACCTGCAGTCTACCAGTGACCAACCATGAAGAGTTTAGGACTCTGGCATTAATACTGTGAGAATGCCAGCAGGTTAAATTTCCACATTGAAAGTTAATGGATGAAATCTGATTGGCTGTTCATAGCTTCACCCACTTTATATGTCATCTTTTCATTCACGTTGACCCCAAGACTATGTGATTCAAGTCAGTGTGGCATCAAAGCTGTAAGACTGGCAGCAATTTAAATTTCACCATTGAAATATAATTGGTTAAATTTGATTGACTGTTGTTGACTCCTTCCACTTTTGGGCGTCCAACACATATTGCATTTTCATTTGGGTTGACCCCATGATTATGTTATTCAAGTTTGTTGAGTTCAGCTTCAAAAGCTGTAAGAGTGGAAGCAGTTTGAAAATCTTCCTTGTCAAAGTCAATGGAAAAATTGGGGCGTTTAGAAAATGGGGGCACTCAGTATAAAGAAGAGGAAGAAGAAGTATAGGTCGAAGAACAGTATGTTGGTTTTTCAAACCAACATAACAAACGTTATTAATATAAAGTTGGTTGTCTCTTTGATGCTAAAACATCCTTTGCCCTCTTCTTTTCTGGGAATGCTTTCCACTATATCTTGTAATATTGTTGGTGGGACTTGCTTCCTTTTATACATAAGAGGATGGGCAGTGATATTAGGTGTCCAGCCTTGGTTCACGTTGGCATTCCAATTCATCCCACAGGTGTTCATTTTGGTTAAGATCAGAAAAGCAGGTCAAGTTCTTCCACTCCAATCTCTGCACACCAATTCTGACCTCACTTACTAAAATAGGAAAGGGCATTCCCCAAACTCTTTCCAAAAAATAGGTAACATGGAATTAACAAGAATGTCATTGTCGTGTATTATGTAGTGGCATATGTGTCAACAATGCTGGACATGGCTTGAATAGCCAATTCCAAGGATGAGAAGGGGTATCCACATACCTTACTTTTTGACAATGTAGTGTATCTGAAACAGATTAACTACAATGACAGATGTCAGATAAGTTGCCTTTGAGTCATGCAAGCTTCAAAGAGATCAATTGAAGGAGAAGAATGACCTCAACAGTTTCTTCAGTTTCATTATTACTTGCAGATGAAAACATCGTAATGGAGTAGAACTTACAAAATTTAATGATGTCTCTAAATACTTTGTAGTACACCTCTGCTTTGACCTATGATGGAGTAAGAGTAATGGCCGAAGCCTTCCAGAGTTTAAGGAAACAACGGATAGACATTTCCCGTCGTGGGAATGCTGGGGACTGTCTAGCAAACCCTGCAGTGCCATGGGGACAAGGAATAGATATCCAGAGGGCATTACAACAGGTAAACTTGCTTCTTCCAGCTACTTGGTGGCTTTGAACAAGTTCCAGGCTGATGTAGAATCTAGAAACGTGGTTTTTTTTTAATGGTCCTAAGCATTTAAATAATTTGAACAGCAAATGCAACATTATTATCACAATTAATGATTGTAAATAGATAGTAAATCTAGTATCTCCACAGAAAATGTTGGCCATGTGAGGTGCTTATTGTTTTTATAAAGAATATATATATATATATGTATATATATTTGGTGCTTATACAGCTGAATTCATGCTTGTGTTTATTTACCTTTTCTTACTTTAAAGGTTCAGCTTGAAGGGCTATCAGGGAATGTCCAGTTCAATGAGAAAGGCCGTCGGACTAATTATACACTTCATGTGCTTGAGCTGAAACTTGAGGGAATACGTCACGTAAGTCCATAAATCTGGGTTATCCATACTATAGCATATGGCTGGTACTAATATTGTTGATCTGACTCTGAGTTAAAAAGGAACTATTAATATATTAATATAATATTTATTTTCAAAAACATAGAGAGTATAGTATTAGCTTACTGTGTGAATAGGCTATTCATTTGCATTTGTGAGTGAGGCTTGCCATATTGCTTGCGTAGCAATTGATAAGCAAATTGATCACATTTGAATTGTAGGATTAAAGTAGGGAAAATAACAAATCAGAAGATGTTCTGGCCATTAATTTACAGACAACAATCATATAAAGTACTTTGTTTTACATGATTATATCTCGTGTGTATGGCCAGCTTAAGTACATTTATGAGAATGTCATTCACAGCCCTGTCCAGATCATGCAGTAATAAAATAATGTTTGCAATTGACAGCACTCATGATGATAGATAGATGATAGATAGATGATAGATAGATAGATAGATAGATAGATAGATAGATAGAAAGATGATAGATAGATGATTGATAGATAGATAGATAGATAGAGATAAATTATAGATAGATAGATGATAGATAGAGATAAATTATAGCTAGATAGATGGATCGATAGATTGATCGATCGATAGATAGATGCTAGATAGAGATAGATGATAGATAGATAGATAGAAAGACAGACAGAAAGACAGACAGATAGATATATAGAGATAAATGATAGATGATAGATAGATAAATAGACGATAGATAGATAGATAGATAGATACTGTAGGTAGATAGATAGATAGATAGATACAGTAGATATTCTTATTACTTGTGATGTTTTCTTCTTTAGCATCTGAATTTATAGGAGACATCAAGGGGTTGGCATAGTAGATCAATTTGTAGTGTAGCAGTGATTATCTCTGTTAGAATCTTGTGTCTTTTGTACTTTTGAACAGTCAGGTCACCATGAAGTCTATTTTTATTTTACATTGTCTCCCCTACTGTTCCTTTAACGTTCATTACTGGCTTTGCACATTTCATTCTCCTTTCCATAGCCTAACAGTAAGTCTTTTGAGAGAGGGAAGCTAATTCAAAGAAAGTGCCTACACAATAAGCATTGGATGTTGTATTGTATTACTATTTCTGTGTACAGTATCTGCTTTTAGTCAGAATGTCATAGCCTTGCCACTGAATTGGTGATAATTACTCAGGAGCCCAACATTTGTATTTTATCACTCAGTTTGACTTGTGGTGCTTACCGCTGTTTACCTGTATGATTTTTTTTTCAGTCGTCTCCCACTTTTGAGATCCTCACTCTTCACAGAACATACTAGAATTAGGTCTGAATTATTACTGCCAGTGGTACAACTGAATAGCATCACTGGCGGTTTCTAGCCCAAACCTGCCAACCCACTATGCCCCTTCCCCAGTCCCGCTACCTGATCTTACCCTCAGGGAATTGTGTAGGGGGGATTAGAGTCTGCACTTTATCTGGATACCCACGGACCGCCTGTACAGTCAGGAGTCGGGGATTTTCCACCCAGAACCCAAACACTTTGCAGGTATTCCCCTGACCTGATGCACGTCACTACCATAGGGGATGCAGGAATAGGGATTGTGGGGTGCAAGCAGGGGGTCATGGATCCCTTGATCTTGTGGGTCTGTATCCCCTTTAGTTTAGCCACTGATTGCCATACTTTATATCAGGGGTCCCCAACCTTTTTCACCCATAAGCAACATTCAGATGTAAAAAGAGTTGGGGAGCATGAAAAATGTTCCTGGGTGGTGCCAAATAAAGGTTGTGATTGGCTATTGGTAACCCCAATGTGGACTGGCAGCCTTCAGGAGGCTCTGGTTGGCAGTACATCTGTTTTTTAAGCAACCCAAACTTGTGTCCATGCCAGGAATTCAAAAATAAGCACCTGCTTTGAGGCCACTGAGAGCAACATCCTAGGGGTTGCAGAGCAACATGTTGCTCACGAGCTACTAGTTGGGGATTACTGTTTTATATGCTTAAACAGAACAGACAGAGCTGCTTAGCCAAAAGTCTAATATTAGAAGTAGAAAATGCTAAATGCAGGCATCGCGGTATATAGATCAAGGCATTTACAACATACTTTAGATAGAAGCTTCTGGGTCATGTTAAGTGCAAAAAGCAGGGCAAAAAATAGGAGTAACAATTGAAGATATACAGTTGCAGCTCCACCCTATCATGGTAGAACTCAAATCAATCAGAATGCATAGTAAGGAGGTGCTCTTTTTGTAATTTATGAAATAGAATTCGCAATTCCTTATTTCTCTAATATTTCTCTGTAATATCAGCACAAATCGAATAAGACATTACAAGTCCCCTTTAAGACAGCGAGGTACTTTTCAACAGTCAGTAAAACAGTAGGAATATTGGGGGGGAATTACATTTTTGTTCACCCTATAAAATTAAGCTATTTTCATGTTCCGTTTTATTTCTAAATAAAGAAAAATCCCTATAAAATTAAGCTTGCCAACTGAATAGGAATTTATTTAAAATTGTTGGGGCGACACGTCATACTAATATTTATTCCCTCACTATGTTTGGTTCTCTGTTTAACAGATAGCTCATTGGAATGAAGATGATAAACTGATCCCCCTGGCAACAGATGCTCATGCTGGCAATGAATCCATTGGAGTTCAAAACCGGACATACATTGTCACCACAATCATGGTTCGTATCAACTGTATCTTTTAGTTAAAGTAGTAGAAATAATAACGAAAGGGTGATGTTATGAAGCAGTACTGTATGAAAGTTCATAAATCTTGTCAGATCTTACAGTTAATGGCAACATTCTCAGTCAACACTCAAAGTTACCCAGTTCATTAAGGTGCTTGGATCCAAACATGCTCCTGCACTTCTACATAGTAGTAAATTAATCTATCCTGTCCAAGTAGTGGTGCCATTTTTTGAAATATCACAAAGCAAGCTTTGTTACCAACTTTACTTAGTAGTGAAGGCAAAATGTATTAAAATTTGAATCGTGGAATTCCTTTGGATACCCAGGCAGCTTATATATATATATATATATATATATATATATACTATATATATATATATATATATATATATATATATATATATATATATATATATATATATATATATATATATATTATCCAAGTCAAAAAAAACTTTCCTCGCTGGAATAATGATAATGAAATTGACAAAACACAACCAACTCTAAAAAGTCCCAATTTGGAGCTGATATGTGTTCCAGCCAGTTTTGATAACTTGAGGTGGGACCCACCGGCTCAGACCCGCTCCCCAGATTTGTTGCTCCCCCCACGCCTATAGCAGCACAAGGAGAAAGTATGAGATATGCGGTGCAGGGGAATGGAGGCTCGTGGGTGGTTTTGACAAGTTGAGATGTTAGCCACTAGGGTGGGGGGCCCCTGAGGTGGCAGCAAGGGTAGGCCCACACACCCCAGTCAGACACTACTAAATTTGCCCAGTGAAAACCCTAATTAAAAGTCTTTGCTAATACCAAATTGACCAAAATAAGTGACAGGTCACATGCAAAAAAGAACTTTCAGTATATCAGGATATATCACAGACTGTTTAGATAAAGGAGTCTTTCTGAGCTGGACAGTTGTGCAATCATTTGGCCAATATCGATTGCTGTATCCAAAAAGCAAATGAAAAAAGCAACAAAGATGGAAATCTATGACTTATGCCAGTATCTCCAGTTGATTAATAGCCTCTGACAAAGTGGTAATGAAATCAGAATGCATGATAGATCTTGGCTGAAAGCAAAAGAACAAGGCCAAACAAACATTTCGGTGTTACTGCTCTCTGCACAAAAAGAGATGTGATTAAGGGAGAGTTTGGAGATGTACTTGCATTGATTGAATGGCCAATTTATTGTAATTAGGAAAAAATACTGTTGGAATAAATTTATTAAACTAAGTAAACTGTTGCAAGCATAGTCACCCAAGTTTACTTTATTTTGTCTCCTTGGTGCTGAATATACTACAGGTATGGGCTCTGTTATCAATAATGCTTGGGACCTGGGGGTTTTCGGATAAGGGGTCTGCATACCATAGGCCTGTTGGAATGGAATCTATGGCAGATGGTCTACCAATAATTCAGAGCTTCAGGATAATGGATCCCGTAACTGTATAATGATCTCACAGAGCAAGTACCCAATTCTGTAATGACATTTGAAGAGGGCATAAACCTTCCCTAAAACTCAACCTAGTTTGTAAGAACTGCAAACTCATTTTAAGCATTACTTTTTTTTTCAAAATTACATCTCACTTTTTTCCTGGCATCTAACATCTAGGAGTCTCCCTACGTTATGCTGAAGAAGAACGCTGACCAACTAGAAGGCAATGACCGATTCGAAGGCTACTGTGTAGAGCTGGCTGCAGAGATCGCTAAGCACGTTGGGTTCAAGTACAAGCTGGAAATTGTAAAGGATGGAAAGTATGGAGCACGAGACTCTGATATGAAGGCTTGGAACGGCATGGTGGGGGAGCTGGTGTATGGGGTATGTGTAAAAAAATGCTGCGTTTATTGTACATGTTCAATTATAGGCATAATAGGACTAGTACATTACTAACATACATTAATTATACAAATTGTATTTATGCTTTACTTACTTTATAGTGTGTGCCAAAATATATTGTAGTATCCTCCATTTCTAACTCAGGGTTTCTTATGTCTAGTGCTTAGGCAACTTGACTATATGCCATCCACTGGTATGTTGACTGTAGCCAACATTGCTTTGAAAGGACTTCAACAGGGTATTCTGTGCTTCCTTGACACACGTGCCCATTCCTTATATCACCTACAGAAGAACACCCCATTTCATGTTGCTGTATGTTCTAATATATATGTACCCCCAGCTCCTCTATCTTATGCTTTATGCACCCATCCAAAATATAACATTCTACCATTTATATGGTTTCAGGAATGTGGGCTCTCCTTAACAAGTGTATATTTTTTACATTTCTCCTGTGTTCTATATACAAAGCAGAGGGCACTTACCTGAACCTAAATATATTTTTTTTGTAATTAAAGTCAATTTAATGATAATTATAATTAATTAAATGCATTTTCTAACCCCAAGAATGGTGAAGACAAAATCAATCAAGTAAATAGAAAAGTGGTTGCACCAGCTGTTAAAAATGAAAAAGGGCCCACTGGGCCAGTGCAACTCACCTATTGGTGTTTTCTAGCATCAGTTATGTGTTAGTGGAAAACCACTTTAATGTCAGTATCATTTTATCTGTTTAGCATTCTACAATAATGTGTTCCCCTATACCATGGAAATAATGGTACAGTTCACAGAAGCAGAAGCTGACAACATTCAGCATAATGGGAAGCACCTACCTATTGTTCTACTACCAGTAGCAACCAATCAGCAAGCAGCATTTACTGTTTACCTCCTTGTAAGCAAACACCTGATTGGTTGCTATTGGTAATTAGACCTGGTACAAATGCTGAGATTTTTATTACATTGTATTAAAATATTCATATTAGTATCATCCTTTCTTTTCATGGCGCTTGAGAGAATTTCCTCAATTTGAAACAAAGAGTCTCAAAGCTTTTCATTAGTTCTCTGGAAGGCATCCTGATAGCAGGAAGCGGTTAATAAAAAAAAAAACCTCCAGCTCATTCTTTTTCAAAAGAAGAGCATTAAGGCAAATTAATCTCAGCTCTTTATTTATTAATTGAATTTACAAAACCAATTGGAGTTTATACAGAGCACTCTGAGCAATTTTCTTTCTATGTGAAATTTTCTGATTACAACCTTCAGAACTCACCATGATTCCCTTTCTCTTGCCTGTTGCAGATATTGCACTTATTGTGCAAACATGGTGATATCTGTTGGGTTTCTTAATAAAGCCTATGATAGTTGCATCTTTAGAAGCATTGTTGGAATTGGGGTTTTGGGTGTAGGAGAGCTGACTGTTATTTTAATATGACAATTATAAAAAGTCATAAAACACTATAGCATAAATTATACCATTAGAGTCAAATTCACTTGGCACAAGTCCCCCAGGTCCAGAGCAGGCAGAAGGGTTCACTGGTGCCTGCTACAAGTTACTAATGAGTAGTGATGGGCGAATTTGGAGCGTTTCGATTTGCCAAAAAATAGGAGGTGGATGTCCCCTGAAACGGTGAAAAATTCATGGAAAAAAAACGGACGCCGTCGTAAAAGACGAGAATTCGCGCCTGGAGAATAAATTCGCCCATCACTACTAATGAGCATGCATTGATGCATGTATCTTTCTGAATAGGGTCGATGTGTGCATAATTATGTATCAAAATTAGTGACTTGCACTTGTGTTTGCATTTGTAAATAAGCCAGCTTCGGTCCTTTGCGTAGTAAAAATTTGGGTAGGTACTGTACATGAAACATGGTAAGTGAAGAATAGAAATGTATTTCTAGATGCAGGGGTGCAACTAATTGGGTACTGAATCATAGTTTTTGCATTTTACCTTATTCAGATTTGCTTGTTCTGCTTACTCTGTATGCCTGTACAAGGATAGGAGGTGGATGTCCCCTGTAACTTCCCATTGGACTTTGTTCAGAACATGCAAGGTGTGAAGGGCCAGGGCTGGCAATATACTAGGAAGTTCCTTACTTAATTCCTGTCTAGGTGCTTGTTGTTGTGAGTTGTGGAAGGTTCAAAACACAGCTTGCATCTGCCAATAGCACAGGCACAATATTGTACCCCTACAACTCCAGCAACTGCATGTGTACTGGTGGTAAATTAACCCTTATGCCAGCCCTAGACTGGCACATTATTGCTTAAACATTTGTTTCCAAGAAAACTAACGTCAATGTGTTGTATTTACTTTCTATTTTTGCAATTGCAAGCAACCTATCTTATGTATATAAAGCATTACTCTTTAAATCTGCACTTGTATCCATTTCAATGCATTGTGTGATCCCATGCCTGACAATATATTAATCATCTGCTTTTATGCCACTAGAGAGCCGATTTGGCTGTTGCTCCCTTGACAATAACACTAGTGCGTGAAGAAGTTATCGACTTTTCCAAACCATTCATGAGCCTGGGTATTTCAATCATGATCAAGAAGCCTCAGAAATCCAAACCTGGAGTTTTTTCCTTCCTGGATCCACTGGCTTATGAGATCTGGATGTGTATAGTCTTTGCATACATTGGAGTCAGTGTGGTTCTCTTCCTTGTGAGTCGATTCAGCCCATATGAGTGGCACAATGAGGAGTTTGAAGAAGGAAAAGAGCAGCCGACAACTGATCAGTCTAATGAATTTGGCATATTTAATAGCCTGTGGTTCTCTTTAGGAGCATTTATGCAGCAAGGATGTGATATATCCCCAAGGTGAGTTTGTCCTTATATAGTGATTACTATTCCCTCTGTTAAAAACCTAATACCAAACTAAATACCTTAAAATAATTCATAGAAAAAAAGTACATGTATGGGACCTGTTATCCAGAATGCTCGGCACATGGGATTTTTTGGATAAGGGGTCTTTCTGTAATTTGGATCCCCCTACATTAAGGGGCAGATTTATCAAGGTTTGAATTGTTTTTTTGGGTCAAAACGCACTAATTTGAATTGCGAATAATCGAAACTCGAATTAGAATATCGAAGTTTATCAAACTTTACTGTAGGCTACCATATTTTAGAAAAACTATTTACTGTCCAGTGCCACTTCTTTCATAGAAGGTATCAAGCAAACTGTACCCAGAGTGATCTCTAACTAAATCATTGTTCCAGGCTTGGCCTATCTTGTTTGTTTTAGTTCTAGTCTGCTTTTTCTGACTGTGGCTTGTCTTCTGACTTTGTTGACCATGCTGTGGCTTATTCAGGGGCTGAGCAAGCGTATTTGTTCCCAGGAAATTTATTTAAGATCAATTAATATTTCTATATTGAGATTCAATGTGTTCACCTGCTGCCTCAATGATAGTCAATCCCTCATTACCTGATTTAAGGGGGAAACTTGGTTATTTGGAGAGATGAAATGATAAACAATCTGCCATATAGGTCTCAGACTTATTGGGTTATTCAGAAAGCTAAGGGTTTTATTTAGATAGATAGATAGATAGATAGATAGATAGATAGATAGATAGACTTTTACAATAACCCAATTTCACTCATATATGAGATGATTCTTACTATAAAAGAAAGTTATCCAAAGCTTATATTTTTTCACCTAATACATCGTTTTTGTCTCGTGGATTTTGCTACTGCTACATTGTAATGTCCTTGGTTTGTAAATTGTATATGTGTCTTAAAAAGTCAAATACTGTACCAATGAGTAGAGTAGAGCATGAGCTACATTGGACCCTCTTTCAGCAGGATAGGCCTTCGCTGGGTGGAAGGAGCAAATGAGGGTGTAGCTGAAATACACCTCAATGATGCCAAAGATGGAAAATGGATGCCGGGGGTTCTTTGCAAACAATAACAAAACAGTCTTTATTCAATATAAAGTGACACAGGGTTGCAATACTCACAGCACATGGTAGATCAATAAATGCCAGGTACAATCAAAGATGTAGCAGACACATCTGAAGGAATAGCAGGAGGAGTTGAAAGTATACATCTTCCAGGTTATCAATACTTCATGGGGTCCGGAATCCCTACAGCAGATGTGCAACAGGGAGAGAGCAATAACATGTTACCCTTGTCAGTACTGTGATCCCTTTAGTACAGACAAGCAGAGAGCCTGGGGGAGAGCTACTCCAGTCTATACGCCTTGGTGGAGCACTTTGCTGCTCTTGCTAACTAAAGCAAACAGAAATGGTGGCTATCCTGCACACTAGCTAACATCGTTCATGGGGTTGATAATCCCCGACTTCTCTGAAGGGGTTTCCCTTTAGGGCTTAAAGAACAAGGAAAGTTAAACTAAAGAAGTAGGCTAGAAATGATTTACATTATGTTTTGGACTTCTATACCAGCCCCAGGCAACCAAAGATCTTTAGCAGTAAAGATCTGTGTCTCCAAAGATGCCCCAGTAGCTCCCCATCTTCTTTTCTGCTGATTCACTGCCCATGCTCCATGATGCTGACAGTTACTGAGCTTAGGGGCTGACTCAAAATATACAGTACACATAGAATAGAAATGTCACAGTATAAGGCTGATTAGTAATTAATATGGATAATTACTACACGGAAGCACAGAAACCAGTGCAACTAGCATCAGCATTTAATAATCAGCCCTTTAGGATCAGCTTATATTACAGGCGAACCTCATTTTCTGCTTGATAATTTGCGATGACCCCTAAGCTTAGCTTCTCAACAGCTGCTCAGAGCCCACTGAGCATGTGAGTGTTGCAGACACTTTTCAAGATGGTGACCCCCTGTGACAAGTTTGAAGTCCTGCATCATTGCTGCTATTGAGAAGCTGAAACTTTAGGCTGGTGCAATAAGCTCAGTATATAAAATATGACATTTTTATCCCTATTCATTTTTAGGGTTTAGTTCTCCTTTAACACATCTGGGACCTTGTTGATCCCAGGCTCAATGCACATGCATCCAGATCAACTGCTGCAGGCCAAAGAGGAATAACCTCCCCCAGCAAAGCGCCAAAGAACCTTACAGCACATAAATATAAGAGTGTAAACTGGAGTGACTTGTGGATAAAAGATGAAGGCAGGTTCAGTTAACCAGTGGTTTGCTTCAGGTAGGAGATATATCTGAATACCCCAGGGCTTTTTAGGTTTTTAACAGTACAGGGAAGAAGAGAAAGGGTTAATGTTCAACATCTCTGCTTGTTAAGACCACAAATAGGTATGACACAGTGACAACCCCATAATATGATTTTGCCAGCTCGCTGTGACCATCAATAAAGCTCTGCCTTTAATAAATCTAGGGCATTGAAGGTATGAAAAAAGGAGAGAAGCTGTGCTAAGTGCTTGGAGTAATTGCATTTATATACTGTGTCTAAAATAAATTCTTCAGCAAGAGACATCCTCATCAGAGAGCACTATTCCGAAGCATTAGCACAAACTATAATTCATTTTAATTGTTAGCAATATGTCGGCGGATCTTGAGCTTGATGTTTTTTGCTTTGAGCTCCCACAGAGGTCGCTAATAATGTTTGTATGAATGCTCTGGACAAGTGCACACAGATTTCAACAGACTTCTCCATATTAAATCCATACTCTGCTGGATATTTTGAGCTGTTCTCTGCATTGTTCTTCCACTTTTCTGTTGGGTTTTTATTTAAAGAAACAAAGTTTTTATTTGTGTGGTGAGGACCCCTATGTACTGGTATTCAAGATCACAGTGCAGACAAAGGCTGAGCTCAGCATGGGCAGCTGCTCTCAATGCTTTCATGCCCACTTCCGATGCATAAGCATGTATGCGAAACCATGTCACTATGCCTTTTTTTTCCTGTACCAGGGGGCAAAGTGTTAATTAAATCTCAGCCAGCTGAGAGGAGTATGACTGAGGGAGCCGTGGGCTTGCTTGATTTTATATGTTTTGAAAGGTCACCTCGTGATGAGGGATTTGGTATTAAAACTGAAGTAGACATCTGGTGAAAAACATGAGTGAATGGTTGAACCAATGAGTTAAATAAATAACCTCAGGCTTTTTTCATATTATATTTGTGCATTAACAGAGAAAAGTGTATATACTAAATGCGTACTTGCTCATAATTCCCCAGAATGTATCCCCCTATTTGATTTTGAACAGAATATATTTGCAGGGAAATTTTAAAACTGTATTGGGTTCTTTAATTCAGTGGTGTCCTGCTATCCTGGGAAAGATGACCTACCCCAAAAACATGTGAAGGACCACACTGCTTCAAATGAAAATTCTGTTCCTCTAGTCTAAAGGGGTGGCCTGTCTATAACGCACTCTAATGTACTTGTAAAGAGTAGTTATGTCCCCTCACAAGTGTCCTTTTTTCCTGAGAAAACAACCCCAACTTTGACAGTCTACCTTCCCAATTTAAATCTCCCATCCCTCTAACCAGTTTATTTGCACATCTAGCACTCTCTCCAGCTCATTTACTGTATATCCTTCTTAAGGACTGGAGCCCAAAACTTCACTGCATACTTACCAGGGCCCTATAAAGAGGCAAAATTGTGTTTTCATCCCTTAAATAAATGCCCTTTTTTAGGCAAGACAGTATTTTATTTGCTTTAGCAGCCACAGAATGACACTGACTGGAAATAGACAATGTTTTATCCACAAAAATCCCCAGATCCTTCTCAATTAAGGAAACACAGGGTCATTTAGTGTATAAGTGACATTAATATTATTTTTACCAAAGTGCATGATTGCACTTAACATGGAACCTCCTATTCCAGTTTGCTGCCCAGTTTTCAAATTTAGTCAAATCACTCTGCAAAATGGCAATATCCTACATGGAACTTATCGTTCTGCACAATTTAGTATCATCAGTATAAATAAAAACAGTACTTTCAATGCCCACCTCCAGGTCATTAAAAAGCAAAGTACCAAGGACAGATCCCTGCAGTACTCCACTAACAACAATAGTCCAATTAGAAAATGCTCCATATACCACCACTCTTTGTAATCGACCCAAGTACAAATACTTTGTTCCAGGCCAACATTCCCTGATTTACCCAGTAACCTTCTGTGTGGCACTGTATCAAATGTATTAGCAAAGTCTAAGTAGATCACATTCACTGTCATCCCAGAATCGAGTATCAAGCTTGCCTCCTTATAAAAGGCAATTAAATTAGTTTGACAAATCTGATAAATAAAACCATGCTGCTACAAATTCATAGTATTATTATTTGCCATGAAGCCAAATATCTTATCCCTTAATACCCCTTCAAAAACCTTTCCTACCACTGACACGAGACTATGCCGACATTTATACTTATTAATAGTGATGGGCAAATTTATTCACCAGGCGCGTATTCGGGGCAAATTTCCCCGTTTGGAAAATTTGCCGGCGTCAAATTTCGATGCCGGCAACAATTAAACGGACGCCCATTGACTTTAATGCGCGTCAGCGTCGCCAGAATTGACACCGATGTCAAAATTCACTTATTGTTATGTTTTGGGTAGCCGAGGATGAGTAGCGTATAACAGTGCTTTATTAGCAGAGACTCATGCAGGCATTACACAACAGCAACTTTCACTTTTAAGCTCTCCAGGAAGTATTCACAGAATGTCTTGAGCACAGTGACATCTACAGGCCATTTGTATAAACACCACATATTCTCCCTATAGTAGGAAAGCATTTGGGCAAATGTAATAAACAACAACAATGCATCTTAAAGAAATACTATACATTATTCACATCACATAGTCCTGGGTCCATACAGGTAGTTTTCTGATTCTCTCAGTACACCTTATAGGTTCACTTGCTTCAGGCCTATTGCAGTTGACATCAGGAGTAGGAAAATGTCCATCATCAAATGGAGCTTCTCCAAAGTCATATCTAACAGGAGCAAGACTTGCATTCCAGAACTGTCCATCAGACAGTTCATATGTGTATGGTCCTCGCTGGCGTCTCACTTCAAGAGGTGTAGTAAATTTAGATTGTCCTTGTTTCAGTATTCCTGGTTTCTTAATTATGACTAAAGATCCAAGCTGAAAGTGTACTTCTCTTGCACCACGTTTTCTGTCAGTATAAGCCTTGCATTTGGCTTATTAACGTTTCACAATGTCAGCAGTAGATGATTTTGTAGGCACAGTATATTGTGGAAGTGGAATGTGCGCATCTGTCTGCCATGTAATAATTCAGCTGGAGATGATTAGGTTGTTGCATGGCAGGTTGCTCTGTAGTTATATAGGAACTCTGTTGTAAATACTTTCCAAGATTTCCCAGTAAGATTTGCTGTCTGTAGTGCTTCTTTCAGACTTCTGTTGAATCGCTCGATTTCTCCATTTGCGTGTGAGTAATACACAGAAGATTTCCTATGCACACTATACCTCTCTCTCAGAAAGAATTCAAACTCAGATGAGACAAACTGTAATCCGTTGTCTGATATTAACTCCTTTGGATTACCTTCTCTGCTGAAGACTGTAGACAGAAATGTTATTGCTGTAGCTGATGTTATATTAGAAAAAATGCAATTGCAGGCCATTTACTGATATAGTCTATCAAGGTTATAGCAAATCTACAGTCTATAGGAGCATCTGTAAAAGGACCGACAATAACAATAGCAAGTTTTTCTCATGCTGAATCAGGAAATTGTACTGGTTTGACATCTGGGATCACCTTAACTTTGTGTACAAAGTTCTTTGCACAGCCCAGTGAAGTGTTGCTTTGTGGTAGGGATGCACCGAATCCACTATTTTGGATTCGGCCGAAACCCCCGAATCATTCATGAAAGATTCAGGCAAATACCGAACTGAATCCGAATTCTAATTTGCATATGCAAATTAGGGGTGGTAAAGGGAAAAAAATGTACTTCCTTGTTTTGTGTCAAAAAGTCACACGATTTCCCTCCCCGCCCCTAATTTGCATATGCAAATTAGGATTCGGTTCAGCCGGGCAGCAGGATTGAAGTAGTGACTTCATGAACATCTTTAGCTGAACTACGGCAGATCTTAGCAAAATGTCATACTTTTGTGCAGTTGCGGCACTGTAAAGCTTTTGCAGGACATTTAAGATAATTTGTAGTGTGTTGTGTTAAACCACAGCGAAAACAGTATTTTCTATTTGTATTTGCTGCATGGTTTTGCAGAGTAGGTGAATCTCTTTCATTAGCACTGTATTTTGCCTGTGACTGCATTATCAGGCCACAGTGCTGAATTCCCAGTCTGTACATTCCCAGCAGTTCCCTGACTGAGAGTTTTAGCCTCTGCCACTGCTGTTTCAATTTGGCTAGCAACTGTAATAGCCTTTGCAAGGGTTAAATCCTGCTCTAGGAGCAGTCTCTCTCTAATGCGAGGTGAGTTTCTTTTCTCCACTATTTGGATTCGCCATTACGTTGTCCACGTTTGCGGAATTTATATGTTTCAGCCACCAAATTTACTCTTGGCATGAACAGGTTCTTTAGAGCAGTAAGAGCAGTTTCTGAAGTATCATCGGATAATGGTAATATATAGAATATTCGCTGTCCCTCTGCTCCCAGGCAGTGAATAAGTAAAGCACGCTTTCTAGCAGCAGAAATCTCCCCTTGGTCAGCAGCAATAATGTAATTTTCAAAATTACGGATCCAAGCAGTAAAAGGTATGGTAGGTTCACCAGGGTTTGGAAGAAAAGGTGCAGGTTGCTGCAGAGGTAGAAGAGCCATCCTTGTCGCCATTTGTTATGTTTTGGGTAGCCGAGGATGAGTAGAGTATAACAGTGCTTTATTAGCAGAGACTCATGCAGCCATTACAAAACAGTAACTTTCATTTTCACTTTTAAGCTCTCCAGGAAGTATGCACAGTATGTCTTGAGCACAGTGACATCTACAGGCCATTTGTATAATAACAACACTTATCACTATTTATTAAACACCATTTTACATCAATCCCTGTCCCAGTGAATGCTTAGATGCTAAGGTCCTTATCACCTTCACGCACACTAGGGTAAATTGTTGTATCGGAAGCAAATTAACCTGCCTGTATTTTTATGGAGGGTGGGAGGCAACCCATACAGACATGGGGTGACTGTACAAACCCCTTGCAGATAGTGTCCTGCACTAGTAGTACTACCTACTGAGCAACCATGCTGCTCCAATTTTGCAGTGTTTTTTGTCCTTAAGAGACAATGAGCCCTTTTTCATTTATATCATCAGGCTGTCTGCGACAAATATGCATGTGATATTTTTATCATAGAACGTAAAAAACAAAAACTCAAGCTCCCTCATTATAAAAGAAGGTGTTATAGGTGTTATAACACCTGGAAATTTGAATCCCAGTGCCTAAAAATAGCTGCCTGATTATTGCTATGACAAGGTTAATAGTTACAAGGTGCAGAAAGATTTTAGTCACTGATTAAACTATCAGAGATATTATTATTATTATTGATAGTTAAAGGAGAACTAAACCCACTTAAGTACAACAGCCCGCTTCAACTGCCCTCCATAGGCCCCCCTCATCTCTCTCTTCCCGCATAGTCTATTTCATAAAAAACTGCCTCTGTTTGAAAACCTTAGATAAAAAAGAAGCAGGGTTCCCATGTGCAGTCATCATATGATACCCTTAGGGGTTATTTACGAAAACTCAAATTTATCTCTGAATTTTATAAAACCAAGCTCGACCAAACTCCCATCCACTATTTCATCTTATTTATCAATAAATTAACTTGAAAAAGTCGGGTCGGGAAAGGCTTGATAAAACAGAGACTCCTTGCAAGCAGGGACCAATACTATTATCCATCAGGCTGGGTCATACACAAAATAGGCTTATCAAATGTAGTACCAGGGTAAGAATTAACAGAGTGGCACTTGTTTGAGCTACACAAAAAGATCAACTAGCAGGTAGGAAGATTTTGCTAGGCATGCTAGGTTGAACTTGATGGAAGTGTTTTTTTTAATCAAATACATATATAATTTTCTTGCATTTGTATTTGCTAGAAAGCAGCCACATTAGCCACACTGATGCGTATGCGTGAAAATTCTGCCTACCATCCAACCCCAGCTTGTCACACAATCTCACACAGCGCTACACAGTGCACGATCTTAAGAACAGCAATAACATGCCAACACAGCACTAGATTTTATATTGGCAACAATAAGGTTGTGCGATTGGTGCATGCTTGAAGGAAGGGAGGGATGTGCTAGGACTGTGCTCTCTATTCGGTATGTGACTTTGTCTTGGTATTAGTGTGATGAATGCCGCTTTTTTTTCAGAATGTAGCATTTAAACCCGAAAAGGGCTTAAACAAGAGGGGGTTGAATTGAGCAATGTCATCAATAGAGGTATGCCTTTCAATGAAGATGAACTCCTACATTGCCTTCCTTGTCCTTTAAAGGAGAACTAAACTCTAAAAATTAATGTGATTAAAATTTAATAAACATTTTATATACTGAATTATTGCACCAGCCTAAACTTTCAGCTTCTCAATAGCAGCAATGATCCAGGACTTCAAACTTGTCACAGGGGATCACCATCTTGGAAAGTGTCTGTGACACTCACATGCTCAGTGGGCTCTGAGCAGCTGTTGAGAAGCTAAGCTTAGGTGTCCTTGCAAATTATCAAGCAGAAATCGAGGTTGGTCTGTCACAAAGACTGGTGGTAAATGGAATGTTTTCTAATTGGACCAGTGTTGTTAGTGGAGTACCACAGGGCTCTGTACTAGGTCTCTTGCTTTTCAACTTGTTTATTAATGACCTGGAGGTGGGCATTGAAAGTACTGTTGCTATTTTTGTAGATTATACTAAATTGTGCAGAACTATAGGTTCCATGCAGGATGCTGCCATTTTGCAGAATGATTTGTCTTAAGTTGGAAAACTGGGCAGCAAACTGGAAAATGAGGTTCAATGTTGATAAATGCAAGGTTATACACTAAATGGCAGTGAGTTTACTTAAATGATAATGATCTTGGGTTTTTTTGTCTAATTCTGGGCAGTGTCATTCTGTGGATACTAAAGCAAATAAAGTTCTGTCTTGCATAAAAAAGAGCATTAACTCAAGGGATAAAAACATAATTATGCCTCTTTATAGGTCCCTGGTGAGTATGCAGTGCAGTTTTGGACTCCAGTCCTTAAGAGGAATATAAATGAGCTGGAGAGAGTGCAGAGACGTGCAACCAAACTGGTTAGATGGATAGAAGACTTAAATTATGAGGGTAGACTGTCACGGTTGGGGTTGTTTTCAATGGAAAAAGGGTGCTTTGTGAAGGGATATGATTACACTTTACAAGTACATTAGAGGACATTATAGACAAATAGCAGGGGACCTTTTTACTCATAAAGTGGATTACCGTACCAGAGGCCACCCCTTCAGACTAGAAGAAAAGAACTTTCATTTGAAGCAACATAGGTAGTTCTTCACAGTGAGGACAGTGAGGTTGTGGAATGCACTGCCGGATGATGTTGTGATGCTGATTCTGTTAATGCCTTTAAGAGCGGCTTTGATGATTTCTTGGACAGACATAATATCGAAGGCTATTGTGGCATGCGTGAACGGACACTTGCGCCCATGCGTGAATGGACGCTGGCGTGCATGCGTGAGTGGACGCTAGCATGTATTAGAGAAGGTCCAGAGAAGGGCAACTAAGCTGGTAAAAGGTATGGAAAATCTTAGCTATGAAGAAAGACTGGCCAAATTGGGGATGTTCACACTGGAGAAGAGGCACTTAAGGGGTGATGTGATGACTATGTATAAATATATAAGGGGATCATATAATAATCTCTCTAATGCTTTATTTACCAGTAGGTCTTTCAAGCTGACACGAGGTCACCCATTCCGATTAGAAGAAAAAAGTTTCCGCCTAAATATTCAGAAGGGATTTTTTACAGTGAGACCTGTGAAGATGTGGAATTCTCTCCCTCAATCAGTGGTACAGGCTGATACATTAGATAGCTTTAAGAAGGGGTTGGATGGCTTTTTAGCAAGTGAGGGAATACAGGGTTATGGAATATAGCTCATAGTACAAGTTGATCCATGGACTATTGGCAGTCAGGAAGGAATTTTCCACCCCCCCCCTCTGAGGCTAATTGGAGAGGCTTCAGATGGGTTTTTTTTCAACTGGCAGTTAGGCAGGTTAAAAAAAAATAAAAAAGTTAAAAGGTTGAACTTGATGGACGTGTGCCTTTTTTCAACCTAACTTACTGTTATATTACTATGTTATGTATGCTTGAACGGACGCTGGCATATATACTCCAATGGATGCTGGCACGCATGCGCCAATGGATGTGCAAGTGTGAGCCGACAGTTTAGAGAAGAGAGGGGACCGGACTAGGGGTAGTAAGGCGGCAGATAAGGTAAATGCCTGGCGCCCCCGCAGCTTTGCGCCCTAGGCACGTGCCTACTCTGCCTACCCCTAGTTCCGGCCCTGTGGGTATATATATATATATATATATATATATATATATATATATATATATATATATATATATATATATATATATATATACATATAATTTATGTGAAAGTATGGAGGGGTTTGTGTATGGATGCTGGGTTTTCATTTGGAGGGGTTGAACTTGATGGACTTTGTCTTTTTTTCAACCCGATTTAACTATCTAACTAACTATATGCTATATATGCTACAAGGCTGATTATTACATTCTTATTCTAGTTACACTGGTTTCTGTGCTGCCATGTAGTAATTGTCTGTATTAATAACTAATTTATATTCTATGTGTACTGTATAATGTGAGTGGGTCCCTATGCTCAGTAAGTGACAGCAGCACAGAGCATGTGCAGTGAATCAGCAGAAAACAAGATCGGGAGCTACTGGGGCATCTTTTGCGACACAGACCTTTACTGCTAAAGGGCTGTGGTTGCCTTGGGCTGGTACAGAAACACAAAACATAATGTACAACATTTCTAGCCTACTTCTTTAATTAAGATTTAGTTTCCTTTAAATGGGTAGTAAAGCTATGCCAAAAAACTTTCATCATGGGTTAGGCACTATGTTCACCATATAAACTGTGTAGATTGAGTGATGTATTTAAAGTCTAGAACATCATTCACGTGCCCTATTTTTCTTTAGGTCCCTCTCAGGAAGAATCGTTGGGGGTGTGTGGTGGTTCTTCACTTTGATCATTATTTCATCTTACACGGCAAATCTAGCAGCCTTTTTGACAGTTGAAAGGATGGTCTCACCTATAGAGAGCGCAGATGACTTGGCCAAGCAAACTGAAATATCCTATGGAACTCTTGACTCTGGATCGACTAAAGAGTTTTTTAAGGTAAAAACAAGAGTTTCTAGAGTTTGTGATTTATATGAAAGCTCCAAATTACGGGAAGGCCATCTCCATTTTATTCAAATAATTCATAGGTTTTAAATTTTTAATTTTTCTCTGTAATAATAAAAAAGTACCATGTACTTGATCCAAACTGAGAATAATGCATTCTAATTAAAGGCAAAACAACTCTTTTGGGTTTATTTCATGTTTAATCAAATTTTTTGTATTATGATTGAACTCATTTTCTCTAAAATCACAAATGCCATGAAAGGTTTTAAAAGATTCAATTACAAAAAGTAGGAACGGAAAAAACACTAAACAATGTGCTAAAATGTCCAAAAATCCTACAAATGTTAAATTTTTCGTTACAATTACTAGCAAAAACAAAATCCATACATATCTAAAAGTCTGAATGGCTACAAAAAAAAAGGTTCAATAAGGTCAGTGCAGCTCCCATTGACTTCTATGGGACCCTAACTGCTCTTACTTGGCGAAGATTTGTAATTTATCTTGTATTTTTATTAAACCAACATCAACAATTTTATTTGTCAATTAAATAACTGGAAAAAGTTGGGTAGGGAAAAGACTTAATAAAATAGAGTTAAAATCGAATCATACAAATTTTTCGTACTTGCCCAAATCACTTGATTTTTTGGGGTTATCGTCAGAAAGCTCCAAATTTTTTGAATTATCGGACCCAGTACATATACTGTATCTGCCATCCAGGATATATCCCCTCTGACAGGTTCTAAATCATCTAAATTGTTTGTCTTTCTAGAGATCAAAAATTGCTGTGTTTGAAAAGATGTGGACTTACATGCGTTCGGCAGAACCCTCCGTTTTCGTAAAAACAACTGAGGAAGGAATGAATCGAGTACGAAAGTCAAAGGGCAAATATGCTTACCTTTTAGAGTCCACCATGAATGAGTACATTGAACAAAGAAAACCCTGCGACACCATGAAGGTGGGAGGTAACTTGGACTCCAAGGGATATGGCATTGCAACTCCCAAGGGGTCTGCCCTGAGGTATGTAAACTGACCTCTGCTTTCTCATGTCTGAGTGGATTTTTTCCTTCTTGCTGTTTGGCTGTAGACCTGGGGTAAATGGAACAATCTCTCCTTGGAGAAACATATGTCCCTTTCATCCTAGCCACCTGCTATATGTCATTACATTCTGAAATAGCTTTCCTGTAGCCCATCTTGCAAATCATCTTGGACCTGACATCATCTTATTTCCCTGGCAATTTATCATATCCAAAACTCTTCTCATCTTTTCCAGTGGAAACCTAATATGTATCAATCGCTTAGGCCATTTTTAATAAAGGTCTCTTGATTACTGGACCTGTATAGTGACTGTGTTTCGGTATGTTAAATATAAAGGGCATATAAACCATCCATAGTAGAGATGTTCCACTCACATGTTGCTGGACTACTAATCATAGCATACTTAAATACACTATATGGCCAAAAGTATAAGGGCACTTTTCTCTCTAATATATCATTCCAAAACCAAGGATTTACCCACTAATCTTCTCTGAAGTCCTTTCACTAGATGTTTCAACATTGTCGGTGGGATTTGCTTCTATTCATATGTAAGAGGATGATGATGTTGGTTAAATAGGTCTAGCACACATCTGTTCCTTTAATTCATCCAAAAGATGTTCACTTGGGTTAAGATCAGAGCTCTGAGCAGGCCAGTCAAGTTCTTCCACTAACATCTGCAATGGACCTTACTTTGTGCATGGGAACATTATGGTACTGAAACATTGAAGGGTCCTCCCCCAAACTGTGCTACGTGCATAGAATTGCCAAGAAAAGCATTGTATAATGTAGAGGTACCTGTGTCAGTAATGATGGATATGACTTATATAGCCATTTCCAATAATTAGAAAGAATGTCCACATACTTTTGCCCATACAGTATATTATCAAGGGTTAAAGCATGCTGGGAGCTGTGGTTTAACAATATGAGGGGCAAATTGGGGTTGATAGGGATCTTTACCACCATTCATTAAGTTTACAGCAACTGTTTGTAAAAGCAAGGGGCAACATATGGATGTTTTAGTAAGGTCCCTACATTTGCACAAATAATTATCATAGACTTTTTTCATATAAGTCACCAGCATCACTACTCCCACTGTATATCATCATATACAATGTGATCTTTTTTCCCATATAAGGTAGGTTATTTTATCCCCGTAGATGTGTTTATGTATGGTTTGCCAATTTGTGCCTAACCATCTTTTCTCTGCAAGTTTGTTGTTAATTAAAGTCTCTCCTTTTTACCTGCCATCTCTGTCTTTTAAAGTAAATATTCATTTAGCACCATTAACCTTCCCAAGGCTTTCAATTTCTTTTTATGTATCACTTCTGTGGTTTGATTAGGTCAGCTAATTTGTTTGGTATGGGGATGTGGTTTGATTGTTAGCTTTTTGCATATCCTTCATGATGTGGTCTTCAGCACTTGCCATGGCAACTAATTGCACACATTGCAGGCCTTGTTCCTTCAGCTCTCGCTTAATTAGGAACAAAATACAAGGAAAAAAAGAACTGTAATGCATGAAAATGTGTCTATCACCTGATCTACAGTTTATATTATACCTCTGGTCCGGACACAAATAAATTCTGATGTGCAGGTGGATTGTTGATGTAAATCCAAAAACAAAATTGTTCCTAAGGAAAGACTACGTCATTCTAACTTCCGATAAAAGTTAAACAAATTATTTAATGGGTTTAAAGTTATTTGAAAAGATAATAATACAGATAACAATACAGCAGAAGGTAGCTCATCTTTAGCAAAGACTACATTTCTCACAGAGCCTTCTATGCTTCCTCACAGGACTGTTAAACAAAAACTATAATTATACTCCCAGACAATGTAGGTCACTATAAAATATATTGCATAATACAGCTTATATGTGAAACCCTGCTTCACCTAAATAAACTATCTTCATAAGAATATACTTTTTTTTATTTTAATCTTTTTATTTTCATGAAAATGAAAAGAAATTAACATTGCTTTTACAGGAATAGGTGGAAGCTGGACATTTCCCAGCCAGCTTTGGCATTAACAAGTTCTCGCATTGGCCTCTTATTCCTGTGATGCATAGGAATATGCATATGTAATAAAAATTTTAGTCAAACCCAATGACCATTTATACATTTTTAAGAAAAAGGGAGAAAAAAAAGAGGAAAAGAAAATGAAAAAGAAAAGAAAGAAAGAAAGAAAGAAAAGGAAACTTAGTGAAAGAGAAAAACAAAAAATTACTATATATATAACACGTAAATATAAGCATTCTAACAATTCTTACCCAGTTAGCTATGAGGTTTGTTTCATGGCATAAAAATTCTTTCCTTTTTCTCCGTAATAATAAAACAGTACCTTGTACTTGATCTCAACAAAGCTATAATTAATCCTAATTGGAAGCAAAACCAGCCTATTGGGTTTATTTAGGGGCAGATTTATCAAGGGTCGAATTTGAGGGTTAGTAAAACCCTGGAAGTAAAATCCTTCGAATTCGAATATCGAATTCGAAGGACTTTAGCACAAAAGGTTCGATCGAACGATCAAATAAAAATCATTAGAGCGAACAATAAAAAAGATTTTAAGCGATCGATCGAATGATTTTTATTCGATCATAAAAAGTGCATCTACAATGTCCCAATAGGCTAACATTCAATTCATTAGTAGAACAAAAATAATGAAGACGCGATGCCAATGCGGGTGGTGTACTTAAAGTTCCTTCAAGGCTTTAACTTCAACATTCAATTCGGTAGCTTTTATTTGGCGAAATATTGAGTCGAAGGATTTTTTAAAGAGACAGTACTTCGATTATCGAATGGTCGAACGGTCGAACGATTTTTACTTTGAATCGTTCGAATCATTCGATTCGATCGAATTTGACCAATTCGATGGTCAAAGTACCCAAAAAATTACTTCGAAATTCGAATATTTTTGGATTCGAACTATTCACTCGAGCATAGTAAATCTGCCCCTTAATGTTTACCTGATTTTCTAGTAGACTCGGCATGAAGATCCAAATTATGGAAAGATGTGTTTTCGGAAAGCCCCAGGTCCCGAGCATTCTGGATAGCAGATACCATACCTGTATGTGCCATTGGGTAAACTAAAATAGAAAATTGCCATTTTACGTACTAAGGGCCATTCCCCTGGGATCATATTATTCACGGTGCACACAAAAAAGCATTATCATGCTACTTCCTCAGCCTTATCTTCAGAAAGGCATGAATGTAAATCTAAAATTAAAAATGTCATGCATATTTATAGTGGTCAAGTGGGCAATGATAGCCACGCATACTTTTTTCTTACAAAATTATAAAGGCTTCAAAAACAAAAAAGAAGGCTCTACAATAGTAATATGACATTATAAATTCCATAAGTGTAGTTCTCTATCAAGCTGACTTCTGCAATCCCGATGAAAGAGATGTAAATGATTTTATTTTTTCCAAAGACAGCACAAATTGCTTTATGTGAGACGTCTATGTCTGTGTGTAAACTGCAGCAGCAAACATTTCCCAGACATATGCTCCTGTCCTGTTTGTCTTATGAAATGCATTCAATGCCTGAAGCCATAGGAAATAAACTGTCTGGTTGAGGCTGTACATTTATTAAAAAAAAAAGCCATACAGTAGAGAAGCGGATATATAGGTGGGAATAATTTGGTGGATGTTTTGGCTTTGATGCGACCATTAACCCTGTATGTGGTTTTGATTTAGGGTAAGATAGGGGGTCTTATTAATAAATACTAATACTGCTGCTGCTGATGATGATGATGATGACGATATGAAAAGATTAATTTGCTATGGTTTACTTGTACCTAAAATAGTGTGCTTATCTTTGCATTTATTGGATTGATATGTACATACTACTCCCTATTGGACTTTGTACTACTGTTGCGTTTTAGATATGATGTAAATGTAGCGGATACTGTCTCTTTAAGTCTCTTACACCTTTTTGTTTCTTTTTTCTATTTTTTTTTCTGCTTTTCCCATATTGACTGTTTTCCCTTGAAATACCTACACAGATTCTGCCTATAATTAAGTGCCCACTACAAAAGGTGTAGTGTATAGGGAGATACTGATGGTTTGAATGGTAGTTATATACATCTTTTTTTTACTCTTATCTTGTGTGGCCTTTGTCGATTCCTTGAATGCCTGAGTGCCCATTTTTGCTGCTGATAAGATTGTTGCTCCCTGTGCACCTGGACCATTCTTTTCACATGGTGAATGCTTCCACAGTAAACAAATGTCAAAAATGCAGGGCAGAACTAGAGGTAGGCAGAGTAGGCATGTACCTAGGGCGCAAAGCTGGGGGGGGGGGGCGCCAGGCACGTACCTTCTCTGTCGCCTACCCCAAGTCTGGTCCCCGCTCCCACTGACTATTGCTTTGTCTAATGCGATCCATTTCACACATGCGCGCACTAATGCTAATCCACACAGGCGCCAATTCCCACAAGCGCATGCTCATCCTGCACGCTCAGCCAGCCAGGTTGCCTAGGGTGCCTGGCCAGCCTGGCCCGGCACTGCAAAAATGGGGTATAGGTGCACCAGCCACAGACCCTCAGCACAAGGAGTCCAGGACCACCAAAAGGGACCAGGGACCTTTCAAAGCATGGCACTAACAGAAATATACCATAGGCTTGTGCTTCGCATTGCTGAACAACAAACCAGCCTGTGGTATAGTTCTAGCAGAGCCAATTTAGTGAAAACTGCCCAGGCCTTGCAATGGTCCAGGGCATGGTTTAAGGTTAGCAATTAACATATTGCTACCTCCTTCCCCCAGTGATTTACATTTTTTGTACTTAAAAGGAGAACTAAACCCCCCCAAAGAGAAAAGCCTACCCTCCATTGCTTCCCTGCATCCTCCCCGCATAGTCCATTACGGTAAAAAGTGTCAAACTGGGAGCAGTGAAGAGGAAATTGTAATCTCCTCTTCACTGCTCCCATCACCCTCTCTTAATCTAAGCACACGATCTTGTATTGTTAAATCTATTATCCCCTCTCATCCCATCAAACAATACAATGCTCGCACTGTCAAATCTAGTTCACACCTTGTCTCACTCTCATTATTACTGTTACTTACAGCTGGGGACATCTCCCCAAACCATGGTCTAACTCACTCGTTTGTACCCTCACTTATTCCTACTCTCAGGCATTCAACAATGTCTTTTCCAGTCTCTCAGACTTTACGCACTTCTAATCCTGCAAACCTAATTCAAATAAAGCCAGCACCCTCCCTGCCGTTCTCATGTGCCCTCTGGAATGCACGGTCAATCTGCAATAAACTAACAGCAGTCCATGACCTCTTTATAGCTAAATCCCTTCACCTTCTTGCAATCACTGAAACATGGCTCTCCCCCTCTGACACTGCTTCACCTGCTGTCCTCTGCTATGGAGGCTTCTCACTTAGTCACACTCCTAGACCGGATGGCCGTCATGGCGGTGGGGTGGGATTTCTTCTCTCCCCCAAATGTAGGTTTCAAAATCTAACTACACCGACTTCTTTCTCCTTCACTTCTTTTGAAGTCCACAGCATACGTTTGTTTTCTCCAATCTCTCTGCGTGTTGCTGTCATATATCGCCCCCCTGGTCCCTACTCCACCTTCTTGGATCACTTTGCTGCCTGGCTTCCATACTTTCTATCCAATGAGACACCTGCTCTCATTTTAGGGGACTTTAACATCCCCATTGACAACTCTGCTTCTGCTGCCACCTCTAAACTTCACCTCTAACAGCTTCATTTGGTCTCTCTCAGTGGACCGACTCACCTACCCACATCGAGGGTCATGCTCTTGACCTTATATTCTGCCACTCATGCTGCCCATCCAACTTAATTAACTCTCCCTACCCTCTGTCTGACCATCATCTACTCTCCTTTCAGATACTGCTTTCATCTGCACCTTCACAACCATCTCTCTCTACCCACACGTACAGAAACCTTAATGCCTTTGAACCACAACAATTATCAACAGTATCAGCACAATCCATATCTCATATTAATACTCTCTCCTGTCCCAATATGGCAGCTTCTTTCTACAACGATGCCCTTTCAACAGCACTTGACTCCCTTGCACCTTCTACCACCCATCACAGCTGGCCGGCTAAACCCCAACCCTGGCACACTAGTGTAACATGGTACCTCAGAAGATGTAGTATATCAGCTGAGCGACGGTGGAGAAAGTCACAAACTGATCCTGACTTCATCCACTTCAAATTCATGCTCTACTGCTATAACCGAGCTCTATAATTAGCCAAAAAACAATACTTCTCTTATCTAATATCTACTATGTCCTCCAAACCACAGCAGCTGTTTGCCACATTTAACTCACTCCTATGCCCCCCTCCACCTATCAATGTTACCGCCCAAGACCTTGCTCATTTCTTTAATGAAAAAATCGATCTCATTAGGCTGAGCATACCGTCCGACAACAATCGCAGACCAACGTGCATTCCACTCACATCTACTTTGCACTCCTTCACCCCTGCAACTCTAGATGAAGTTAGCAAACTTCTAGCCTGCTCAAAACCTACCACCTGTTCCCTTGACCCCATACCCTCTCGCCTCCTCCACCCAATCTCTGATACACTCTCTCCTGCACTTACCCACCTATTTAATCTTTCACTCTCTACTGGTACCTTTCCATCATTATACAAACAAGCACTAATCACTCCTATCCTCAAAAAACCTTCCCTTAATCCCAGCTCTCCCACTAACTATTGACCGGTCTCCCTTCTTCCATTCGCATCCAAATTACTAGAAAGGCTTGTTTACAAACGCCTGATCCAGCATCTCACTCACAACTCCCTCCTCGACCCCTTGCAATCTGGCTTCCGCCCATCACACTCGACTGAAACTGCAATCACCAAAGTAACCAATGATCTTCTATTGGCAAAGTCTAAAGGTCATTATTCCATTCTAATCCTTCTAGATCTCTCTGCGGCCTTTGACACAGTTGACCACACACTCCTCCTTGACATTCTACACTCAGCTGGCATTTGGGACACTGCTCTTTCATGGTTTACATCTTATCTGTCTGACCGTTCCTTTAAAGTTTCCTTCTCTAACTCTACTTCTACTACTTTCCCACTCTCTGTTGGAGTTCCTCAAGGCTCTTTTCTTGGCCCCCTGCTGTTCTCGCTCTATACAACTTCACTAGGAAAACTTATTCAGTCATTTGGACTTCAGTATCTTTATGCTGATGACACCCAACTCTACTTGTCTACTCCTGATCTTTCTAATTCTGTCCTTTCCCAAGTCACAGACTGTCTCTCTGCTGTCTCCTCCTGGATGTCACAGCGCCACCTGAAACTGAACCTTTCTAAAACAGAACTCATTATATTTCCTCCAAGATCTTCCCCTGTCCCTTAGATATCACTCACAGTAAACAACACCACCTTTCATTCCACCACACAGGCACGCTGCCTAGGAGTTATCTTAGACTCTCATCTGTCTTTTTCACCACACATTCAAACACTTGCAAAATCTTGCAAAATTCAACTGCGCAACATTGCTTGAATACGACCATATCTCAGTTCAGAATCAACTAAAACACTGATTCAGTCTCTCATCATCTCCCGCCTTGATTACTGCAACTTACTCCTCACAGGTATTCCAACAAGTCACCTTTCACAACTCCAATCTGTTCTAAACGTGGCCGCTAGACTCATTCATCTAGCTCGCCGCTCAACATCAGCTGCTCCCATATGTATGTCCCTTCACTGGTTCTCAATCTACTCTAGAATCAAATTCAAATTACTTAAACTCACATTCAAGGCCCTTAATAATGAAACCCCTCCCTATATTTCATCTCTAATCTCCAAATACACTCCGTCACGAAACCTACGCTCTGCTTCTGATCTTCGCCTCACTTCTCCTCTGATCACTTCTGCCCATTCTCGTCTACAAAACTTCTCTCGGGCTTCTGCTTTTCTCTGGAACTCTCTGCCACAAGCTGTCAGACTTTCTCCTTCTTTCCAAACTTTCAAGCGCTCCTTAAAGACCCATCTGTTTAAAGAGGCTTATTTGATGTACCTTAATTAATCATTGCTGTATCAAAAATGACAAAATGTTTATATAATCCTAATGTCTCAATTGTACCATAACCTTTTAGTTTGTAAACTCTAATCTCTAGGTCCTTCTAACCCCATTGTATTCTGTAATCCTTATTTGTTATCCACCATTTATTCCCTGTTTGCTATAACTGCAGTAAAGCACTGCGTATCTTGACAGCGCTATATAAATAAATGATGATGATGATGATGAAACTAACTTATCCATGCAGCGTGAGAGTAGTGAAGCAGAGCTCATAGGCATTATCTTCGGCATCTTCGGACAGTTTTACTTCCCTTAGGCAGTTTACGGATCTTTCTGCTCATTTGCAGTTGTTTTTACGCGTGCAACAATTTTTCTCACTCCAAATGCATTAGTCAATGGCCGTTTTTTCTTATGGTGACTTTTTACCTCCTAATGCATTATAGTCAAGGGGCATTTTTTCTTATGGCGACCTTTTTGGTCCTAATGCATTAAAGTAATTTTTTTTTTCCGCTACTCTGTATGGATAAGTCAGTGTGACATACTGTATGTCTGTGAAACAAGACATCTTACTGATGTTTGCTTTGAATTTACAGTTTATTTTCCATTATTTTTGCCTCCCATTTACAAAGCATTCCTATTCCATCACCCTAAGCTTCTCTGACTTCTAGTCCAGTGCCATGTACAGTGCTTTATTGGAATAGATTAGGGACTTAACAAACCATTGCTGGGGTTAATTAAGGTGTGGCCTAAAATGTCACAATACTTATTTTCAAATGTTGAAACAGAAGGCAGAGTTTGGCACCCAAGAAGCACACACATCTGAAGACAAAAGCGTATTAGTGATGTGCGAATTTCTCCCGTTTAGATTCGCTAGAAAATTTGCAAATTTCCCGCGAAACAGCGAAAAATCAGTAAAACTCGAAAACTGACGCCCACGTAAATTTTCTATGTGCTTCCAAAAAGTCCCTTGTGTCAACTTTGACGCCGGCATTAAAGTCAATGGGGGTCCGAATAGTGTTGATGCGCAGCAATTTTGACGTGAACGACTTTTCGGACGCACGTCCAAAAAATGTGGAAATGTGGAGGCAAAATGTGGAAAACTGGTCATGAATTCACGCCAGGCAGATTTAGTCCCCCATCACTACTGAGTATTGCATCACCGCAGTTTTTTTCACATTTGAACAGGGAAATATTGTTTTATGTATGTGCATTATTTAATTTATATAGCGCTACTTATGTATGTAACGCTGTACAGCAGTATAATGAATTAATAGAAAAGGGGTCATTACAATAGTAAATATAAATAAATACAAAGTACAATATAATACATTCAAATGAAAACAAAGTACAGTTACAATAAATATTAATAGCTTAGTGTCAAAGACACAAGAATATGGAAGTCCCTGTCCCGTAGAGCTTATAGTCTAAGTGATTTTATATTATAGTTAATGGTATTTAATAAAGTACATATAAGTAACATAGAGCTAAAATGATGATCATTATCTTACATAACTTTGTGGCAAAAAAAGGGATAAACTATTAAACTGCTATCAGCAGGAACAAATAAGCCCTTATATATTAAGACCACCTGCCCTACAATATGTTTTATAAAAGAGACATTTATTCAACAATCCTTCAGTGCGCCTGAACAATAAAATCTTTAGCCTCTGACAACATGTGCATGAAATGGACAGCGTCTTTTTCCTGAAATATAGATTGGCTTTCCAATTAGTGCAATGTAGGTGTTTGATATTTTTCCTGTTCGATAAGAATAATATTGGCCAGGCTCTATGCATGAATCATATGTTACTATGTAAACTTGCAATTGCTTTGGAGTTATGTGTGTTCCCTATGCATTATAATGTGCTTTTTGACTGCAGTATGTTTGTTGGATTTGGGATATAGCTTTTTTCTGATTGTCCCAGTCAATTCTATTATGCTTGGTTAAGGGATCTATTATCCTGAACCCCATTGTCCAGAAAGCTCCATAATAGAGGAATGGCATTTTCCATTTTCATATCTGGAAAACACTATTCCCTAAACATTCCATATTGTAGAAACCATGCGTTTAGATTGTTTGTTGGAATGAGATACATGGCTTGTGGAACAGTTATTGGGTGCCATTGCTCATATGTGGATAACATTTCATGATTTGAGCCACTTTGCATGATATGACAAAGGGCAAACAGCCTGATCTACAGGCTTTACTGATTTTGATCAGCACTTTCCATTGAGGAGTCAGTGACGTTTCTCTTCTAGGGTGACAATTGTTGGTCCCGCATTACACACAGAGCTTCCCATTCTCCCCAGTAGAGATTGCAGCAACTGAATATTGGTTAGCAGGTTCTTCACATAAGCAATGATGACATCTGAGATGGTTGTACAACTCCCAGCTCTTGCAGTGTGAGTGTGCATAATAGCTGAAATAAACCTAATCAAACCACTCTCATGAAAATTCTTTTTTTTGGAATGGTGAAAGCAAAATGCAGTAGACCATATTATCCATTAATCAATGCAAAGCAAGATTCATCTTCCCTTCCCTTTTCTTTCTGTTAGGCCAAACCATACAAATCTTTCCTTGTAACCTCCCTATTGTCTGTGGTCCCCCATGCAGAATATTTTGTCTTTCTTTATGTGTTCTTTGTCATTAGAGAATCACTCAGAAGGATTGGTGATCCAGTTTTTAATCTCTTATTTCTTTACGCCATTGTTTTCTTAAATCAAGTGCACCTCACCCCAGCCTCCGCTGTCAGGGTTTAGAAACAAAAGTATAATAAGGAGCAAACAAATGTAATTATGCCTAAGAATACTGTGCTTTAATAAACCTTGTTGTTTGTCTATCCCACTGCAAGATCCATCCTGATTTGCAATTTAGATAAAGTAACTTAAAGTATAAATACACAGGAACAAGCCACAATTCCCTCTGTGCTGCTAATTGGCACAACAATGCTTCAGCACCTTCACTCATATATAACCCACTTTATACAGATATGATTTTATAGCAGAGCCATTAAGAGTTATCAGTTCAGTTAAAAAGATATTTTAAGGCAGTGATCCCCAACCAGTAGCTCGTGAGCAACATGTTGCTCTCCAACCCCTTAGATGTTGCCCTAGTACCAAGTAGAGCCTCCTGTAGGCTGCCAGTCCACATAGGGGTTACCAAATAACCAATTACAGCCCTTTATTTGGCACCCCAATGAGACTTTTCATCCTTGTGTTGCTCCCCAACTCTTAATAAATATATATATATATGAAAGTGGCTCATGGGTAAAAAAGGGGACCCCTGGTATAAGGTCATAGATTATTTCATATACTACACTGTCAATCTGTACATAATTTCTGGCTAGAAATAACCATAATGACATGCTTGAGGAGCATTTGAGAGGCAAAACTACCATTTATTCATTCTTAAAATTGTTCTAACCAAAATTAGAACTTACTAAAATAACTTAATTTCAGTAAACTAGAAAGTGGTAAATCACTTCTAATTAGGGGACATTCATGTCCACTTCTACTTTTAGTTAGGGAATCCTTATGTCCACTTATGTCCCTAGTTGGAGGACCACTGCCCTCTTTGCTCCTGCTCAAGTTATTAGACCTTGATAACCACTTCTTCCTCTAAGTGGTGGACCTCCATGTTCACGTTGCCTCTGGTTATGGAACCTGCTTATGATTCTTTTAGTATCTGTGTTTTTTACATCTCATTTAGTGGTTACTTATAAATAAAACAGCAATAAAATTAAATGTCTTTATGTTAAAGTATCTTCTTGACCAAGCATTCCTATTTCAATTAAAACTGTACTTATCCTCCAAATAAAAGTATCTCCAATGCAACAGGAATAGGTGTGTTTGTTGCCAAGTCTTGTAGAATGAATTTTCATGTTAGGCTCCAACTTTTTTGTGGGTGATGGTGTCAGAGCTGAAGCATGGATAGGTGCATGTGATTTAGGATGTGGCTTGCAGCTGGTTCACCTATCCTTTGTCCCATGACCTCATGAGTGATTTCTCAAGCTGTAACTTATCCAGTGTTATCTATTCATTTTCAAAGAAATCCAGTAAACCTGGCAGTGTTAAAACTGAACGAGCAGGGGCTTTTGGACAAATTGAAAAACAAATGGTGGTACGACAAGGGAGAATGCGGCAGCGGGGGAGGTGATTCCAAGGTCAGCCCCAGTAAAATAAAACTAGCGGGTAACAAACAGCATGGATAGTAACCAGCAACTGCCCTGCATGCCCTTTATGCCAGAGACCCGGCCCTGCCTTTTAAATTTCCCTTCAAAAGAAGACACCAAGGGTTCCATGGCAGCTCCATTCTCCACAAATAAAATGAGAGTAAGAATGCATGACATCATGGACACTGAACAATGGCATAACTAAACAATATAGACTAAACCATTCATAGGCAACTTTCAGTTCACTATCCTATAATCTGTAATTTCCATGATGCAAGTGCAAAGCTTTTTATATCTTATTCTGAAGAAGATGGAGGCTGTCATAAAACTACTGAAGACAGGGTCTGACCCTAATAAACTCATATAAGAAGTCTTTGAAACTCTTAGTTGGGTGCCTTGGATGACTTACTGTAATTAAGACCATGACAGCCAGTTAAATCAGTCAGACCTACATTATCAAATAAACATCTGAATGTAAAGTGACTGGACTCCTAAATTTCCCATGATTCTATCATTCTATGTAAATTTACAAAAACAGCTTTCTAAACCTTTGCCCAATCTTGTGGACTGGCTTGGGAAAATGTTGATAAGCAGATTGGATCTAATTAGGATGATGACAGCACAAAAATATTGCATGCTTGGTTACATCACCACTTGTAATTTCAGCTGCATGTAGATCAGAACACAACAGATGGAACTCTCGTGGGGCACTGCAAATTCCAATCTGTCTCCCTCATCTAGCTTGTTGAAGGGATGGAGACATTTTTTACAAAAATTTATAAAATTATAAAAAACTTCAGGGCACCGGGATAAGACATGGAGCTTAAACATTGGCAGGGGAAGGGTGTTGCTGGTTACTCAAAGTGATATAGTTAATACTCATCTGGCTTGGCTGGAAGAGAGGGGAGAAAGGGGCTCCAGGGGATGGAGGGCATGAGAGGGTTAGGGTGGTGGGTGCTCGACTGAGTATTGAAGTGTATCACTTTGTCATGGTTCAAGCATACGTTAATGAATGCCTCAATGAAATGTTGCTATGATGCTGAATAACATAAAATAACATTGGTAATGTTATTTATGTTATATCCCCTGGTTTGAAGAGGTGCTGTAAACCTAGCGGTATTGAAACTCAGTGAGCAAGGCGTCTTAGACAAGCTGAAAAGCAAATGGTGGTACGATAAAGGGGAATGTGGAAGCAAAGACTCCGGAAGTAAGGTTAGTCACCCCCAGCCACAGAGTTCCTACCTTCAATCACTTGATGCTACAGGGGCCTTCTGACTGTTTAACAGGGTTTTCATAGTTCTTTAGCTGATATGCAGTGTATTCATTTGCACGTTTCATCAAACCCAGCCTGCAGAGACTTGATTCATCAAAATCATACATGTCTGACCTTTTTACCTCTGGCTGTTGCTGAACTATAAAAATGCTAAATCAATCTGATTTATAGTTCATTATTAGCCGAAGAAATGTTAGTTATCTCTGAATCGGAACACTTTAGCTAAACTTAACTCTTTCACATAATGATGCCATAATAATTCCATCAAGTACACATATAATAAACTCTGCACTTTGTTTTATCAACCTTCTAACTTAAGGATTTGCCTCTGCAAATCAATCTAAATGTCTCTCCATATGTTAAGAGGCATCTCTTAATCTTTTCAACTGTTAAAACACACAAGCTAAAGCAGTGCTGTCCAACTGCTGAGGGCTGGCATTTTTATCAACACCCATGTTATTCCAAGAACTTTTAAGACCATATTCACATTAATGGCAGTAGTACACCAAAAAACCAATGGCTAGTTAGCTTATTGCAGAGGTATCACCCATATGTAAAAAAATAACTTCATTATGTCATATTAAGACATGCCCTTAAATCCATATGCCTCATCCTCCCATGTGGATAGAAAAGCAACCCCAGCACATAATTTAGGGAACTTAATATAATTTAATAATTTAAATTATTAATATATAATATATATAAAATAATTTAATAATTTAGTGCCTTAGGGAACCCAACCACTATTCCCACATTTTAACAAACACCCAGGACAAACCCCCACCAGGCTCACCTCTTACAGGCAATGCAGGGCAGACAGAGTAGGACACACACAGGCAGAATAGGGCAAGCAAGAAGAGTGTGGCAGACAGACAATGGCACACATGGGCAGCATAGGCAGGCAGAATATGGCAAACACAAGCAGGGTAGGGCATCCAGAGTATGGCACGCAGGCAGAGTGTGGTACACACAGACAGTGGCAGTTTAATGACATATGGGGCCCCTAGGCTACCCCCACACATGCCCCCCTTTAGGCTACTGCTGGGTCTGTATGCATTCAGATCCAGGTATGCGTGCATGCAAGCTCACTATTCCGAGTCGGGTTCTCCTTGCCTGTCTCCCTCTCCCAACAGGAGCACCTGACTGGACCCAGCAACACAAATAAAAACGACTATTAAAATAAAATAGAAATAATAATTGAAAAAGGCTAAATAGGCCCCTAGGCCTATTGAAAACTAATTGCAAACTGTTGCCTACATGATTGTAAAATTTACTTTGAATTTGAACTACCACCTTTGTTAAATAAATGCATTGTACACCCACACACACCAAAAATGACAGTATAATTTGCTACTAGTAAGTTTGCAGGTAAATATAAAACTGATTTGTGCATAAATGCAATCTTTTCCTTGCAGGGTGTCAGGTTAATAATGTAGTAACCACTCCCCAACAATTTCAGTGTCACTTTAAATACACAGATGATGCCTTAACGTGTAATGTTAATTTATATCCTGGGAGCTGTTCTGTTCTCGTATCACAAATTCAGTAATGGAACATCTGTAACACAATCTGCTCTTTGAATCAGTTCCATCTTACAATTTATTGCAAAACATTAAATATTCAGAGGGCCATTGCTGACAATGGGAGTGCTGACAGATTGGTAATAGACCAGCTCGAGAGAACGATATAAAAATTAGCTCTGGCCAAAGATAGGCAGCTGCTTCTGGTACTGAAAGGCAATTAGACAAGTAGTTATGGCACCAGTTTTCTGCCATGTACATTTGTGCACAGTAAAGTGTGAAATACATGAGATGATGTCTCCTCTTCAGTAACATTTACTGATTTACATTTACTATAGGGAAGTAAAATACTGTAGTAATGGGTGCAAAGATATTGCCCTAAAGCAACCAATTAGCAGATAGCATTTACTAATCTGCAGTTTTAAAGAAAATATCCTTCTCTTTTTACATTAACCCCTATTTTTTAAACAGATATTTGAAGCACTGTATCTATCTATCTATCTATCTATCTATCTATCTATATATATATATATATATATATATATATATATATATATATATATTTAGATATATATATATATATATATACACAAATACAAGATGTCCTCTGCAATCAACCCTTTATCAATATATTTAGGACATTGAGACATTTTGTGTCTTAAAGGGGTTGTTCACCTTTGAGTTAACTGTTAGTATGATGCAGAGAGTGATATTCTGAGACAATTTAAAATTGTTTTTCATGTTTTATTATCTGTGGTTGTGGTTTTTGAGCTATTTAGCTTTTTATTCAGCAGCTCTCCAGTTTGCAATTTCAGCAGTCTGGTTGCTAGGGTCCAAATTACCCTAGCAACCATGCACTGATTTGCATAAGAGACTGGAACATGAATTGGAGAGGCCTGAATAGAAAGATGAGTAATAAAAAGTAGCAATAACAACGAAATTGTTGCTGTACAGAGCATTTGTTTTTAGCAAGGGTCAGTGACCCACATTTGAAAGCTGGCAAGAGTCAGAAAAAGAAGGGAAATAATTCAAAAACTGTAAAAAAATAAATAATAAAGACTAACTGAAAATTTGCTTAGAATTAGTCATTCTATAACATACTAAAAGTTACCTTAAAGGTGAACTACCCATTTAAGCTACTAAAAATGCCTTATCCTTTAAACAAAGGGGTTGTTTGTCCAAATATTGCAATATATTTAAGCTGGCCAACTAAGTCATCCCATATCTGGCCAGTCCTACACTCAGTTTTCATCTGATTCATTAAGAATTCTATTGTTTCATTATACATTTTACACAGGGACTAAGTATTACCTGCAACTTACTGCTTTCAATGGTTGCAATGAGGCACAAAATTCATACAGTCTTTAAAATTAAGCACAACTTTCCCTTGTTTGTTATAGTTTATATAGGAGAAGTGGCCAGCTCCATGTTGTTGTTCCCACCCTTTCCAGCTATAGTCAGGTGATCCCAGTGGTGGCCAATAAAATGGCAACCGTGTTTGGGAGTTTTAATCTTGAAAGCAGTAAGTTGCAGGTAAAAATTAGTCTCTCTGTAAAATGTACAGTATAATGAAGCAATAGAATTCTTAATGAATGAGATGCAAGTTGAGTTTAGGACTGGCCATGCCAGGAATGACTTTGACGTAGTTGGCCAGCTTAAATATATTGTAATATATGGACAAACAATCCCTGTTTTGTTTAAAGGATAAGGAATTTTTTAGAAGCTTAAAGCTGGCCATAGACGTGCAGATTTACCTGCTATATCGGACAAATGATCGGACGTCCCAATCTCCCGACCTGCCACTAACCTTTCAGATCAAATAAAGTAGCAAAATAACAGATCAGCCGATGTTCTGCCCCTACAGCAATCGTAGGAAAGTTTATGTAAGGCAAAGCTAGTGACAGTCTCCCACTGAAAACCGTCAGATCGGCAATACATGCAGAGATATTATCGGCAGCCGAAAGAAATCTTCTAACCTGTCCGTTTGACTGAACGATGGATAAGCATGGCATGACAAATGTCGGGACACTCTACACACAGTTTGAAAATCGTACGAATCGGATCTTTGCATCTATGGCCAGCTTAAGGCTTAAGCACCAAAGAAATACCACACTCAACAGGCTGAGTCAGAATAACTGATTTTATTAAACATACAAAAGAAGTTCCAACATTCTGATCACAAAGAAATACCACACTCAACAGGCTGAGTCAGATTAACTGATTTTAATAAACAAACAAAAGAAATTCCAACATTCTGATCATATCATCGTGATCTTCCTCAGGGAAAAAACAAACAAGAGTGTAAGCAGTGTAAACCCTCAATAACCCTCCCTCTGTGCAGAAAATGTCCCAAAAACATGAACTCCATTAATTATCATGTAAACCAGAAGTGGGTGTAAAAACTAAGGAAAACCAGCCTAACCTAAAAAATAAAATAATAAAATAAAATGAAAGCAAGCGTTAACTGTAAAGACAACAAGGTGTGGGCAGTCATTTAGATCAAGCAACTGATGTTGGAATATACAAAATACAGTGGCTAGTCTAGTTCCTTGGGGATAACCAAAGGGCATTAAGGTTATCTAGATACTGCATAGCAGGTTGAAGATTGTTGTACAGGCACTGTGTCAAAAAATGTCAAAAACAGTAAAAAAAAAGATAAGGCAGAAGGGTCTTATCTGGAATCTAAAACAGAACCCAATCTCTAAAAGTGCTAAACTATCAAAATGCCCAGAAGGGACTGCACCAGTTGAACGTAAAAGTATAAGGATCTGAAAACGTAGCTATAGACATTGCAGGACATTTGCCAACGTATATCAACATGCCCCAAAGTTACATAACCATTGTAGTCATCAGAGGTCAGGTGTATTAAATACAACAAAGGAAAATGATCTGTTGAACTATACCTCTCTGTACATTTGGTATAAAAATATTGTAAAAATGGATGCAGCGTATTTATGGGGAGGGAGCATAATCCCAAAAGTTCAGCATGTGCAACCCAAACATGACGTGGAGCAAAAAAATGGGTTGAAATTGAACCCGGCCAGACCACTCGTCAAAAAGTAATAGAAAACAAAATCAGAAAATGCTGTTTATAAAGCAGTTTATATCACCCGAAAGAAATTGCACTACAGATGGATTTAGCTTCCCACCTCACACAACAAGATCTGCTGTCTTCAGCAAAAAAAAAACCTAGCCAATAAAATCTTAAGGAACACATTGAAAAAAGTATCTGCCTTCCTAGCACTGTCATGCTCTTCTTCCCCTTCCTGATCTTTGGGTTCCAGTCTCACTCTCACTGGAGGTTCTTCTCTCTGAATATTATATATTATCCCTCCAACTATGCATTTTTTCTTAGAAATGTTAGCTGCTGGGCTTCTACAGATTGTTTGCTTAATAAAATTGTCCCCAT
The DNA here is from genome assembly GCF_017654675.1 of Xenopus laevis. NCBI lineage: Eukaryota > Metazoa > Chordata > Amphibia > Anura > Pipidae > Xenopus > Xenopus laevis. The sequence continues at coordinate 22,734,544 of NC_054375.1, forward strand.
CGCCCTGCTGAAAGTTACCATTCAACTCAAATCCCATGAACATAAAGAAAAGCACAATAAACCTGTTTAATGTTAATTTAACATCATGTAAATATAAAACAAAAAAAACCACTATATAAAAAAGCACATCTTATCTCATTCATACAGCAGTTTTATACATTTACATATCTATGCACGTAGTCATCTTTATTAAGAAGTACAGAATCCCACATACTGTATAGATAAACATGTATCATTCCAACATGGCGGTGACATCAGTAATGTTAATAGTGGCCTGCGGGAATCTGTGCAAAGTTTGCACTGGAACCACCATACATTTATTGGTTGTATTTATAGAAACACTTACATGACGCATAGGTCAATTGATGACCAACATAATTCACAGAACAAAACCCAAACAAATCATACAAGACTTTTTTATCTGCAGAAATTATATTTAGATCGATCACTTTAGTCTGTGGCCCAAGTCAGTCATGGTCCACAAAAATCAGCTCAAGTCTAGCTGTAGATGTAACTAATTTGAACCCTGTTGCTTGGTAATTAAGCCCCTGAGTAAAAGACTGGCTGGGTCTGTTTTATAATTGGTATGTGGCTTTTGGGGTGCATGCATGAGTTCTTGCTGGAGGGAGGTGGGGAATGATATGTTGGTGTGCATTATGAAATGAGAAATGTTGCATCTGGGAAGGCTCTAAGCCTCTTGAAGTTCACAAGGAATCTAAAATGCCCATGTTCTGTTCTGTGTATACATATATATTATATTTATCATATATATATACTATACACACACATCATCATCATCAACTACCTTTGTAAGTAATGTTTGTTATCTGACTCCTTTCTGTGGACCTAAGTCATGTTTTATAACAGAGTTTATATACAGACAGCAATGGTACTGTGTATTAAAGGGGTTGTTCCCCTTCCAAACACTTTTTTTCCATTGCTTTCAGATTGTTCACCAGAAATAAAGACTTTTTATTCCATTAATTTCCATTTTTTTATTTTTTATCGTTTTTCCAAATTCTAAGTTGAATGTCTCTGGTGTCTCATTCTGGCAGCTCAGTAATTCAGGCGCAGACTCTAAACTGTTACAATTTTGCAACATTTAGTTGATACATTGCTCAAGCAGCATCTGTGCAATATTAGCAACTATCAAAGATAAGAAGTGTGTCAACTAAGGGGGTTATTTGATGAAATCTGAATGTATATAATATTTTATTTAACAAAAAAAACACAACTCCCATGCAACTTATTTATTAATAATAATAAACAACCCTGACTTAATCAGATTGCAGAAAAACTCTGAAACCCGAATTGCTCGATTTTTTTGAGTTTTAGCCCGAAAACCCAGAAAAAGTCGGATTTTCAGGCTAAACTCAGACAATGATAACTTCAAATTGAGATAGGTGCCTCTCCCATTGACTTATACAGGATCTGAAATAGCGGATATTCGTTTTTTTTGCAGAAAAATGCAGTTGTTTTTTATTTTTTTTTTTTCAAACTAAAAATTTGAGTTTTTGCAAAGCCTGACCAGATAAATTTGAGGTTTAGTAAATAACCCCCTACTGCTTCCAATCAACAGCTCTAGAATGCTTTTAGGTAGGATAATTCCTCACCAAGGTGACTTTAAGAAATTTACTGGAGTTTCAATCTTTAAGTTAGGGTTCCTGAACTACATTTCTGCCATCTCACCAACATCAGTTTTTTTTTTCACGTATCCTTATGTGATGGATTGCCTCTAAGTCTTTAAAGATTTTTGTACTTTCAACATTATTTCATAATTGAGCATTCCTGCCAAGCTTGTTTAAAAAAAATGGGCAATTTTATTTGAAAGAGAACTTCAAAAGGTTTAAATCCTTAAATTGAAAACCTGGAGTAACTGTAAAAAGTATAACATAGTGTCAGCCTTCTGTCTGCAGTTTGTGCTATATTCTGTGTTAGATGTTTTATGAGAATTTTGGGGGACAGACAAGACATTAAAGATATATTATATTCTCATAACATATTTCTTTTCCCCCCTCTCTCGCTTCTCCTTTCATTTCTCTTGTTGGCTACAGGATAAGACAAGTGCACTGAGTCTCAGTAATGTTGCCGGTGTGTTCTACATTCTCATCGGAGGTCTGGGATTGGCCATGCTTGTTGCCCTTATCGAGTTTTGTTACAAATCAAGAAGTGAATCCAAAAAGATGAAGGTGGCATCTAATATGAGGATATTTCTTTAATATTTGTCATATATCACATTTTTATAGGCTTACAACAACCCTACTTCTGGTGCACACACAATTGCACACAGTAAAGTGTATATTTAGTATATTGCCATATTTTACTACTGAATCAGTAGTTGAATTTTACATCTTGCATACAACATATCATCATGTCGCAGGCACTTGGCATGGGGAGCATAGGCAGATTTGAATGAAGCTTTGGGCAAGGTATACCCCCCCCCAAACTATCACCAATAACTTTCAGTCTAACCCAAAGCAACCAATGAACTGTATGCTTTCAATTCTCTAAATATTTTATATTCATTGATTGACATGCTATTAGACTTAGCACAAGCTACACTTTATTATGTAACATATGTATATACAAGCTACACTTTATTATGTAACATATGTATATACTGTATACCTGTATATATATATTTTTGCAAACTAACAGGGGATGAACCCCCTGTCCTTCTCAAAGGGTTTCTGTTTAATTCCGCAGACAACAGTCACAGAAGCAGTCCGGATGGCGACTCTACCCAGACCTTCCACAGCAGGAGGAAGTGGTGAAAACGGGAGAGTGGTCAGTCATGACTTCCCCAAAACCATGCAAACAATTCCTTGTATGAGCCACAGTGCAGGAATGGCTCTGGGAACAACTGGGTTATAATAACAGCAGACTTCACACCGCCTAGTGGATTATTGACCCTTACCCTTCCAGTGCCAAAAAACCCACAAAGGACAAATCAAATGGACTTTTTACAGCTACTCAAAGATCTATTTTTGCTTTTATTTTGTCCTTTTGCCTAAAGAAAGACATTAGTAACTGCAATAAAGAGCTGAATATTGGAAGAACGAGGAGCCTACAGTGTGGGCTGGACAACTGAATGTTATCATAAGACTCTGAATCCACTGTCCTTCAGCTCAAACATTTTAGTAAATTCAGTTGTAAATATTTTTTCAACATGTTCACAATGTTTTTTTTTTGATTATTCCCCCCTTTCATTTTCCAGTTTTAGAAATTGGATTTGGAACTGGCACTCTCGCGAAAGAATGGGAGGCATGAAAAATAAAAATATATAATGTCTGAAATCTGAATAGTAGGAATAAGGAGTGGTATATCAGGCAAAACAAGAGAAAATAATGATTTTGAAAAGTTATTACTTAAGTTCATCACAGGAGATGGCTTAGGATAGAAGCAAAAAAAAAAATCATGCATACACATATTAAAAATGCATTATAAAAAGGTTTAAAAAGCCAGAACTTGTGAGAAAATCAGGTCTAATATCATCAGGGCTCTTATATAAAGATCTGAGTATGTAGTGAAGTAGATTCCAGGAGAGGAAAGGACTTAAAGGAAAATGAGAAGTTATAAGACAAAAGTTTGCAAACAGTAAGTAGATGCTATCATAAATGTCAACTGTATGAATAATTCATCTGTTTGGCCATAAATATTGGACTTTTAATCACTCCCAGGTGGGACTTGACTAGGTATAATCAGTGCCAAAACAACCCAAATGCAGCACAGAGAAAATGCCTATTTTTTGGTACTTGGTAAAGCCATATTTTATTTCAGTCTCCCAATCCACTTTTTTTCATTCAGCTTCTAGAATTGGCAGATATATACTGGATTCAGTACGTCCCATGAAGTTGAAGAACCTATCTCAAGTACACCTGCACTGGTTAACTTGTGAATGTGAAATTGGGGGAGTTTGTTTGCCAATATTTGTATTCGACAATAAAAGGAAAGCAAATCATTTGAATGAAGAGGTGGGAATGCCATGGACTGCTGGGGACACCTAAATGGACTCAGATGACCTCTTACCTAACATCAACAGGCATTCAAGCTCGATGTATGATATATAATTATTATCATACTCCCATCCCTTTCCTAAACAACTTTTTTTTGTTCTTCAATCAAAACTGATGTCCGTGGAAAAATAACCCTTTGAAAAAGTTAGTGTTTTTGCAGTCTTTTACTTTTTATGATTCTGTTCATTCCTGTTCTGACGTGTGAAGCCTATAAAGACGACATGCTTTTCCTTCAAACCTTTACTTCAGCTCGGAAATGGGAACATATTCTTTATACTCATTCCGCAGGAATTTTGAGGAGCTTTTCAGCCATTTGAGTCAAGGTGCCATAAAGCAGTCTGCTACCTTTGGGCTTGAACTCTGAATTGTAAAATGTGCATTACGTGAAGATTTTCTGTTTTGCACAGAGAGCATTGTTTACTCATTGACTATGAGACTTGAATATAAGCGCCTACAGAAAGAACTACAAATTAGCACTGGAGAAGTTGAGTGTTTACTCGTAGTTTGTATTTTTACTACTTTCTTAAAAACAGCAGTGCAGAGACAAGTTTGGTTTTTAAATCTGAGCTTGTCATTCACATGTAACCCCCCCCCCAAACCTTTCAGGCATTTCATTCTGTTTTTTTCCTATTTGATACCTGGATATTTTTTCCAAAAGTCTGTATTTGTTTTAGCTCTGATGTCAAAAGTGCTAAGCGAGATTCTGTTTGGTCAAAAAGAAGCATCTTTTTGTTTTATAGTTGTGTTGGAAGGAAGTGATTACTCTTTTCAGCATCTCTTTGCTTCTTATGTATCTCCTTTTTTGTTTTCTTTTTTTTCTTTTAATTAATATAAAATGGACGTGTTCTCTTTCACTGATGAGTGCCCACTTGATCCTTTCTAGTCAGGAGCTTGTGTATGTGTATGGGTGATGGTTTTAGACAGTACATAACCAGAGAAAATTGCTTACGGTGAAGTCACACTTTCTATTACTCAGAACATCATTTTGATCTAGATCTGTTGTGAATAGGATATTTTGACTCTACTGTATAGTAAAAAATGTGGCTTGGTTTGAAATATGTTTGAAAAAAGTTGCAAAAACATGGCCATTGACTTTAATGCTTTTGGCAAATTTTTTGCCATTTGCCATGAATTTTCTGTGAATCGAAATGGTCACAACAGGGGCATAATTATAGAGGAAAAGGACCTTGTAACTACAGGGGGGGCTTGTGGTAGTGGTGTGGCCTGACTGGAGAATGAGCACGATACACAGGTGAAGGTGACTGAACGAATTTTCTGAAAGCTACAGGACTAGTGGTAGAGGGGGGATGACATCAATATATTAACATGATTTTCAAACCTGTCTGATAGATATCTGACTGATTTTTGAAATGATATCTGTTGGACTGGAAATCATGAGCTCACCATACAGGGGGCAATAAGCTGCTGGCCAGTGTTGCATTGTACACAGTGTAGTGACCCAGGCACTGATGTAATTAGTTACTGAGGACCAAAGCAAAGTCTTTTAAGGGAATCAGACATTTTTCACAAACATACTGAAGGGGTTATTTACTAAAGTCCAGTCTGGCTTTTTGGTGCAAAACATTTTTCGGATTTTTTATTTTAAACCAAAATTTTTGGGGATTTATTAAAGTACAATGCTGCAAAAAGTCCAAATCAGAAAATCCACCATCTCAGACCTGCTGGATGGAGTTGTATATAAATCTGTGGGAGAGGTCCCTATCCTATTTGGAAGTTTTTGTAGTCTGCGCTGGGATAAACCTGAAAATCTGACTATTTCAGGCTTTTCGGGCAAAAATCCCAAAAATTCTGGCTTTTTGGGAAAAAGACAGAAAAAAAGTCATACAATTCGGAAAAAACGGACGATTCAGGTTTTCCCCTGATCTGATTAAATCATGCTTTTTTAACAATAAATAAGGTTCAATCATGGATTCTAGTTTGGTTGAACTTTTTTTATTTAAATAATCAGATTGGGCCTGTTATATACCTCAGGCAAGATATATTGAGGTCTTTCTGCATCTACAGTCTGGTTATTAATAATAACAATAATGGGAGCTGGTTAATTGTACCCAACAGACTGTACCAATATGCCAAGTCATAACTGAGGAATGTATAGGACGTGTAAAATTTATTTGCAACAAAAGTGAATTAAGCTAAAATTGGTACAGAACTTGTTTTTCAAGAATTCCCTCTATATAAAGTATTCCAGACTTACTAACAAGTCAGTGTTCCTTTGTATTAGCAAGTATGTGTCTATGGGGCACCTAGTGAAGGAATAGAATAAAAAATACTTCGAATTTTGAATGTTTCTTTTGGCTACTTCGACCATCGAATTGGCTACTTCGACCTTCGACTACGACTTTGAATCGAACGATTCGAACTAAAAATCGTTCGACTATTCAAAGTACTGTCTCTTTAAAAAAAAACTTCGACCACCTACTTCGCCACCTAAAACCTACTGAGCATCAATGTTAGCCTATGGGGAAGGTTCGAACGAATAGCATTCGAACGAAAATCGGTAAATCCTTTGACTTTGATATTCGAAGTTGAAGGATTTTACTTTGACGGTCGAATATCGAGGGTTAATTAACCCTCGATATTCGACCCTAAGTAAATGTGCCCCTATGTGTCTGTGCTAAAATATTCATAGAGAATATTTATGAAGCTGATATTCTAAAATATCAAATTAAGGGGCCCGTTTATTAAAGCTCAGATTTTTTCCAAATTTTTTTTACCCGAAAGCTGCTAAAAATCCGAATCCAAAAATACTCCATCTGAAACCTGTAGATGTCCCGGAAGTTGTTTCTTGACATTGTGACCTACCCTGGAAAACCCAGATAAAGTCAAGGTTTTCGTCCAATAATCTGTAGCTGAGTTTCTGCTACGGCAATAAAAAATACAGTAATAACAGAGTGACAGTATTGATACAGTATGATATTTCAATATATGTTTTAACATTATATAGGTCCTAAAGGAATGTTAGACTGCAAATCTTGAATACCAAAAGTCTGGAAACCCATGAGTATGTTTCAACTAGTATTATTTACAGTATTTATCAAAATGGTGTACTTACTAATTGGCCTTACTTTAATTTTAACCTTTTTATGCTGCTTATGTAGTGGAAAGGCTATTCAGTCAATGGACTTCATACATATTTTTATAATATCAAACGTCCCCTAGGTGTTCAAACAATCATATTTTTCTAGGCCTACGCTCTAGAGCAATTAAATAGGTTACATATATATTTAGCAGTATTAGTGTGGACATTTGTTTAAACAAGAGTTGTATGCTCTTATGCATGTGCAACTGCTCAGTCAATATTCTGCACTTGTGTCACATATGGATGTCAATGGCTGCATCTTCTTGCTGCCTCTGGATTTATCAGGTGAAGTATAGCTAGTTTCTCTTTTATACTTTATGTCTGCATTTTTGCATATAAACCTCCACTGAGCTTGTACACAGTGTAGTGACCCAGGCACTGATGTAATTAGTTATTGAGGACCAAAGCAAAGTCTTTTAAGGGAATCAGACATCCTAATTCTTTGTCTGATGAGGCATTTGTTTTATTACTTATATACAGTGTGTACATAAGGAGAAATATTCTTGATAGACCAGAGTCTGAATACGTCTCTAGGGAAAGACTTGTAGATTTCCTTTTTTTTTTTGCATCTAAGGCATGTACCATTTTCTAAAGGAGCTGAGTGGGGAGGAGTTAGAGAGTGGAAGGAGGAAGATGACACTGGGGGCAGATTATCAAAACATAAGTTTAGAGTTTATTAAATTAAAAACATTTTCATCCCAATGGGATTTTTAGAATTGTATTTATCAATGGGCGAATGTTACAACTCACCATTTGCTATATACGGTTCTAAAAAACCCATAGGAATGAATAGAACATGGGTGAGAATTTATTTATTAAAGGACCAGTAACATCACATTTTTTTTAAAAAAAAATTGTTGGTATACATCGAAAAAAAACCCCAAAACAAATTAAACTTTAAAATCGCAAAGTCTTTATTAAGAAATAACTTACCGCTCCTCTTCAGAAAACGATGGGGATGTTATCGGTCCTTTAAGCTCTAAACTCACATTTTGATAAATCGCCCCCTGGGTGTTTGCATTGTGCACCTTTATGCACTGGCCCAGGTCGATGGTAAAAGAAAAAAGTGTCAACTGCCTCAGTAACACAGGGCTCAGTAAGGACTATTAGGCATAAAGGTGATAGCCAGGGAGGAGAAATCGAGCGCCGCACGATGGATATTCGCCATGTCGCCTTTTCTGAAGAGGAGGGGAAGCGGAGTTTAGGTAAGTTATTTCTTAATAAAGGCTTTGCGATTTTAAAGTTTCATTTGTCTCAGTGTTTTTTTCTATGTATACTTACAAATTTTTAAAAAACATTTTTTGATGTTACTGTTCCTTTAAGCTCTAAACTCACATTATGATCGGCCCATGGGTGTTTGCATTGGGCACCTTTATGCACTGGCACAGGTTGATGGTAAAAGAAAAAAAGTGGCAACTGCCTCAGTAACACAGGGCGCAGTGAGGACTATTAGGCATTGTGTGGGGCTGTTTCAACCTTCTTTACTTTTCCAATTATTCACACAGCAGGGGTATTAAAGCTCAAGTTTTTCAGGTAAACTACAACTTCTGAATGGCTATGAGGAGGTATCATTATTCATTTCCAGATACCCTACAGGAAATAATTTTAGTGTTTATATGCATACTAAACACATAGGGGGTTCTTTACTAAGCTCCGAATACCCGAAATTCCCCGAAATCCCCAAAAAAATTGTAATTTGTATTATAATGTAGCAACATCCTACAGCCAAAAACAAAATCAACAGGTCTGAGCAGAAGGATGCCTTTAGTAACAGTAACACTTAGGGGCTGATTTATTATGCGGTGTAAAAAACGGTCAGATGATTCACCACACTTCACCAGGCTTTGCTGTGTAAAAAAGGCATCAAAAAGGGCGTACATTTTTTTTACGTGTTTTTTCATAGTGACTACTGCCAGAAGCAATGTAAACTAAAGTAACGGCGGCAAATCCTGCGTTTGCATGGCGTAAAATAAAATACTCTTTGATAGATTCGCCATTTCTTTTACACAGCTTTTTTTTACCGAATTTCGTTTTACACAGCATAATAAATATGTCCTTTACAATTCAGTAACATTCCCTCGCGACACCATACATAAATGGCAATTATTAGGGCTTGCTATAAACAGCTCTCTGCTGATTTGGAGAGTGTGTAGGGTTTCAAGCAGAATGAGACATTTAAGTTATCATTGTAGTTTGAACTGCAAAACTCTCCCATTAAACAAGAGACTTTTCCATCATTTACACTTATCATTTGGGTGTATAAACCATGGCTGAGGTGGGGGGGGGTTTGTGGTTTACGCTGCAGTGATATTTGAAGCATCTGTTGCTAGGCAACCCCTCAGGACCAAACGATTGGATGCAGTTCTGCTGTTGGCAATAAAATGTCAAGGTCTAATAATGCGGAGAGAATCCAAGTTTTCTAGTAGAAGACAGTTAATTAACCTCAGATTTGCACAAGTCATCTTATCTATATAAAATACCATTACCAATCCAGCTGCAGTATAAAGGCCACTGTTCTATCACAGAGGCTGAAGTGAGCAGATAATGTCTCTTGCTGCTGGGTGAACATAGCCCGTCTGCCAACAAAGGAATAAACATTCAATACACAGATACATTTTGATGGCAATGAATTCCATTGTCCATTATAGAAAAAAGATCAAGAGGGTTGTTTACTAAAATAAAAGGATATGGGGGAATGTAATTAGAGTCGCAAAGAGAAAAGCCATTCGCACTAATAAGAATACAAATCCACATCTCGCAATGTAATATTGTTCCTTTAACTGTTATTGCATTGCGAATTTTAATTGCGCATTGCGAATTTTAATTGCGCACTTAAGAAGTGCCTGAAGGTGTCGTAATCTTTTGGAGCAAATATAACGACTTTTTCACTAACAAGTTTTATTACATTTAGGGGTAGATTTATCAAGGGTCGAATTTCGAAGCACGACCATCGAATTAAAAAACGTTGAATTCGAATATTGAATTCAAAGTTTTTTTCAGCAAATTTGGCAATCCTACGATCGAATAAAAACCGAACGATTCGAAGGATTTCAGCGATCGATCAAAGGATTTTTATTCGATGTGTAAAGACTTAGAAAATGGTTGTAGAAGGTCCCCATAGGCTAAAATAGCACTTCGGCAGGTTTAACTTGGCGAAGTATTGAAGTCAAAGTTTTTTTTAAAGAGACAGTACTGCGATTATCGAATGGTCGAATATTCGAACGTTTTTTACTTTGAATCGAAGTCGAAGTAAATTCGAAGTCGTAGTATCTTATTCGATGGTCGAAGTATCCAAAAAATTACTTTGAATTTCGAATTTTTTTACTTTGAAAGTTCCCTTGAATTCACTTCGATCCTTAGTAAATCTGCCCCTAAATTACTGTGTATTGGCACAAACTATAAAATTCGCAAACGGCCTTCCACTTTCAGAAGTGGTGGCTAAGCAGTTTCTGGGTTTGCAAAAGCATTGCGAATAGTATTACCGTTACCGACTTTTATTACATTCCCCCGATATCTTTTCTTTTTATATAAAAAAAAAATACAGACCAAACTCCCATACCCGATTTTACATTATTTATTATAAATAAAAAGCTTGATTTAATCTGTTCAGGTAAAATTCTATATATAATAAATATGTGACATCCAAGTAGAGATAGCAGACAGGCAGGAGAAGACCCGAGTTAAGAGCTCTGGATTGAGATCTGGAGAAGAAAGATAGAAATTAACAGTGAGTATCGTCAGCATAGAGGTGGTATTGGAAACCAAATGAGCTGATTATTTTGCCAAGGGAGGAAGTACAGATAGAAAATAATAAGGGGCCCAGGACAGAGCCTTGAGGAACCCAAACAGAGAGAAGATGAAGCTCCATTGTTGAGACATTGAAGGAACGATAATTGAGGTAAGAAGAGAACCAGGACAAGGCCGTGTCACAAATACCAAGCAAATGGAGGGACTGGAGGAGAAGTGGATTATCCTCAGTGTCAAATGCAGCTGAGAGATCAAGTAATCCAAGTATAGGAGAAGGAAGAGGAACTCCAGCAGTATTACTGCAAACAACTTTTTATTCCAGGCAGTGGTAAACACAACATGTTTCGGGTTCAATACCCTTTATCAAGTGAATAAGGACCATAAACATGTGCACCCATTCAAAACTCATATGCACTTTGACCTATACAACATAGTGCAGTCTGGGTAATCAATTTAAAAAGAAATGTACTAACACATTTTAAAACATTGGTGTGTATATAGGTTGTATTGCAACACATAAATAGTGAAGCCGGTGCTCAGACCATAATTGTGTGCACAGATATAAAAAATACAAAAGCTCAGGGCCACACTCTCTGCTTGTCTGTAACATGGATTGCCTGCTAGAGGCTGCTGGGAGTTGTAGTCCATAGTGAGGGGGTAAAGTGACACTTGTATCTGTGTGTGTAACATTATTAACACATAAATAGTAAAGCCAGTGCTTTAATTGTGTGCACAAATATAAGAAATATAAGAAATAGAAAACAATACAACCTATATACACACCAATGTTTTAAAATGTGTTAGTACATTTCTTTTTAAATTGATTACCCAGACTGCACTATGTTGTATAGGTCAAAGTGCATATGGGTTTTAAATGGGTGCACGTGTTTATGGTCCTTATTCACTTGATAAAGGGTATTGAACCCGAAACATGTTGTGTTTACCACTGCCTGGAATAAAAAGTTGTTTGCAGTAATACTGCTGGAGTTCCTCTTCCTTCTCTTATACTTGGATCTTTTTCAGCAGTTGTAGCACAGAGCAACTATTAAGGAATTGGACGCATACCATTTGGAAAAGCTGTGCTTACCACCATCCCCCTCTTCTATTGAGAGATCAAGTAGTATAAGGGTGTTGGCTTTTGCTGTCAAGAGGTCATTAGTTAGTCGAGTTCGGGGGATTTCAGTGGAGTGTTGTTGCCCAGCAGGTTATTATCAGAGAGGAATGGTGTTAGTAGGTGTTATAAACTAGGCACTAAGTAGTATAGAGAGGAAAAAATTGCAGAGAGATTGGTCGGAGGTTATCAAGATTGGAGGGATCAAGAGAGGGGTTTTTTCAGAATGACAAGGGCATGTTTTAGTTGAGTTGGAAAGATTTCAGTTGAGAGTAAGACATTTAATAGATGAGTCAAGGCTTTACTTAGGCAGGGATTGGAATTGCAGAGAAGTTTGAAAGAGATGGGATCAAGATGGTGTTAATTTTGCTCAGCAATATCTTGACCAGAGACCGATGCAAACGGAGGGGGTGGGGAAAGAAGAGGCAAAGAAAAATTGTGCACGTTTTTTTTAGAAAGGGAGTTAATGAGTGTAGTAAAGTAGGTTTGTTTAGCTAGGGATAGGCTGGTATTATAAGAGACCAGAGCAGATATGTAGCCTCAGAACTTCGATTCTACCCCTTTAAATGTCATTTCCTAGTACTTATGAAATAATAACCTCCCACCATTGCTAAAATCTGAATACCAGCAGGGGGTATCCTGAACTTTGTAGTCCTGGAACAGTTAGGGCAATGACACATGAGCAGATTTGTCACAGAGACTCTTCTATGGGCAACTAATCTCCTCCAAATGTTTTTGAACTGGTGATAAAGTGAATGACTGGTGGTAAAACAAATGCGTTGCTTTTTCCCATGTTGCCTAATGTTTCCTTTGGGCCACATATGTTTTACCACCGGTGATTCACTTTAACCGCAAAAGAGGAATTTTGTCATGGGCAACTACTGTATCTCCTCATGTGTCACTGCTGCACGTTTTTGATCTAGACCTCTGCAAGCCTGTATAAATATAGCCTGTACATATAACATGAAAATACAAATAATTATTATTGGTGTGTTCAAGACAAAAGAATTCTCACACCGATGATCAGTACCAAGGAAGCTCCTCATGTTTAGAAGCATACACGTGAGGCGTGGGTGTATCAAGGGCATTCATACAGCAGGTTTGGTCAATTGTTAAAGGGATATATTTAGCTCTGCTAACCATAGCATGTAGGAAGAATATATTATATAAAATGTGGATTACCTTGATTTTATTACCTAGTATTGTGCATATACTAGCACCCCCTCACTTGTTGCAAGTGGGGAATTACAGAAGAAGTGAAAATGTATTTAGGGGCCCCCATTATAATTAACATGTATTTTTAGAGCTCCAACATATTGTGCAGGGCTGTAAAATAAATATACTTATACAAAGAAATCACATGAATTACATGGAACATACAGAGTTACATTCATAACAACCAGTACCAGTACAAAAGGTGAGGAAGGCCCTGTGCAAGAGAGCTAACAATCTAAAGGGGAAGGGAATGAGACACAAGGTGCGGGAGTAGGCAAGATCAGAAATAAGCAGTTGAGAGATGTAGCATATGGTATTGCATTTGGTAGCAAAGTGAGGGTAGGCTTCTATAAATAAGTGCGTTTTAAGAGATCTTTTGAAAGCAGACAGGTTGGGGGAAAGTCGGAAAGACTGCGGGAGACAATTCCAGAGGAGGGGTGCAGCCCTTGCAAAGTCTTGAATGTGAGCATGCAAGGAGGCAATGAGAGAAGAGTTGAGGAGCAGGTCAGTAGAGGAGCGTAGTAAGTGGTTGAGTAAGTATTTAGAGATTAGTTCAGAGATGTAGGGAGGGGCAGAGTTATTAAGTCCTTTTAAGGTCAGGGTCATTAGTTTGAATTTTATTCTGAAATGTAGCAGAAGGCAATGCAGGGATTGGCAGAGCTGCATTGCAGAAGAGGATTGGTTGCTGAGGTGTATAAGCCTGGCGGTAGTGTTCATTATGGACTGGAGAGGTGACAGTCTCTGGCGGGGAAGGTTAATTAAAAAAGAGTTACAGTAGTCTAGACGTGATATGATGAGAGAGTGAATAAGAATTTTTAACAAAGGAACAACAAAGCAAAAGGAAAGGCTACAGTGTTTTTAAAATACAATAGGTCAACTTATCAGGCTTGCATTGATACTATGTGCATATTTTCCCTTTAATATTTGGCTAGCTGCTAGACAAAATATAGGCTTAAATGTAGAAGATCTAAATAGAAAGCCAACAGCTTCTCCAGTCTGTATAGGAGTAAGAAGCTAACCTAATCACAAATGCTCCATTATCTTTCCCTCTGTTAAATTTTCCCATTCTTTCCTAGTTCCTCCTCCCAGTTAGGGGGGATATAAACCAACTATAACCATGTAGCAACATTCATGCTGCACTCTAAATGGTGCTGCACTACAATTCCCAGCATGTCAGCATGTTATGAAAGGTTAAATAATGGCAGTTGAAGTTTTGCAACATGAGAGATCCAGGTCCACTAGAAAGGGCCATCAGCCAAATTGATGTAAGGGGTTCTTCCTGTAAGAATCCTACCTGCTCTGTTTCTAGCTGACTCTGGCGGTGCCATAACATAGCTCTTGCAGCACCAAATGTCTAAACGGCATGATTTCCACCCTTGCAACATATAATTACAACGTAATATTGTCAAGACAAATTGCACAGTAATCTCCCTGTGTTAGATAGCAGAAAGATAGCTTTTGTATACATCCCCGGGTCCAAATCTCCTTGCTTGTAATGTTACATTGCTTCTAAAGCTCGATACACATGGGCAAAGGAAGTCAGTCAGTTTTGCCAGTTTCAACAAAACTGACCATTATCTGCCCCAACTGAGATCCAGACCAGGAAAAAGGAATATCAATCTGTGTGTGAAGTGTAAAGTCATATAAAAGGAACATGCAAGGGAAAAACAGATAAGGTACAACATAAAGTGGATCAAAGTGGCGTGCAATGGAGTGCGAAATAAAAGGAATTCAATATGATCAATTAGTCCAGTGCCTCCACACATGTTTGTATTTCTAACTTGGTGCAGGCCCTTGCCACAGCTTAATTAGCAAGGCATGTACCATACAGAAAGCTTATGCTTTCCTTATGGAGCTAAGGAATCACAGCTATAAGGAAAATTTGTTTACTAAAAAGGGACTTCGACCGGAATCTACTAAAGTCCAGCAAGTCCCCCAGCGCTACAGGGTTTGTTTCTAGAAGCTATTGGCACGGGAGGCAGACGGAGTCTGGTGCAACGGTAGGGCCCAGGTACAAATTTTTCACCTTAGTTACACCACTGGCATTTTTGGAATTTAGTATACTGCACATATGCCAGTTAATTTAGCTTTCCTTGAACCTTAATGTGAATATGTCAACATTTTGTTGGGATGAAAGCAAATCTTCGCACACATATTATTCAGTTATTCTATCCATTAATAAACCAAGTGTGAGAATCTAGGTGACCCAAAAGAACACCTGTAATCCTATTATAGCATTCCCATGTTGTGAAGAGATCCCATTACAAATTCCATTTTTTAAGACAGGAGTCTAGCATGTTGAATGTCACAAGAAATTCCTCACACTATCCATTGAGTAGTGACAAGTCATTTGTATTGGTAATGCTCACATGGTTGGCTTCATGCAGAGCTGATTCTCTTATAGGCACTATAGGCTCAAAGTGGTGTGACCTCCAAGCCTCAGACATGGCTTTATATCTATGAAGTATTATCTGTTCCAAACCATTAAATCCAGTCGGGGCAGCTGAGGCTGCTGGCAGGAGTTATCTTATCTCATTGTGTTCAATCCAAGTTGTAGTATCATCAAAAAGAAAGTCTCATTCATCCTGTAACAACTCATCAACTCTTCTCCACTGGGGACTACTCATGTGTGATGAATACGCTACATCAACTAAATATGTGGCTTATACCAGCTCTCCTCTGGGATAAGATTTTATTGCATTGCACAAAGGGATATGAATTTATGTTCTAAAAACAAACAATAAGCCTATTAAGTGAACTTTAATTATAATCATTGACGTAATTGTGCAGTAATAAGTCTTCTAGTGACATGCAAGCAGTAAGCACATTATAATAATATCCAATTATTTCCCTAGAACATTCCATTATTGAGCAGTAGGCTATATAACTTCTTTGGAAAAAGGATACAAAAGAGAACCTTCACAAAAACGTAGAATAAAGATGTAGTTTTTCTAGTAAACCATGTTCTTAATATACAGCTAGGGTCAACAAATTATAAATCATAAATATCCTGAGATTTCCAAAATATATATGTATGTATGTATGTATGTATGTATTGTAAAGCACTCCTTGAGGGCAAAGCGCTATACAGCAGAACAATAAATTAGTAGAACAAACAGGGTGTCATTGCAATAATACAATACACATAAATATAAAGTATAGTTACAATACAGATTAAGTGCTTAGTGTCAAGGAGACAAAAGGATGGACCTTACAGACTAAATGGGAGGGTAACTTACAGACACAAATAGAAGGATATGAAGTGGTGTAGGTTACAGTGGGTGACACTGCCATATAATTGCCAGTTCCCAGTTCAGGTGCTATGCAATTGCTCCAAGAGGTAGTCTTTGAGGTTAGTTCTAAAGAGACTGAGAGAGGATTCTCTACAGAAAAACTCAGGAAGGGCATTCCACATATAAGAAGCAGCAAGACCGAAGGGTTTGAGGCGGCAAACAGCAGTAGTAATGGGGGTGCAACCAAGTGGGTGCTCTAAGAGGAGTGGAGGATTCGGCCAGGAACATATAGAGAAACAAGAGATGAGATGTAGTTAGGTGCAGAGGAATGCAGGGCTTTAAAGTTTATGAGGAGAAGTTTGTAAGTTATTCTTGTTTTATGAGAAGCCATGATAAGGACTTTAGCAGGGGAGGAGCCTTTACCCTTTTGGAGGATAGGAGGAGAATTCTGGCAGCAGTATTTAATACAGACTGTAGATGAGAGAGATGGGAGTTAGTGAGGCCAGTTAGTAGAAGGTTACAGTAATCTAGTCGGGATAGGATGAGAGCATGCATGAGCTTCTTTGCCATAGCAGGTTAAAGAAAGGACGATTTTGGCTATGTTGCGTAGGAAAGAGTGACAGCTTAGTTAATGTGATCAGAGAAAGAGAGAGAGGAGTCAAAGATTACCCCCAGACAGCGAGCTGAGTTGACACGGTTAATGAGCATGCCATCAATAGAGATAGTAAATGGGGGAGTAGGACCAGGCTTAGGTGAAAGATGATTAGGAGGGTATGTAAGACCCGAAACATGTCATGTAGAATTCTTGAATAAACACAACCTAAGCATTTTGCTACCTTGGAGCGCTCTCCTCATTTTTTAATTAACTAGTGAAAGATGATTAGTTCAGTTTTTGTTAGGTTGAGTTTGAGGTGGCATGGTTCATCTAGTTGGAGATTGCTAGGAGGCAGTTAAGAGATTTGAGCCTCGGTTTCAGTTAATGAAGGGATGGATAAATATATTTGGGTATCATCAGCATACAGATGATAATTAAAGTGGATGAGATCTCACAAAAGACAGCGTGTACAGCTGGCAAAGTACAGATCCTAGCAGGACCCCTACTTTAAGTGGAACAGGAGATGAGGTTTCATTAGCCTAAGACACAGTGAATGATCCATTAGAAAGTTAAGAAGAGATCCAAGATGCAGCCTAGTTATGGATACCAAGTGAATACAGAATTTGCATCAGGAGAGAGTGGTCAACTGTATCAAATGCAGATGATAGGTGAAGGAGGATAAGGACAGTGAAATGACCTTTGGCTTTGGCAACCTGAAGATCATTTGTATCTCTGCACAAGGCAGTCTCGGTAGAGTGTGCATGCCAGAAACATATAAAACAAAGGCAAAACCAAGTTATACTGTATTTGTAGTCATCTCACATTAGAGCAGAGGATTTCATATTTTTAGGTTCAAGATTATGTGAATAAGTTATATAATTAAAGATTGATGATATGACTTCACTCGTGGACTGGACAGCCCTTGAGGTGTTCCACCTGTACCGCCACCAAGGTTTCCACAAGGAAAGGTGGCCCCAAACTGGATACTATGCTTTTCTACAAATAATTTGATACAAACAAATTATGGTTAAATCAAGAAGAATACCTACTGCACTTTTTTTGCACAAGCCTCTGTGTACCTTAAGGCTTTAATTTACCTGGTATCTAAGTCAACTTGTGGAACCAACCCAGTCTAAGAACCTGTGCAGTGGAGTAGGGGTTCTATCACAGGCCTATCAAACGTTCTTACCGACCCAGGAACCATTACACCAGAAGTTACGTCACCAAGGTTCAGAAGTGATGTCACTCCAGAGGCGGATCAACCAGATCGGGGGAAATCCCTTTTTCCTTCAGAGACTGACCACCCACGCATACACAATCCAATGCAGGTGTCTACTTTACACTGTCTAGATATTTCAGGGGAGCAATGCCATGTTACTCCTAATAGCTGCCTTTACAACATATTGTTTGTTGCTGTTTCTTGTGTGGTTAGCTCTACAGTGTGAAATGTGCACCAGTTTAGAGCAACTTCCCCTGGCATTTAATCAAAGCTGGAAAAATGCCAGTTTATGCCATTTACAGTTTATACCAGTAACAGCAATGTAATTACCCTTTTACTAAATGTGATGATCAAATGGCACTGCAAACATTTTCCCTTTAGAATCACCAGGGTTCTTTCCTGCAATAAAAGGATAAGAGAAATCATAGCCAGGAAACCTAATTAAAATTAATTTTTATTCATTAGAACTGATCAGCTTTGGTCTATCTCTGCACTTCAGTTTGAACAAGAAAGAAGTAATGCTTGGAGAAACAAGGGATGGCCATATCAGTGCAATCATTTTGCTTTTAATGTATCCAAAACAAACTAAAAATAATTTTTAGCTCTTAGTGAAAGTTTTGGTTTTACTTATGCTGTTCAGGCTAAAGCTGCGTATTTTGAGGGTGCATAGATCTCAAGACCCCGTCCTTGACAACCGCAGTTATAGCAGGGTGACATTTTTGACAGGGCTACCAGAGCCCTTTAGGAGTGAAGATCAGCTGGCCAGAGCCTACTAAGTATGTGCAGTGCCGCTGACTTTATGAAGATGGCTGCTGTGGACGGTGCTGAAGGCTTGGATTCAGTGGGGTAATTATAGAGGAAGCAGACCCCACAGCCCCGAGGGCCAGTGGACAGGCAGGCATGCAAGCGGACTCTAGTGGGCGGGGAGGCAGGGGCCCCGGTAGGTTGCAGGGTGCACCGGCCAGTTCTCGCTAAAGAAGTTTTGTGGCCAGCCCAGCACCATGTCTTTATGCCGTTGCCTGGACCAATGCTGTCAGGGCTGTTGAAACACTGGAAGGTACAGTAAGTGAGTATATAAATATAGACTTTTTTAGGCTTTAGGTCTCCTTATAGATTAGAGAATGGTACAGTAAATTCAGTATATAAATATAGACTTTTTCAGGCTTTAGGTCTCCTTATAGATTATGTCAGACCTACAAGCTGCATTCATCCAACACGACACAACTTTCGGATGAAGATGCAATGAGCGGCATTCGCATCCGACAGTCATATCACAGCTTATAGGTCCGACATTCCTGTATTATATTTGGCACATCCGTCTCATCACATCCACTTCCTCTCATCGCGTCGGATCAGAACAAGCCGTACCATGGAGTTCAGCCAGTGTCGGACTGGGACACCAGGGGCCCACCGAAAAACCTTAAACCAGGGGCCCACCAAGAAAATTTTGACCAGTGGCCCACTCTCAGTACTATTATTTTTCCTTCCCTCACTCAACCTCTATTCACCTAGTCTCTTTAGTTCATACTATAACCTATTATTCCATCTATTTAGCCTCTTAGTTCTCATAGAAATAGTGAATGACCATGAAATCGGTCAGATGTTTAGCAGCACAAGGGCCCACTGACACCTGGGCCCACCGTGAGTTTTCCTGGTATCCCGGTGGGCCAGTCCAACACTGAGTTCAGCCCTTAGATAGTTTTTCCCAGTGAGGGATTTGTGTGAGTAGCTGGGAAGGAGACAGACTGTTTCCATGCTGAGCTGCAGCTTACCAAGTAAGTAAGTAAGTGTTCACCAAGTGACTGGAGAAATGAACTGAAAAATCCCTCCTAACAGACTGTGTATTGAAAGGTTAGCAGAGGACTCTGGGACTCAATACTGCTAATTGCTGTAAGTGCTGGACACATTTTATTTCTGTATACACCAATCTGGGTGTTAAGCAGGACTGCTGTTCCAATGTTGAAGCAAGTGTGCTAAAGCTGTTTATTTTGTTTATAATAAAAGCCAACCTAGCTGCATAAAACTGTCTAAGGTGGCCTTCAACTCACGTTTGTGTACTAAAACTGTGCTGTGCTTATAATCCCTGCAAACCTGAATCTCACAGTATGTATATGTAGTGGGGACTTGTGTTTTTTTGGATGATTTTTGACTTGAGGAAGGCACCCTAAGTTGCACCTGCAGGTTAGACTATTATTTATTGTGTACAGGAGCAGTCCCTTGGCACTTTCATCCGTCATCAGTTAGGGGCAGATTAATCAAAATGTGAGTTTAGAGCTTAAAAAACTACCAAGTTTGAGTCATTCCTATGGGTTTTTTAGAACCATATTTATCAATGGATGAAAGTTGGAACTCACCGTTTGATAAATATGGTTCTATAAATCCTACAGGAAAGAATATGAGTGGGTGAGTTTTTACTTATTAAGCTCTAAACTCACATTTTGATAAATCTGCCCCTTAGTGTCTACTAACTGCAAAAAACCAATGAAGACATCAATTTAAAGCTGGAGTGAAAAGCATGGGAGATGAAAGCTTCCCTATAATTAAGGCCCAGTGGTAGGCCTACTGAACTGAAAATAATGCAATGTGACTGGGAATAGCACAAGACAAATTACGCTTGTCAATGAAATAAGGACTAGACTTAGCAATAGAAACCAGTCTGTATAAAGCAAATTAAACACGCATCATCAAGACGCAGGAGAATGATGTATATATTACACATGGCACTTGGAAACGTCTGCATACAACAGATGACATTAGAGACTGTTGTACAAAATTATAATATATAACATGCAGCTGCCCCCATAACATGGAGACCAGCTGCATGTTATATGATACACTGCACTGGAGACTGCTTTGCATATTTTGTTATGTTTTATGCATCATCCTGCCTAAAACCAACCTCCCCCCAATGAATAGACAAGACACAAAAAATGAAATAGCAATAGCAATTAATATATGCAATATATTAATTAATAGCATGCTATATTTAACATTTATATAAGCACAGTCAACATAACATGACATTTGTACAACAAACACTTTAATCCTAAATAATCCTGTAATTTCAAAGTCATCTAACTGTCCAATCAAACTTGTGCCATAATCTATGAAATTGGTTTTGCACAAACCCTCTCCCAACCAAATCCACTTCTTGGGGTATACACAGTCATATGAAAAAGTTTGGGAGTCCCTCTTAATTCTTTAGAGTTTTGTTTCTCATTGGCTGAGCTTACAAAGTAGCAACTTCCTTTTAATATTTAACATGCCCGAAAACAGTAGTATTTCAGCAGTGACAAAGTTTATTGGATTAACAAAAAATATGCAATATGCATCATAGCAAATACATCAATACTTTGTTGGGCCTCCTTTTGCAAATGTAACAGCCTCTAGATGCCCCCTTTAGCCTTTGATGAGTGTCTGGATTGTGAATGGCGATATTTTTGACCATTCGTCCATACAAAATCTCTACAGTTCAGTTAAATTTGATGGCTGCAGAGCATGGACAGCCTGCTTCAAATCATCCCATAGATTTTCGATGATATTCAAGTTGGAGGACTGTGACGGCCATTCCAGAATATTGTACTTCTCCCTCTGCATAAATGCCTTTGTAGATTGAGAAAGTGTGTTAAGGGTCATTGTCTTGTTAGAATATCCAACCCCTGTGTAACTGCTCACAACTTTGTGACTGATGCTTGAACATTATCCTGAAGAATCTGTTGATATTTGGTTGAATTCATCCGAACCTTGACTTTAACAAAGGTCACAGTCCCTGAACTAGCCACACAGCCCCACAGCATGATGGACCCTCCACCAAATTTGACAGTAGGTAGCAGGTGTTTTTCTTGCAATGCAGTGTTAATCTTCGCCATGCAAAGCACTTTTTGTTATGACCAAATAACTAAATTTTTGTCTCATCAGTACAAAGCACTTTGTTCCAAAATGACTGTGGCTTGTCTAAATGAGCTTTTGCATACAACAAGCGACTCTGTTTGTGGTGTGATTACAGAAAGGGCTTCTTTCTCACCACCCTGCCATACAGATGTTCTTTGTGCAAATTGTGCTGAATTGTAGAACAATCAGGGGTGCTTCGCCAATGAGGCAAGTTGAGGCTGTCGCCTCAGGCAGCAGTGCCCCACTAGGTACCAGGGGCAGCAAAAATGCTGCTCCTGGTACTTTAAGAGCAAATTTCCAGGGGAGGGGGGGCAGCAGCAACTGCTGCTGCCTCAGGCAGCGGAGGGGCCAGGATCGCCCCTGAGAACAATGTACAGATACAACATCTGCAGCAAGATGTTCTTGCAGGTCTTTGGAGGTGATCTTTGGGTTGTCTGTAACCATTCTCACAATCCTCCGCATATGCCGCTCCTGTATTTTTCTTGGCCTGCTAGACCTGGGTTTTACAGCAACTGTGCCTCTGGCCTTCCATTTTCTGATTACATTCCTTACAGTTGACTGACAGTATAAACATCTGAGATAGCTTTTTGTAGCCTTCCCTTAAACCATGATACTGAACAATCTTTGTTTTCAGATCTTTTGAGAGTTGCTTGGAGGATCGCATGTTTTCACTCTTCCTAGGAGAGTCAAACACAACTTGCAATTGGCCACCTTAAATACCTTTTCTCATGATTGGACACAACTGCCTATGAAGTTCAAGGCATAAAGAGCTAATCCAACCAATTTGGAGTTGCCAGTAATCAGTATTAAGCAGTTACATGCATTCAAATTAACAAAATTACAACCAGTTTTTACATTTGATTTAATTTCATGCAATTGAATGCTTCACTAAAAATCTTTGTTCAGAAAACATCCCAGTACTCCTGGGTTCTTGAGAAATGAAAGACATAGCACTGTTATCTTTTTTGCTGAAAGCGGCGTAAATTATTATGCAGCCTGAGAGGGGTTTTCAAACTTTTTTTTTATAACTGTATCATTCATTCTTGTCAGTCAGTGTGAGTCCATATACCATTGGTCGTGCATGTTGAAGAGTGAATCTGTCTTGTTTAGCTTTTATGCTCAACAACTTCCATGACTGGTGTAAAAAAGCACTTATCACTAGTTGTGCACTCTGCCCCTTTTCTTTCTGCATCTCTGTGATAAAAAAAGACAATGTGGACTGTTTGGCAAGAGGCAACATGGGGTCTTTAGCTCCGTCAATCCTGTTATATATTTGCCGGTGTCTGAGAGGACAGGCCCCAAAAACCTGTTTGTTGGATCAAGATCCAACGGAATGGTTCAGCTGGCCTCTACATTCAGCAGAATGTAGAACAGAAGATCACTCAGTGCTTAGTACAGCAAATGAGAATTACAAGGCAGAAGCAGTACAGTCCATCCCCCTTTTAAATTATGTTAATCCCCTCTCTTCCAAATTGTGCTAACATGGCAGCTCTACTTTGTATCTAACAATAAATATAGATGAGATCAATGTCTTGTGTTCATAAAAATTGTATTTATTATATTTGCTTGAACTTTAGGTGCTGGTTTATAGACTTGGATGGGTTTAAGAATAAATAGTGAAGATGAGAGGGAAACGTTACATTGTGACCTAGGGACAGTATAATGTAGGTCTGGGAAATACATGTGAAATGCACAGTGATGCAACAGACCATTTAATGCTACAAAGAAATAACTCTGCATTGGGGTTTATGTAACAGTCACTGGGTGGTCAAAGCACAAAGTATCTCTGGGCAGTTTATTAAATGTCAAGAGCAGACTTGCTTTCATGACTATACAGAACTCTGTGTACAAACCCCCTACACTTGTCACAGCTTTAAAGCAAATACAAATCACCAGGGAAAGAATTGCATTAATGGCATTGTGACAGGGCCCTAAGGCAGCGCATGAGCCAAGATATAATGTACCATTACATGAGGTTTTCTTATACCTGCCAGCAAAGCTGACATCCCCAGAGCATGAAGCAGTTGCCTAAGGGCACTGACAGTGCCCAGCGTGTAATGTGCTGAATCAGAACGATCCACCACCAACAGGTTATGGCAAATAAATGCAGGGAATAGATATTTGATTTATGGGCACAGCGCTATGGGGTGCCGTTTGTCCCAAATACATTCTGTATACAAAACTATCCCTAATACACAGAATTCATGTCTCTCATGGTATATAAGTATTTTTGACCATAAACAGATAAAAAAAAATATACAAAAGATTTATTTCTATTAAAGAATGAGAACAAAATCTGGTTAGTGCACAAAAGGATGTCATTATATCACAAACTCCATTCTGTACATTTTAACAAGCAATCTGTCACAAATGTATAGCCTCCATGTAACGGACGCACTTATGTGCAAAGTTACTTACAGAATGAATTATGTAAAAAAACTTGCACATAATATATAATAGTGTAACTATCTAGTGCATGTCAAGCTAGATTTGAATGACAAAATAGATATTTGTGACAGAAAGCAAGATTTTATAGTACAGGATTCATTCTTTCCACAAAATGAAAGCTCAGTTTCACAAAACAGATAAAATATCCATTCTGTGAAGCAACACTGTCACATTCATGAACCAATAAGAACAAAGCTTATTGCCATATAACAAACAAGATGAGAAGTTTCCAGCTCTGCTCCACATGGCTGCATCATCCCTAAGGCATAGTATCTGGCCTGCTATAGAGGGCGCCCTCTAATGTCCCCTCTGCTGCATAGTAATAAACATGAACAAACAAAGGGCTGCTGTTAAACACTACAGGTTCATAATTGGAAGTTTTTACAAATGGCTGAGAAATAAAATGCTGCACTTATAATGATTGTAGAGAAAGAAAATATGCAAAACATAAATATGATCATTTTAGGTGATATGGCTATTCTTATTGTAGTAACCTGCTTGTGTGGCCATTTTGGTTAAGGGCATTCCTGCTGTTTTGCCATTGTCTTATGATTCATTCCTGTTCCTGTTTCCCTCTTCCTGTCTAAGCTGAGAGCAATAATCGGACAGGCCACACCTACCTGCCATGTTTTAATAAATGTACCAGAAGCAGGGGTGGAACTACAGATCAAGTAGACCCTGCGGCTACAGGGGGGCCTGGAGGTATAGGGGCCCATGAGGCCCTAATTCACATACAGTTTCAATAAATATTGGTAAAACAAGTCAACCTCTAGACATTTTGGGGGCCTGAAAAATGATTTGCTATGGGGCCCAGTAATATCTAGTCCAGAAGTTACTGTGCTTGTCTGGCTGTTGTGCCTGAACTAAAACAGCAGAATCATTTAATCCACTACCAGCCAGTTTATCACACATCATCTTGCAGCCTTACTAGGGTTGCCACCCGACCGGTATTTTACCGGCCAAGCCAGTAATCCTTTTGTGCACTAACCCGATTTTGTTCTCATTCTTTAATAGAAATAAGTCTTTTGTATGCAAACCGTGTGTAAGTTGCATGTAACATTTTCAGAGTAGGGGTTCTGTCAATTCCAGAGCATTTGCATCTACTATACTAGGCACAAGTCTGGGGTGCAGTTGCTGTCTGGGTCTGCTGTATGGCTGTTATGCCATTGATTGTGTATTAAAGAAGCAGCAGATTAGTGCCTGTTTTCTTTTAAGACAATTTAATGAAAGGATGTCAGAAAGATGCTCAGAATTTTCAATGGTGTAACTTATGCCGGTTTTATGCAATTTTTTTGGTGATATGTGGCAAATTATCCCGCTGTTTTTTTACACCCCAAAATAAATTTGTCCCTAGATGTACTGCATAATATGGACAGGGCAGTACAGAGAATGGAGGCCAGGGCACTCCAACTGCTGGCATGTGAGTATTGACAGTATGTGAGTAATCTGTGCACCATCAGGACTGTATTTACATCCGATGCTGCCCTAGGCATCACACATAAATACGCCCCCTACGTCGTGCATCGTGAGTATGACGTCAGCACATAATTCACATGAAATCAGTGCATCGTGCACGTGACGTCACACACACGGACGTCACAGAAACCAGCCCGGCCTCCTACCGATCACCCCCATTTTTTATACCGGATTTTCCAATGGAAATCCATGGAAGTGGCTGGGCTATTTTTTTTTTATAGAATCAAGGGCCACCCCCCAAAACCTGCCACCCTGGGCACAGGCCCTTGGGTGCCTTAATATAAATACGGCCCTGTGCACAGAGCAATAAATAGCTATATAGTTCACTGAAGACCAGACTGCATAACCAGGTTTAATGTAGTGACATGGAGTTCTACAGCCCTGTCTACAGCGACAGTGTTTGCACGTACAGTACAGTGGAAATATGTACAGTTAGGTCCATAAATCATTGGCCAGAGACAACGTTTTTCTTATTTTGGTTCTGTACATTACCACAATATATTTTCAACAACTCAGATGCAGTTGGACTGCAGACTTTCAGCTTTAGTTCAGTGGGTTGAACAAAAAGATTGCATAAAAATTTGAGGAACTAAAGCCTTTTTTTTAACACAATCACTTCATTTCAGGGGTTCAAAAGCAATTGGATAATTGACTCAAAGGCAATTTCATGGGCAGGTGTGGGAAATTCCTGTATTATTTCATTATCAATGAAGCAGATAAAAGCCCTGGAGTTGATTTGAGGGGGGGGGGCTTGTATGTGGAAGATTTTGCTGTGAACAGACAACATGTGGTCAAAGGAGCTCTCCATGCAGGTGAAACAAGCCATCCTTAAGCAGAAAAAACCCATCTGAGAAATTGCTACAATATTAGGAGTGGCAAAATCTACAGTTTGGTACATCATGAGAAAGAAAGAAAGAAAGAAAGAAAGCACTGGTGAACTCAGCAACGCAAAAAGACCTGGACATCCACAGAAGACAACAGTAGTGGATGATCGCAGAATCATTTCCATGGTGAAGAGAAACCCCTTCACAACAGCCAAACAAGTGAACAACACTCTCCAGGAGGTAGGCGTATTGATATCCAAGTTTACCATAAAGAGAAGACTGCATGAAAGTAAATACAGAGGGTGCACTGCAAGGTGCAAGCCACTCATAAGCATCAAGAATAGAAAGGCTAGGTTGGACTTTACTAAAAACATCTAAAAAAGCCAGCACAGTTCTGGAAAAACATTCTTTGGACAGATGAAACCAAGATCAACCTGTACCAGAATGATTGCTCATGATCCAAAGCATACCACATCATCTATAAAACATGGCAGAGGCAGTATGATGGCTTGGGCGTGCATGGCTGCCAGTGGCACTGGGACACTAGTGATGTGATCAATGATGTGACACAGGACAGAAGCAGCCGAATGAATTCTGAGGTGTTCAGAAACATGCTGTCTGCTCAAATCGAAATTGATTGGGAGGCGTTTCATAATGACCCAAAACATACAGCCAAAGCAACCCAGGAGTTTATTAAAGCAAAGAAGTGGAATATTCTTAAATGGCCAAGTCAGTCACTTGATCTGAAACCAATTGAGCATGCATTTCACTTGTTGAAGACTAAACTTCAGACACAAAGCCCGGCATACAAACAACACCTGAAAGTTGCTGCAGTAAAGGGCAGAGCATTAAAAAGGAGGAAACCCAGAATCTGGTGATGTCCATGAGTTGAAGACTTCAGGCTGTCATTGCCAGCAAAGGGTTTTCAACCAACTATTAGAAATGAACATTTTATTTTCAGTTTTTTAATTTGTCCAATTGCTTTTGAGACCCAGAAATGAATTGATTGTATTAAAAAAAGGCTTTAGTTCCTCACATTTTTATGCATTATTTTTTTTCAACCCACTGAATTAAAGCTGGAAGTCTACAGTTCAACTGCATCTGAGTTGTTTTATTTAAAATTCATTATGGTAATGTACAGAACCAAAATTTGAAAAAGTTGTCTCTGTCCAAAGATTTATGGACCTAACTGTATACTTGTCTCTCCTCTGTGCTATTCTGTGTGAGGAGGGGAGGACTATCGAATGGTCGAATAGTCAAACGATTTTTAGTTTGAATGATTCGATTCGAAGTCGAAGGTCGAAGTAGCCAATTCGATGGTCAAAGTAGCCAAAATAAAACTTCGAAATTCAAAGTTTTTTTTTTATTCTAATCCTTCACTCGAACTTAGTAAATGTGCCCCTTAGTGTCTGTTACTTAAAGTATTAATATTGTGGCACTACTAACTAATGTTCTTTTTCCTTTTGCAGCCAAATCTTACTTGATATGTCCAATGGAACAAATAGTTCTTGGAGTGGTGTCGGCATTGATAATCCTCTTTATCCTTTACAAAATTTTGTAAGTACTGGGACCAAATAGAGAATATAACCCAATGCTATAAGGTTTAACATATCAATTTAATTTTCCTCTTTGTTTTTCTAATTAACAGCAATGAGCTAAGAATGCTGAAAGATGCAGTTGTTGAAGATATTGAAAACGGGCAGATGAGTAGTTCAAAAAGTAAGATAAACATATTGGGTTTTACGCAGATTACAATATTTCTCAATTAAAATTTTATATATATATATATAAAAAACTTAGACATGGTGCACACGGACAAACATAAAACAATGCCTGTGTGCTGGTTAAAGACAACAATAGTAATAATCAAAAAGAAAACAAACAGGTCTTTATATGAAAAAAACAAAAGGTTTTATTTGATCAACGTTGATCAAATAAAACCTTTTGTTTTTTTCATATAAAGACCTGTTTGGTGCGGTTTTCTTTTTGATTATATATATATATATATATATATATATATATATATATATATATATATATATATATATATATATATATATATATATATATATATATATATATATATACCTGTATATATATGGACCATGAGTAAAAACTCTACTTTTTTTCCCTTGCAGGACCTTTACATCGGAATAACTGGTCAATCACTTATATCACTGGTAATGATTTCTCTCATTGTTCCTGCAAATTTTTTATTATGTGATATATTTCTCTAGCAACTGTTATTTTTCTTTTTTTCATTTTCTTTAGAGTGTATGATTTTCATTATAAGAAGTGCAATGGTAACACTATACTTCTTTCCACTGGGATTGAACAAATTGTGCACATTGTTCCAGGTAATAAAATCAAACTATTATTCTTTTAATAAGGTTAGAAAAGAATGTTGATTGTATATAATATCTCATTAGCTTCTGATTGGGCGGGATCAAATTAACTTTTGGTCGATAGGCCTAATATTAGCTGACTGAGTTACAAAGAATGCCTCTACTATGGAGACTAGTATGGCAACACATTCCCTTAAATGTAAATATGTATGCACTACCAGTATTAGTTTTTGCTTGAATTTGCATTAACATGAAGGGAAGTGAAAAGCATTGAAAAATATGTTGTTCTTAAAAGTAGTGATATTTACAGGCAACTCTACAAGGAAGATTTAAATAACTTTGTATGTCAAAGCTGATGAGGCACAAACGGCTAACGTTGTTCTAATGAAAGAACAAGAAAAAGAGATAGATATAAAGGATTCAATTAAAGAGAAGGAGTCACAACAGGTCCCTATGGAAGCAGAAAAAAAACCTGAAGACAAACTACAAAAAAAGGATAAACAGTCCCATAATGAGGAATGTGAGAAGGAAAAAGAACAATTTACTATTGACAAAGTTAAAAAAGCAGAGGAGGAAGAGGAAAAGAAAATCTGTGAAACTAAAACGGGAGATAAAAAGAGGATATCTTTCTTTAAATTTGGGAAAAACAGAAAAAAGGACAGATGCAGTGGAAAGAATGTAAAAAGGGGAAGCTTGTGGACAGAGCATAAAAGAGGGCAAATAGTCCCTCTATAGTTATAATAAAATATGTTTATTGTAAAATATATATAGAGTGTCTTGTGTGTTTTTTTTTTTTTAAAAAAGAACATTACCATATCTTATATTTACAACTGTATAAAAGTAATTATCCAATGGTAGGGCCATAGGTGAGGTTGATTATTTTGAGCAGTTTTACGGATGTGGCTGGAGTTTGTTCACTCAGAGTTTTTGGACTTTTATATTCCTGTGTGTTACCCATGTCAAACTGATTGTAAATACACTACTATTACAGGATGGATGGATGGATACCTAGAGATGACAGATGATAGATAGATGATAGATAGATAGATAGATAGTGTAGTATTTTTGGAAATAGTCGTTTCACACCAGGTGCTTGTGTACAAAGTTTCTATTTTGTTATATTTGTTCCCCTTTTCCCAAAATTTTCCCTTATTTTAGTCCTCCATTTCGGGGGCTGTGCTTATATTTAATTTTCAACATGCATGTGTGTCTTCCACCAACAAATGGTTAAAGTGCCTACTTACAAGACTTTTATTTTTTCAACCACATATAATAGTGTTTTCTTTTCCCTTTACGACAAACTTCTGTGCCTTCCACCAAAAAATGGCTAAGGTGCCTACTTACAAGACCTTGATATATGGCTCGCATGTAATATTTTACGACCCTTTCTTCTTTTCTCAGTTCCTCCAATCACTCCCACATGGAATAGAGACGTATATTGTGTAATACGCTTTAATAAATATTTAAAAAATTATAAAAAGATTTTGCACTCACATTTTAATCGGGTTTTACAAACGTTTCTATAAAATCAGCTGTCCTTTGCAGGTTGCCCAGATCTTTCCGGGGTAGGAATAAAAGAGCCGGCTTTTCCTATCCCTCGTGGTTGCGTTCCTGCTGTTCAGCGTCCTGTCCCCTACTGCCTGACGCTTTTCGCTGGTCCAATCAGCTTCCTCAGAGGCATGGGGATATCCGTCGCATGATTTCCTTAAAGAGCCGATCCTCGGCTGGTTGCCATGGTTGCCGTTCTATTTCCTACCGCTATGCGTTCCACATGCGGTCCACACCTCTCTCTGGTATCTCTTCGTGCTTCGTTTCCATGTCAAAGTTTTCTGAGCAACCGCAATCTTATCTACATATACAATCTCTAATACCACTTCCTAACTTCTACACGATACTCTCTCAATCCTACCCATCTCTAGAGATACAACCTATCTATATACAAGGTACTCTAATAGTCCTAACTTTTTCTTTAGCGCTGTTCCCTTAGAACTCCGATTAGCTGCTTCCTGTGTCGTGTACCTCGACTTGCCCTTTCTATTTCTATTCTATTTTCGCGATCCCCTCCATTTGTGTGTCCTGATTTGTTTTTTATTTTTTGTTTTTTAACCATTCAATTTGAAGTGCTATTATTCTTGTGCTCCCCTGATTTTAACCTATCAATTTTACTTTTGTGTTTGCGTGTTTTCTTTTTAATCTTTCTAATTAATTATTTATTATTCACTATTTCAGGTGATTAATTTTGTGTTTAATCTTTCCTTTGTGCTATAACATTCATTTATTTGTTTTTTGTGTGTTTTACTATTTCCTACCATTTATTTCTTTTAGCTTCTGTGCCTTCTACGTGTGACAACCTATTTAAGTGAAATGTAGATGAATTTACATACTGAATTCGTAAATTCATCTACATTTCACTTAAATAGGTTGTCACACGTAGAAGGCACAGAAGCTAAAAGAAATAAATGGTAGGAAATACTAAAACACACAAAAAACAAATAAATGAATGGTTTTCTGGATAATGGATCTTTCTGTAATTTGGATGCTCATACCTTAAGTCTACTAGAAAATCAAGTAAACATAAAATAAACATAATAGGCTGGGTTTGCTTCCAATAAGGATTAGTTATAGCATAGTTTGGATCAAGTACAAGGTACTGCAGGGCCGGAACTAGGGGGAGGCAGAGTAGGCATGTGCCTAAGGCAATTCGTGCATGCGCGCTCCCAGTCAGTGCAGTGACAGCCAGGTTGCCGAGGGCACCTGGCCACTCTGGCCTGGCTCTGAGGTACTGTTTTATTATTACAGAGAAAAGGGAAATCATTTTTAAAAACTTGGATTATTTGGATAAAATAAGGGGTCTATGGGAGACTTTCCATAGACAAAGCACCCTAAATATGATTGTCAGGGGTCCTCCAAACAGTTTATTGCTCATTATGCATAGGTTTACCAAAGCATTTGACATTTAGAAGCCCCAATATGAAGTTAGCGCATACAAATATTCCTGTAGGTCACTTCAGCTAATGAAAAATCAATGCACTGAGTGCATTTTTTGTGGGGTAAAAACACAGAAATATATGTTTACCCCCCAAAACCATATATTTTTTGAAAGTACGCATCCTGCCGAATCTAAAATGGGTTTGTATGCCTTTCTGCTCCAAACTAGTGAGTCGCAAAGCTTTCCCAAATTTGTTGGTTATGGTGAAATACCTGAAAATTGCCTCAAAGCTTCAACTTTCCAGCATCGTATTGCTCATGTATCATTAGGCACCATTCAAAAGCACCCTAAAATATTATTGTATCATTACGTACCAAGAAAAAGCAACCTAAATATGATTGCCAGGGTCATCCAAACCGTTTAATGTCCATTGTGCATAAGTTTACCAAAGTATCTAGCCTTTAAAGCCCCCAAAATGAAGTTAGCGCATTCAAATAGTCTTGTAGGTAACTTCAGCTAATGAAAAATCAACACATTGACTGCATTTTTTGTGGGGTAAAAACACAGAAATATATGTTGACCCCCCCAAAACCGTATATATTTTTGGAAAGTACACATACTGCTGAATCTAAAATGGGTACCCATGCCTTTTTGCTCCAAACAACTAAGTTGCAATGCTTTCCCAAAATTGGAGGTTATGGTGAAATACCTGAAAATTGCCTCAAAGCTTCAACTTTCCAGCATCGTATTGCTCATGTATCATTAGGCACCATGAAAAAGCACCCTAAACATTATTGTATCATTACACACCATGAAAAAACACCCTAAACATGATTGCCAGGTGCTCATTGTAGGTCACTTCAGCTAATGAATGCATTGACTGCATTTTTTGTGGGGTAAAAACACAGAAATATATATTTACCCCACAAAACCATATATTTTTGGAAAGTACACATTCTGCCAAATCTAAAATGGGTACCCCTGCCTTTTCGCTCCAAACTACTACTACTACTACTAACCTAGAAAACCCCCTCCCTGCTTCCCCTCGCATACTTCAATAGCTCTGAAAATGTCCCTAAAATATTTCTCACCTAGCAGAGTAAGCGCAGAGGAGCTAGTGGGCACCATCTTCCAGATCTTGGGGTTTCTTCTGGTCCTCTTCGGCAATTTTCCGTCACAATACGAACAGGAAGACTGCTCCAACTGTGCATGTGCATGCACTGATAGGTGAGAAAACTTTTAGGGTCATTTTCAGGGTTATTGAAGTATGCAGGGAGGGGGGCTATCTAGGTTAGTAGGCAGGGGGTTTTCTTAATTGGGGGGTTGAGTGCCCATCTCCCCAGCTCCATCCCCCAAACCTGAAGTAATCCTTTCTATGCAAAAGCCCAAGGTGCCTCAGGTCACTGTCATAGGCTGTTACCAAACAGGTGAGAGAAGTAATTGCATTGCATTACATCGTTTCAGGATCTTAATTGGGCTTTACTGAAAATATGTACAAACAATGCCTTGTCCACCCTTGAAATAATAAATTATTAGATCCAAAAGAAATGAGGGTATTAAAAAATTGTAACCAGAAAAAGGAGACAATAATAATAAGGCAATTAAAAAATGGGTCACCAGTACTCATGTCACCTTCTCATATTCCCTAGCAGGAACTAAAACCTTAAGGGAGAACTAATCACCCTTTAGTCAAAAGTGAAGTTGGACAGCCCTGACCTAGATGCTAACAAGCCAACAATTAGTAACCTGTGTTCAGTGACATGCCTCACTTGTGCACATGTTAGGAAAACCAAAACCGGTAAAAATGATGGTTGATCCCAATGTTATTAATAGGGAAAAAAGATAAATATATAGGAAGGCCGGTATTTTTTTCAAGAAAAGGTGGCAACACTAGTTACATTAATGAATGTACATTGCAAAATTGCTTATATTTCTTTAATTATGCAACAGTTTTTGAGTTCCCCTTTAAAAAAAATTAAATTTCCCAATAATGATTTCATGAAAAGCAACATTCCTGCTTTTGATTCTACCTTTTCAATCAAAACCCGCTACAGCCAATGCACTTGGTTTGAGGGCTGGAGCTTACTAAGGGGCACATTTACCTAGGGTCGAATATCGAGGGTTAATTAACCCTCGATATTCGACCGTCAAAGTAAAATCCTTCGACTTCGAATATCATAGTCGAAGGATTTACCGCTATTCCTACGATCGAAGGAACGATTAAATCCTTCGAATCGAACGATTCGAAGGATTTTAATACATCGATCGAAGTCTAATGATTTTTAGTTCGAATCCTTCGATTCGAAGTCAAAGGTCGTAGTCGAAGGTCGAAGTAGCCCATTCGATGGTCGAAGTAGCCATATTTGACCATTCGAAATTCAAACTATTTTTCCTCTATTCCTTCACTCGAACTAAGTTAATGGGCCCCTAAATTTCTACAGGGAACATACACATTTAAGGACATTTTATTGTTGTTCTGGTTACAAATTTCAATTCCATAGCAACCATCTGTGGCCTAGAGCCTATTCCTAATCCTTCCTAACTCATTGCAATTATGGGATGCTGATAAGGATAATATGCCTTTAGCTTTACAGAAGCAAATGCTGTTAATGCTAGTATTGCTCTCTGCCTTATTCATTTGTGCTTAGGAGCACCAGCTAAACACAAATGCAAGGCTCTAGGTACAACGCATACTTGTCAGGTTAGTGGGCAGAATGGCAGCAGCTATTTTGGAACTATACAACGTGCCACCAGGCCTGGATTCCGGGCCGAGGCGCCCCTAGGCCACTGGGTCCTAGCGTCCCACCCCAAAAACCTAGACACCCTAGGCCTGGGCTTTTGTGGCCTCGCGGCAAATCCGGGCCTGTGTACCACATGGTTCCATAGTACAAGGAGGAGTTGAGAGCATGGCAATTGGTAAGCTTTTTTTCATACACAGGTTCGGGTGCCTGGCCGGTATTTTACTTGCCTAGCCAGTAATTCTAGCAAAAACCAGCAATAAATTTACCAGCAATGTTTTCTCCAGTAAACTTCACATAGTTCTGGACCTTTCCTGTCTTTTCAAATATATCCAATGCTGAGCACATCTATACTACAAATAAACGGGTGTCGGCGTCAAAAACGGAAGCCGGCATCAAAAACGAGATGCCGGCACCGTTTCACGAATTTTTCACCATTTCGGGGGAAATTCGCTAATTTTCCGGCGAAGCGAACCGGCGCAAATTCGCCCATCACTAATCAGAAACAATTGCAAACGATCAGGGAGTCCCTGTTTTTTTAAATATCCAATTAGTCAAACCACACAAAAGGACTTAAACCCAGGGTAACTTAATAAATATACTGATCATTCATAAATATCAATAAAAGGGCAATATTTATTCACTACCATGCCAGCAAAATTCCAGTTAAGATCAAACCCTAAAAATAAATTTGGCATCAGTGAGAGGTGTCTCTCCTTAACATTCACAACATTGAAGCATCTTTATCCCTCATGGCATTTAAGTGCAATAAGCAAAAAATTCTAAAACATTGTTTGCAAAAATATGGAAAACATATACCTATACTTTTATGTTCTAAATGTTAAAGGGATGCTGCCACGGGATAACATGCTCCAGCAGACTTCTGTACTGAAATCCGTTTTTCAGAAGAGCAAACAGATTTTTTATATTTAATTTTGAAATCTTACATGAGTTCAGACATATTATCTGTTTCCCATGTACCCCCAGTCATGTGACTTGTGCTCTGATAAACTTTAGTCACTCTTTACTGTTGCACTGCAAGTTGAAGTGATATCACCCCCTCTCCCCCCCCAGCAGCCTAACAAGAGAACAATGGGAAGGTGACCAGACAGCAGCTCCCTGACACAAGATAACAGCTCCCTGGTAGATATAGGAACAGCACTCAATAGTAAAAATCCATGTCCCACTGCAACACCTTCAGTTACGTTAAGTAAAAGAAACAATAGCCTTTCAGAAAGCAGTTCCATAGTGCAGCAGTGACTCTTTCTGATAGCACATGACCAGGAAAAAGGACCTGGAGTGGCTGCCTACACATGACTATTACAACTTAAAAAATACACTTTTTGGTTCAGGAATGACATTTTACATGGTAGAGTGAATTGCTTTCAGTGTAAACAGAGTAGTTTAAAAATAAAAACAGCTCCATAAAAATCATGACAGAATCCTTTTAAAGGGGGAGCTCCTCACACTGGCATTACATTTGTTTTTAGGGTTTGCTTTTAATTAGATTTTTGCTGACATGATAGTAAATAAATATTGCCATTTTATTTATATTTTGGATTGATCAGTATCTTTATTAGGTTACCCAGGGGTTAAGTACTTTTGTGTGGTGTGACTAATTAGCATATTGGTGGTAAACTATCTTCTTTAACCCTTAACTATCCAACTCCTGCCCAATCCGCCCACTCACACCATTGGCCCTGCCCCCTTTTCGTCCCTGGGAACTTCTCTGATCCGTAATACACATACACAGTTGAACAGTTGATGGATTTATTTGGCCGGACACAATACCTTTAAATTATAGTGATATGGGTAGCCTGCCAGCCAGGAGCAACTTCACTTAAATAACTAAGCTGATGATGATCTCTGGACTGCTGAAGGGAATCCCCACTTACTGTATGTGGTAGAATCCCCACTTACTGTATGTGGCAGTTGCTTCAAACTCCTGAGAAGGGCTCCCTTTGGTTTTCCCTGGCCCAAGAAGATCACGCTTTGCTCTGACAAGGACTCCCTTTCCTTCCGCACCCTAAAGAGAGCACGCTTTTCTGCCACTGGGGGTTCCCTATTAACTTTCCCACACAGAAACTCTGGGAGCATGCACACTTTGCTTGTACTTTGTTGCTTCTCTCTCCCAGCAGCACTTTCTCTCTCTTTAAAAAAAAATCACAATACAAGGCTAATTAGTACAGGTATAGGATCCATTATATGGAAATCCAAATTACAGAAAAATACATTATCCAGTAAACCACAGATCCCAAGCATTCTGAATAACAGGTCCCTTACCTGTAATTAATTCAGATTCCCAATTGGAAGCACTGAAATTTCATCTGAATTAATAGCAAACCAGGCCTGTAGCATCACTTACGATAAAAGATGTAACCTTTTTTGAATGTTGAATGTCAACCCCTAAGCTTAGCTTCTCAACAGCAGCCCACATCACACAGAACATTTGCAATTCCACTGGCCCAGGCTTTCGTGGCCTCACCACAAATCCGGGACTGTTGCCATGGCTTTATTGTGCCCAAAACAACACCCACTTTCCTGCAAGCCCTTTGTGGGAAGGGCACAGAATTCATCTTTTTAACATAGAATGAATTGAGGAAGGAGGTTAAATGTCCAGCCTAAAAAGTGAGTGTGGAAATGGTTACTGTGAGTAATGCATTTTACTTGCAGCTATCTGAATGTAAGGCGAAAGGCTGACATTTTTAGGAGATTAACCGTCAGCAGTACCGCAGGTTTACAGTTGGCGACAAATCTCCCTGAGAGCCAGCACCCTAAAAGCAAAATACTTTTAAGATTTCAAATACCCTAATGCCTTTTTACTATTTAACCCTATCTTGGCCCCCACTTAATATCTTACCATACACAGGTCCTGAATCCCCTTTATTAAATGAAATGGTACTGGGAATTCCTCTCAATGGCAGTGGCTCCAACTGGTCCACTAGGAAACAATAATTAACCACACCATTGCAATAAAACAGATAAAACCGGTAAAACACCTGCCAAGGATGGGGCCGGTATTACAAATTTACCGGCAATATAGTTACCTTCAGGCAATTAATTAGACAGAATGGAGACTTATTGTCAGGAAATGACATAACAGAAAAACATATCAGAACATATACTGGAATGACCTTGTATGAATCATGACAGGTTTTTATGATATTCCATGTCACTTTAATTCATCTACATTATATATGTTAATATGTCGATTATCCCACACACAAACATACATCTCCTTATCTCCTTACAACCAGCTGTCTCAGAGAGAGATGGCTTAAATTTGGAAATCCAGAACTCAAACATGGCAATATTCTCATTTCAATCGAGATGCCGGAGAAAGGAAATGTGTGGTCTAAATTTAGTCTTTGGATTATATACCTCCTATCTGTAAAGAGCAAACGCAGGGTTGTGTGTGGATAGCAGCTTAGTACTGGGCGAGGAGCTGCATAATAGTAATTTAAATGCAGCCTGTTTATTGCATAAATGTTAAGGACTAATGCTAGATAAATGTTAAATGAGTATCACAAAATACTTGCCTAGCAACAAGTGGTTGTCTATGATGTTGAAAGTCACCACTGGGTCCCCCCCCCCAAGCCACTTCAGTAGTGTGACTACATCTTCAAAAGTGGAGCAATGTGGCACTTTAGCAGATATAGTCACACTGCTGAAGTGGCTTAGTGGGTGGGCCCAGTGGTGACATTCCACACCAAAGACTGCCTAGGGCCTGCCTGTCAGGGAGCCGGGAGCTCCCTCCAGGGAGGTAGTCAGGATCGAGGAGGAAGCCCTCTTGAGGGAGCAAGGTCGCGGTATCCAAAGGGTTAAACAAAGGAGTAGTCAGAATCCAGGCAAGAGTTTCACGGGCAGGCAGATAACAGCAAAGTCCAAAGTCCAGGCAAAGGGTCAGGATAATAATCAGGAACAAGATTACAGCAATAGCAAAATGTCAGGGAACCCAGGATACACACAGGAAATGATTCCTATACTTGGGCGCCATTCTGGCGTCTTGGCAGCGTTTTTATGTTTGAATTTGGCGCCATAGTGACGTCACCGACGTGCTGCCCCCGGCGTCGATGCGCTGGCGTGTTTGCGTTGGCTACCCACGTGGCGGCCATGGGCGCCGCCATTTTGGGAGCGACGCCGGAAGGAATAGACGCGCCGCCCAGAGCTCCTGGAACTGCTCCGGGCGGCGTTCGTGACAGTACCCCCCCACGGGGGGCCATTGGACCACCAAGACTAGGCTTCTGGGGAAACTTAGAGTGGAAATCCCTCACCAGACGAGGAGCGTGCACACCAGAGTGTCCTTCCCAGGAGCATTCTTCAGGGCCAAAGCCCTTCCACTTGATGAGGTACTGGAGAGAGCCCCTGGAGATTCTGGAGTCAAGGATCTTTTCCACCTCATATTCTTGTTGACCATCCACAGAGATGGTAGGAGGGGGAGACTGGTTCACAGAAAAGCGGTTGGAGGTAGCGGGTTTCACCAAAGAGACATGAAACACGTTGGGAATTCGCATCAAGTCTGACGGCCACAGGATTGATCACCTCCGAGATGGAGAAAGGACCCACAAACTTCGGACCCAACTTAGGAGATGGCACCTTCAACCGAATGTTCCTGGAAGACAACCAGACTTTATCACCAACCTTGTAGGGAGGAGAGGGTCTACGTCTACGATCTGCAAACGTCTTATGAACCAGAGCGCTCTTCTCCAAGTTCAACTTGGTTGCAGCCCAAACAGCAGACATGTGGGCTGCATGGTCATCAGCAGCCGGGACGTCAGACAACACAAAGTCCTGGGGGAAGGCTTGAGGATGCTGACCATACACCGACATGAACGGAGACCTTCCAGTGGAAGTGTGGCAGGCATTGTTATGAGCGAATTCCGCCCACGGGAGGAGATCAGACCAATCATCTTGACAAAGGGACACATGGTTCCTCAAGAACTGTTCCAGAGCTTGGTTCACACATTCAGCTGCCCCATTAGTCTGGGGATCATAAGCGGAGGAAAACTGGAGAGTAATACCCAGAACTTTGCACAGGGAACGCCAAAATTTTGCTGTAAACTGGGAACCTCTGTCAGAGACCACTTCCACAGGAAACCCATGCAGACGGAAAATATACTGGATGAAGAGCTGAGACAACTCCACAGCAGAGGGTAGGTTCCGCAGGGGAATGAAATGGGCCATCTTGCTAAAGCGATCAATCACAACCCAGATCACAGTGTTTCCACTAGAGGGGGGAAGTTCAACAATGAAGTCCATTGCTAAATGAGTCCATGGACGAGAGGGGATAGGCAATGGTTGTAATAACCCACTGGGGCGAGAATGACTAGGTTTGGATGTGGCACAAACGGTACAGGCAGCAACAAAGTCTTTGACATCTTTACGGATAGTCGGCCTCCAAACTAAACGCCTCAGGAGTTCAAGAGTTTTTTCAGGACCAGGGTGTCCTGCTTGCTTGGAGCAGTGGGTTTGTTGAAGAATAGAGAGACGTAACTCGGAGGGAACAAAAGCCATCCCAATGGGGGTATTCGGAGGAGCAGAAGACTGTCCAGCCAAGATTTGTTCGGCAAATTGGGGAAACAGAGATGCAATAATCTTGGCGGGGGGAATAATTGGTTCAAGACTTTCTGCAAGACGATCACCCGGAGTGAAACTTCTGGAAAACGCGTCGGCCTTCCGATTCTTGGAGCCAGGACGATAGGTCAGAACAAAGTTAAAACGGGAGAAGAACAGGGCCCACCTGGCCTGACGAGGATTCAGTCTCTTGAGAGAGTGTATGAACTCCAAGTTCTTATGATCAGTATAAATCGTGACCGGAATTGAAGAACCCTCTAGGAGGTGATGCCACTCTTCAAGAGCAAGCTTGACTGTCAGAAGTTCTCGATTTCCTACATCGTAATTCTGTTCTGCAGGAGAAAACTTTCTGGAGAAAAAGGCACAAGGGTGCAACTTCCCATCGGCAGAATGTCTCTGGGATAGGATAGCCCCAGCACCTACTTCAGATGCATCCACCTCAATGCAAAAGGGAAGCTTAGGATCCGGATGACGGAGGACTGGAGTAGAAGAAAATGCGTCCTTTAGAGACTGAAAAGCTTCTACAGCAACTGGAGGCCAAGAACTGGGAGTACCCCCTTTTCGGATAAGAGTAAGGATAGGTGCAATACGGGATGAGAACCCCCTGATAAATTGCCGGTAGTAGTTGGCAAATCCGATGAACCTTTGAATAGCCTTGGTGCTCAAGGGAAGTGGCCACTCTTGGATTGCTGACACCTTAACGGGATCCATCTCGAAACCTTCTGGGGAGATGATATAACCTAAGAACGGAATCTTAGACACCTCAAAGACACATTTCTCCAACTTGGCGAAGGGAGAGTTCTTCCTCAAACGAGAGAGTACTTCCTTCACCTGGGAGCGATGAGATACAAAGTCTTTCGAGAAGATCAGGATGTCATCCAGATACACGACCACAGACTTTCCCAAAAGATCCCGGAAGATGTCATTCACGAGCTCTTGAAAGACAGCGGGGGCATTACAGAGGCCAAAGGGCATCACGAGATATTCATAGTGCCCATCTTGAGTGTTGAATGCCGTCTTCCATTCGTCCCCTTCACGGATGCGGATGAGGTTGTACGCCCCACGGAGATCTAATTTAGTGAAAATCTTAGCCCCTTTCAATTGGTCAAAGAGTTCAGCAATCAGAGGCAAGGGGTACCGGTTTTTAACTGTGATCTTATTAAGGCCCCGGTAGTCAATGCAAGGACGTAGGCCTCCATCCTTCTTTTCCACGAAGAAGAAACCTGCCCCAGCAGGAGAAGTAGAGGGGCGGATAAACCCTCGCTGGAGATTTTCCTGAATATAATCTTTCATAGCGGAAGTCTCAGCTGAAGAAACAGGATAGGTGCGACCCCTAGGGGGCATGGTTCCTGGCAGGAGATCGATAGGACAATCGTATGGTCGATGTGGAGGAAGGAATTCAGCAGACTTCTTACAGAATACATCAGAGAATTCCTTGTAAAAGGAGGGTAGAGTCTTCAGATCAGACGTAGAGATATTCACCCTCTGGAGGGGTTCAGCAGGGAGACAGTGCTGCTGGCAAAATGGGCTCCAACGGGAAATCTGTCCTGCGGACCAATCAATGGTGGGATTATGCAGGCGCAGCCAAGGAAGACCCAAAACAACTGGAATGGATGGGCAGGAAATAATTAGGAACGATAGTCTTTCTTTATGCAGCGTCCCAACCTGCACAGGCAATTCCCCAGTCGTCATAGAGATAAATTCAGCCTCCAGGGGTCTTTAGTCAATAGCAGTGACACGAAGAGGAGTAGTCAATGGGAATAAGGGAACTTCCATGTATTTGGCAAAAAGAGCGTCCATGAAGTTCCCAGCAGCTCCAGAGTCAATGAAAGCTGAGCCGACAATGGTTTTAGTGGCTAGACGAATCTGTAAAGGAAGGAAAAACCTATGAGTGTTCTCTTGAGACTTCGGAGTAGTGCCCCCTACATCAGTTACCCTAGATATACCTCGGGGAACAGAACTCGTGGGCTTCACCGGACAGGAGTTCGCAAAATGAGACTGTCCGCCACAATACAGACATAGGCCAGCCATCCGTCTACGGAGCCTTTCTTGTTCAGAGAGACGAGCCCTTCCAACTTGCATCGGTTCCTCCGGAGGAGAAGCAGAAGCTTGAAAGCTGGAGAATGCAAGAGAGGTCTTTGGAAGCGAGGTGCCAACACGGGTTGAAATCTTTTACAACGCTCCTTCTCTACTTGATGCTCTCTGAGATGAGTGTCCACCTTAATGGATAGTGCAATCAGATCTTCCAACAGGTCAGGGAACTCCCTGGAGACAAGATCATCTTTAATGCGAATAGACAGACCTTGATAGAATACGGCCTTATAGGCATCGTCATTCCAGGAAGTCTCAGCCATCAAAGTTCTAAAGTCGATAGCATAGTCACTGACACTGTGGTTTCCCTGCCAGAGTTGCAGAAGACGAGAAGGGGCATTAGTAACCCGACCCGAGGCATCAAACACAGTACGAAATGCTTGAAGAAAAACCTTGGCATCAAAAGTCAGTGGAGAATTCTTCTCCCAAAGAGATGTTGCCCACACCACCAAACGAGACATCACAGTAGGATCCATGGCCCAAGTATAATGTCAGGGAGGGGGTGTCCAAAGGGTTAAACAAAGGAGTAGTCAGAATCCAGGCAAGAGTTTCACGGGCAGGCAGATAACAGCAAAGTCCAAAGTCCAGGCAAAGGGTCAGGATAATAATCAGGAACAAGATTACAGCAATAGCAAAATGTCAGGGAACCCAGGATACACACAGGAAATGATTCCTATACTTGGGCGCCATTCTGGCGTCTTGGCAGCGTTTTTATGTTTGAATTTCGCGCCATAGTGACATCACCGACATGCTGACGCCTGCGTCGATGCGCTGGCGTGTTTGCGCCGGTGCCGCTACCCACATGGCGGCCATGGGTGCCGCCATTTTGGGAGCGACGCCGGAAGGAATAGACGCGCCGCCCGGAGCTCCTGGAACTGCTCCGGGCGGCGTACGTGACACTGCCTAACATAACAGTCTTTCTTGTTAATTGGTTATGGAGTAGTCCCCTAGGTTCTCACCAAATATAATAGTCTCCTTGTTGATTAGGTATAGGGTAGTGGAAAGTAGACCCCAGGGTCTGCCATGGGTTCCCCAATAGTTAAAAGTTTTAGAGTTCTCCCCCTACACAGGCTAGTCCCACAGTATTTTACAATGTCCCTGCTGTCTGGTGTGTGCATGCGCAGTTAACTGTTTGCAACAAAGAAAGGGGCGATTTTAAGATATTCACATGTGCCAGGACATCATTAATGATATTGTAACGCTTTCTTGGGCTATCCTGCCAATGAGGAGTTAAGGGTGTCCAGCTAGTGGAGTGAGCATGGGTTACATGTGAATCTACACCCAGGGCAGAGCCTTCGCCAAATGGAAGCTTCCCCTTTAAGATGTAAAACTACAATCTACAGGCTAATTAGTGCAAAAGTAGATGAATTGGACGCCAGGAGGTTCTTGGATAATAAAACAAGGGAATACAGTAGGTTTATTATGCACAAAAGCAAATGACCTCAGGTTTACTCACAAATACTTGTAGGATACAGCAGATGGAATCAAAGTAAAGATCACAGTCAGACAGATGTGACTCCTTGAGGTATCAGCAGACAGGTGTACATCAATTCCCATTTAACCAATGTTGCCAGTGAGGGGATCGGGATTGATCAGGTAGGGTACAAGCAGTCCTTTGTTAACCTAGATACCTATCAACTGAGTTCCCTGCTCTAAAGGCAAACAGGCCTTGTGGGAAAGCTACTTCCTTCTACAAATCCTGGTCCCCAGCTTAAGCACCAAAGGTGTCAGATCCCTTTGGGGTAAATGTAGGGTTGCCACCTTTAGGTCTGGCTGAGACCGGGCGATGGGACGGGCCTGTGACATCAGTGGGCGGGGCTATGATGTCAGTGGGCGGGCCCATGCCATCAGTGGACGGGCCTGTGCCATCAGTTGGTGGGGCTATGACGTCAGTGGGCGGACCCGTGACATCAGTGGGTGGGGCTATGACTCAGCGATCAGCGATTGG
The DNA here is from genome assembly GCF_017654675.1 of Xenopus laevis. Classification (NCBI taxonomy): domain Eukaryota; kingdom Metazoa; phylum Chordata; class Amphibia; order Anura; family Pipidae; genus Xenopus; species Xenopus laevis. The sequence goes on from NC_054375.1 coordinate 22,779,044, forward strand.
CCGATCGCCGTGTCAATCAAGGTAATCCAGCCCGGTTTTCCTTATTTGGAAAACCAGGCAGGAAGTATAGACCCGGGTAGCCCCTCAAAATACCGGGCTGTCCGGGTCAAAACCGGCAGGTGGCAACCCTAGGTAAATGGCTTACTGGGGCCTATGGTGATCCCAGGCTCAATGGGAGTCACCTAGCAGCAGCACCAGGAACCAGGAACCAAAGAGGAAGAAGCCACTCCCTGCACAATACTATGTAGCAGTGTGGCAGGGGAGTGTCATTACACTCTTTGTCCAATAGATGAGGTGGTTACACTTAAACTGTTGCAAGAGCTTGTGCCCAATAACAAAGGATAAGAGAACTACATAAAGAAGGTAGGGGATTAAAGGGCCACTAAAGTCTAAAATAGAATAATGTTAGAAATGCTGTATTTTGTATACTAAACATAAACATGAACGTACTGCACCAGCAGCCTAATAACACAAATGATTTATGCTTTCAAAGTTGGCGCAGGGAGCTGTCATCTTGTAACTTTGTTAGACTTTTCTGCAATATCAAGACTCGCACATGCTCAGTGTGGTCTGGGCTTCAGTTGGGAGGTTAAGCTTAGGGTTCGTAATAAATGATCAGAACAGCACAAGTCAAATAATATCTGCCATAGAAGCCAATACAGCAAGACTGATTAATAATCAGAATATAAAGACTGTACTGAGTCTCTGGATACAAATCTCTACAGGGAATCCAACAATTCTGATCGAGTTCTAGGAAGTAAGGTGGGGGGCTCCCCCTGCAATTTGAAAATATGATCGTTTACCAGCACAGCAGTTAGGGACTGTCTGACAATTCCTATCCACAGCAGTAAATGAAGGGAGAATGTCACTGCATACAGTCAGGTTTCTTATAAAAACGGTACACATTTTTTAATTAAAGTATATTGGAGATAGGTTTCTTTTTCATTAAAGAAAGTAAAAATGGGATTTTAGTTTTTTGCCTTTTCTTGTCCTTTAACTCTATAGGGATAGGATATCCTATAGGTCCCTACATAATCATACTAGGCCACTCCCTTTGTCCCAACAACACTTTTCACACAAACTTCCCATGCTCTTTTCCGTCTGCATGAAGACAGACAAAAAACGCCTTGAGGAGCAGAGGCAGACCAAGCCAACCAGGAGCCCTAGGCAACCCTGCCAGCCACATTGCCCCTTTCACATGCAGCTCAGTTATGCAGTGACATCACATGGGGGTGCCACAGAGCGCAAATTCTATTTTGAATGTGGGGAAGAGTGCCTGGACTAGGGGTAAGTATGTGGAAGAGGTACATGCCTAGTGCCCTCTTCCTCTCTACCTTTGTGCCCAAGGCACATGCCTCTTCTACCTACCCCTAGTTCCGGCCCTGACATCACCACGTGCAGCCCGGAAGAAGAGATCTACTGCACCGCTCTCTAGTCTCTATAATGTGGGCAAGGTACAGAATGAAGACATTGTACAGCACAGCAGGAGCCCTGGTTGGGGTGAACGGCGGTGCCAATGCCTTTGATTAATCAGTGCTATTATTATTAGACATTCACAAAAGCTGAGCTGCGGCGGGTCAATACTGGGGGCGGGTGCTCTGTTTTGGGTTTTACTACTACAACACAAGTTATATAGAAGATGTTAGGGGTGCCTGCTTGCCGCTCCTAAACATCTTGCTGCCCTAGGCTCGGGCCTAGTTGGCCTCTCCCCAAATCCGGGCCTGGGCCCTGATGAGGAGTAGAAAGGTATTGTTGAATATATAGTGAATAAAGTACCCCCTTTTGTAAAATATAGGGATATTATAAGTTACCAAGGAGTTTCATGACCATATAAAAACACGAGGCCGAAGGCCGAGTGTTTTTATACAGGTCATGGAACTCCGAGGTAACTTCTAATATCCTCATATTTTACAACTGGGGGTACTTTATTTATTATAATACACAAATTTCAATGAGTCATGTGACAGAAATGACATCAGAACTCACCGTTTATAACTGATGACATCAGAACTCACCGTTTATAAGGATATAATTTACAGGATATTCATGGCTTTTGTGTATTATATAGCATTCTAAGACGCATTATTATACTGATCATCCATACAACATCAGGGAAGAAATCTCATTCAACACTATTGCCCAGACACATATCCAGTGGGGGAGCCTCGTGGAAGCATCACTTATAAAACTGCCTTGAGCCTCTCAGGTGTACTTCAACAAAACCGAAAGCACTACAGGCTGCACGACTATGACAAAGTGTTACTAGTGCAAGCTATACCCCCTATCACTCTTCTTACCTACAACTTCTATTTTGTGGGGGGCTCATTATGACCAAGTGCCCCTTTTTGCACCCCCTATCTCATTTCTAACTATTTCAGACTGCAGTACCCCCTTCCAGGTCAGGACTGGGATTCACAATTGGTCCAGGCATTCCAAGTACACAAGCAGCCCACCACCAGCACAATAAATAATGACTGTCAACAAATAGCAGCCCCTCTGGCCAGCGCCGATTCAGACCTAAGCGCCGCCTGAGGCGGCTCCTGCAATGCCGCCCCCCCTCGCTGACTTACTTGTCGGGAGGGGAGGCAGGAACACTAATGCGGAGAGCGCAATTGCGCTCTCACGCATTAGTAAAGCCGAATTTCCGGTTTAAAAACCGGAAATTCGGCTCTTAAAGGTGCAGGAGCGGCTTTTTGCCGCCCCTGGAAACCGCTTCGGCGTTGCCGCCTGAGGCGAGCGTCTCAGCTCGCCTCATTGGCGGCGCGCCCCTGCCTCTGGCATTTGCCAGAACTCACAGATTGCCAGCCCGGCCTGCCCCCTTCCTTGTAACCCAGGAAAGCCTTATCCCCTGTTTATTGCTGAATAATATTGTGCTCCTTCCAGAGTGTGGGTGTGTGCTCTGTGAAGCCAGCAGGGTAGAAGTAATTATAGATAACCAATCAGGCCTGCAATGTTATTAAAGCCAAACCAGCAGTGTTAATAGTTACAGAATTGTGTGGGAGCTGTTTTCTCTCTTTTTCACAAGTTCTTATATTCTTACCCTGGCATTATGTGCAATGTGGTATTACTGCAGCCGTTATAAGTATGGACAGGTCAGGGAAGAGGGAAGGAGAGGAAGAAAGGAGTGGATCCATCGGCAAAACTACATTCAAATGAGACATATGGAGACTGCCCAGGGATTAAAGGGACCTGTATCAACATCTACCTCCTCAAATCAGAAAGTGGAAAATATGTTCAACATCATTTTAATTAAAATATATATAAATAAATATATTTGTTACGTTTTTTATTAAACAAAGCAAATGGGGAATGGATTCTTTTTACACTTCCTTATAAAATCATTGTGGGAGGAGAGGTAATCATCTCAGCTTTTGTGTGCAAGTCCTTCTGTACAAGCAGTCCAGGGTGTTAACTGCATCTGTAATTGTGTTTTGCATAAGAACCACTTTGTATATGGAACACTGTCCATTCTTTAGTGTGCACCTTGCCAGAGTCTCTTCACACCCCCCCCCCAGGATAGAAGCGACCGCTATGCCGCTCTGACACTTCTGTAACCCTCTGCCTTCTCACTTCCAACTCCTGTGTGACCCCTGTTCCACCATGGTTTACCACCTCAAGTTCCTTGGCCGCAAGGCACCTTTTCCCTAGCCACTCCCAAGTGCAGAGGCTCAAGGCCTGCCTGACAAATCTTCTGGTAATGCAGCTGCTGCGCTATCATCAACTGGTTGACGCAGCCCGCATCCTCCAACCGATGGCTTGTGCTACCCCTAACTGGTGTATCCCAAGTCACCATTATTTTGCCAGGAAGGCTGTCCCTGCCCTCCACCAGTATGTGGTAGACAATGTGTCTCTGTCGTTGGATCGTGTTATCGGCAGCAGGTTGCACTGTACCATGGACAGATGGACCAGCAGGTATGGGCAGGGGAGGTAGATATCATATATTGCACCCTTGGACACTCTAAATGCTGGGGAGAGTGCAAGCAGGGGCACTCCCCTCAGGCTAGAGGTGCCTCCTCATGAGGTAAAGGGCAAACCCCACACAGTGAGTTCCTCCTCTACTTTCTCCTCCTCTTCTGCCACACACCCCCAGGGCAAGCCACCCCTGTAACAAGCAGTGCCAGTCAGCAGCATTGAGGGCAAATAAGGTCTTGAGCTGTATTAAAAGGGGCATTGATTCACAGGAGGAGGGGGTTATTATTTCACTGATATAGGAATTTTTTGCATATGATTGCCTGTGAACTGGGGCGAGTCTCTTTGGCTTAATTAAGGCAGTAATCATATGTGGACTCCCGATCGATGAATACTTTAGGGTACAGAGAAGGGCAACTAAGCTGGTAAAAGGTATGGAAAATCTTAGCTATGAGGAAAGACTGGCCAAGTTGGGGTTGTTTGCGCTGGAGAAAAGGCGCTTAAGGGGTGATATATTAACTATGTATAAATATATAACTGGATTGTATAATAACCTCTCTGGTGCTTTATTTACCAGTAGGTCATTCAAGCTAACAAGAGGGCACTCATTCAGATTAGAAAATAGGAGGTTCTAATAAAACCTTTACAAAAAAGATGATTCTGTCTAAATATTCGTAAGGGATTTTTTACAGTGAGAGCTGTGAAGTTGTGGAATTCTCTCCACATTTAAGAAGAGGTTGGATAGCTTTTTAGCAAACAAGGGAATACAGGGCTATGGAAGGTAGCTTGATCCAGGGACATCTCAACACCAGTATGATGTTGAGATGTCTATGGCTAGCAATAAGGGTCACAAACCAAACACTGGTCACTACAGTTCAAAATAGCCATCATGCCATAGATAAGATAAACTGAACATGATTTTTTAGTGGGAGTTTGACATCATGGTCTTTCTCAAAGCCAACCGCTTACAGCTGTGTAAGATCTGTGAAGGCCTAATGTACTATATGAAGCATCAGTTGAATGCCCTAGTGCTGACCTGTAAACAAATGCAGTCAAATAAGACTATAAGTGCTGTCAGATTTTCATTCACATAATCATAACACATCGGGGGCCCATTCATTAAGTTCGAGTGAAGGAATAGAAGAAAAAAAACTTCGAATTTCGAAGTGTTTTTTTGGCTACTTCGACCATCAAATGGGCTACTTCGACCTTCGACTACGACTTCGACTTCGAATCGAACAATTCGAACTAAAAATCTTTCGATTATTTGAACATTCGATAGTCGAAGTACTGTCTCTTTAAGAAAAAACTTCGACCCCCTAGTTCGCCACCTAAAAGCTACCAAACTCAATGTTAGCCTATGTGGAAGGTCCCCATAGGCTTGGCAAACTTTTTTTGGTCGAAGGATAATCCTTCGATTGTTGGATTAAAATCGTTTGAAGGATTTAATCGTTCGATCGAAGTATTTGCGCAAAATCCTTCAACTTCGATATTCGAAGTCGAAGGATTTTCATTCCCCAGTCGAATATCGAGGGTTAATTAACCTTTGATATTCGACCCTTGATGAATTTGCCCCATCATGTTACATTCCACCTGTGTTCAGTGGTTGGAATGCGCCTGTGTCAGACAGGCCTGGAAAAAAGACTATGCTGTGTTTCAGCTTGCACTCCCCTGCGGTGGAAGCAGGAAAATTAAGCGCAGGGGAACACAGAGCAAAGGTTAGATTGTAACCTGTGGTGCAAATTGCAAGAAGTTTCCATTGTTTCAAATATTAGGAATAGCTTTGCTTTAATACCTGCATCAAGTTAGGCTGGTGATGACATTTTCTTTAGGTCAGAAGTTATATGATGACACCTAGTGGGCATTGTGAGATATTGAAATAACAGCCAAAGATAAATATGTATATATAAATGTGTTCTCACTTCAAACATTTTTAGATGATAAAGAAGAAAATGTATTGCACAGCTTTTTATGAAACCAAAAACAAAGAGTGAGGGGGAAACAAAGCAGGAAGGCTTCTCATTGGTGGATTGTCTTGTATCAGTTGGGTGGCTGGCATATTATCATTTAATTATCCGTAAGTCTAATACTGTTACTTTAAAAATAGATTGCTATTGTTTCTGGAATATAACTCCCATTATACTTTAACCTCATTCTTTCCGGCTTCATAATAAGAAGTTGTAGTACAGCAACGCTGCTGTAGAATGCTGTTTTCTTATGGACGCAGACCCGTGCTGCTGGGTCAATACAGAACATATGGTCACAGTTTAGCCACATCCAAACTGGGAACAACAGAGAAAGTTGGTGATTGCAAACACACTGCACAGCTCTGCAGCTCAGAAAATACAACAAGAAAATTATGGATTAAGATCGAGCAAGAATCCTTCGTGACCTTCCTTTGGGCCAGCCTGTGGCTACGAGCCACAAATAGGATATTTAGAGTTCAATCAGTCAGTAAACTGAAATACACGTTAAACATCTGGGACTTACTCGTTAAACCTGGCAAATGGATAAATGCTCCCGCCCTCCACAGTCCAGTTTTTGGCAACCCTACTGTATGTTCATCCCCAGGTTGGACTTGGATAATTATAAAGGATGGCAGAGGCAGCGACATTCACCGGTAACCAACTTAAAACAATAGAGGAAATAATCACCAACCATGCTATTTCAAACTTAGATAGATTCAAACAAAAATACAGATTAATGGAGGGCACTCCAAACATGACTACAAAGGAGTATATTTTTTTTTTTCAATAATGTTTTTATTTATTTATATGCGTTACATGTTAAATGGCATATTGCAGGTAAAATAATGTAAATAACAACAAAAAAAAAAAAAACAAAAAAAAAAAAACAAAAACAAGTATAACAAAATAAATGTCAAGTGAGGTAGTAGAGTTGTGACTTCACATGTCATGGTTAGGTAAAGATATTAAGTATTACCAAAATGACCAACAATTGTATCTTTGGTTCCCTTATTCAATCATATCATACAGCCGTATTCTACTTTCATGTAGGTGGCATTACTAAATTATAAATCGGTACTTTGCAGGTTTGATGGTTGACTCGATAATATTCTATTGAGACGGTGACTCCTGGGGGGTTCTGTTAAGCTTTGACTTACTGAGGTGATGAACAGTTGTTCAGCCTCCTGGACAGATGCAGATCCGCATAGCAGTTCAGTTTCGTACCAGGTAGTGTGTTGAAAAGTCTGTATTGTTAGTTGTCTGGTGGTTGGTGGTAGTGTGTCTATGTATGTTGACCATGTGTTAATAAATTTTTCCGTGTGTTTTTCTTTGTCTGTGAGGGTTTCAATCCAATCCATATGGAAAATGTGTTGCAGCTTTTGTAAAACTAGAGATATGGGTGGGGGGGATTGAGATAGCCAGTTGTGGAGTATGGCCTTTCTGGCTGCTGCGGCTAAGCGTTCAGCTAGGATTTTTCCTGGTTTGGGGGATTGTATGTCTGACGGGAATTTGCTGAATATGGCCCATGCGGCTGTGATGGGCATCTTTTTTCCGGATATAGTTTCCCAATAGCTGGCGATTTCCTCCCAGAATATTTTGATTTGTGGACAAGACCATAAACAATGAATTAAATCTGCTTTGTCAGCACCACATTTTAAGCATCTGTCCGAGGTGGCAGTTCCGATGTGGAATCTTCAAAGGAGTATATTATATTACCATTCCTCTTAAATAGAATGTAAGTGAGGTGCAATTATCCCAAAGGGTACACCCACAGTAAGTACCCAAAAACTCAAATAGAAAATGTATTGAGCATGCACACTCTAAATAAAAATTTTTTACAAACAACTGGAGGTATGAGAAAAAACATTTTATATTTCAAATATTAAAACATACATCGAAAACATTTTTGCAAAGCAAAAAGGAAAACACCACATGAAATGGATACACTTGCCAAGGATGAGAATGCCCCAACGTTTTAGCACTTAGCCTTTGTCAAGGGGAATTCCAGGGGTGAAAGTTCTGGTGCAATTTGAAAAAATTCAAATAAAAGAAAACAAAATTCCAAGCAACTTTCCAATATACATTTATAACAAATGACCAGTGCTTTAAAAGTTATTTGGAAAAACAAAAGCTATTGAAAGCAGCATTTGCTTAACTCCTGGTTGTCACTTTTTTTAAAAAAAACAATGTTGCAAAAGTATTAGTTCCCCAGCAAAGACAGGTCTGTTAATCATCTGCCTTATCTTACATTGTATCAACAGACTGAGCTGTCAGGGCAGAGAATAGAAAGGGACAAACACTGCTTTCAATAGCATTACAAATACAAATAACTTAAAAAACATAGAACATTTGTAATGAATTAAGTTTCTTAAATGTATGTTTTCTTATATTAGGCAAAAAGATTTTTTTGGGTTGACAAAAGGATCCAATGGATCCAATGCAGTGCTGAAGTCCGCTTGTCCACAGTCTCAAAGATGCAGTATAGTGCAGAGATGCGCTCCTTTGCCGGCATATGAGATGTAGTGCTGCCTATTCGGAGCTGCTGCTGGATCAGACGATGGCGGCGTCTCTGCACGAAGGCTGGTTCAGGAAACAAGGTAACAAGGTTTTCAGGAACAAGGCATTCAAGGTTTTCAAGGTTTAGGTCGGCAGATCAGGAACAAACAGAATACATTCAATGACTCAGGCTACATTCAATGACTCAATGATGATATACTCGTATTTAAACAATGAATATGTGAGTAGTTCCACATAAGTTATATAAGCCATCTGTTTTGGATGTACTACTATCTAGGCCCCTGGGAACTACCTTTTTTAGCAGTAATCAGCGCACCCAATCCCATATTATTCCCTTTAAGGAGTCCAAGTGTCCCTTATTGCTCATCTAACAAGCACTTGCATCTGGGGAATGATGTATTGTGATTCCTGCGTCTGACTGAAGTGCAGGCCAGTGCTATCCATAAGGCAAACAGTAAGGAAAGCGTATGCGGCCTGTATTTCATACTCATCGCTATATTCTCTTCAGAGGTGCTGTGTTTCAGCAAATTCTGAAAACAGTGACAAAGTGCAAAAAAGGCAGAATTTTGCCCATTTTCTGCACTTTGCAAAGTGCCTAGCACCCCTCATTTCTTTATTGCCTACATCTATTCAAGTGCATCTGCTTGCAGGTAGTTCTGTTACATTTCTTGGGGTGTCTGCAGGAACCCACCAATGAGATCATTGCCCTGGTACCTTTAAAAGGGCTTGGTTGATATTCTAGTATTAAAATACAAATTATATAACTAGGACAAGTATCAATTGTGATGTTAATCACGTGCCATCAGAAAATCAATAAATTAATAAATAAGATAACCACATTTGGAAGAGCACTAGCAGTTTAACTTTAATAACCTATTGGTGTATTTTGAATTTCTGATTTACCAACAGCCTGAAGCTGCATTCAGAAAAGCACTAGCACTTTAGTCTGTCATTTAAATAGTGTAAAATATTAGTGGTCATCTTATTCATTAATTTATTGATTTTCTAATGGCACGTGATTAACGTTGCAATTGATACTTGTCTCAGTTATATAATATGAATGAAATTAGCACTGCCACTTTAACTCAATTAATTGTATTATATAATTATAACAATCAATTACAATGATTAATGAATTTCACTAATGATGACACAGAATGAATTTAAGTTCTCAATTTTTGAAAGATATTAATTCACACACAGGGGTTTTTCAGTGACCTCAATGCTGAGTGTGTAAAGCAAGAAGGAAAGTGGGTTGCTCTGTCTACTGCCATTCCTAATGTGGATAGGGTTCCCCATATCCCCATTCATCTTCAGATAATCTGAGGGCATTAAATACAGTAAATTAATGGCTTGTAAAAAAGGGCCTTTGAACCCAAACTGCTGGAAAAGCTCAGTTGTGTAGCCCAGTCTAGCCTGTCAAAGACTTTCTTGAGACTCTCCCTTCCAATAAGCCCATCTGGCTAAATTAATCTGGCAAGGCACTATTGAGACATGCTATAGGCCTGTTATTTCCACATAGAGTGGGATCCTTCCCTTTCTTGGGTAATGCAGTTATAAAGGATGACAGAATAGAGTCTGGGATTGGTTTCATACCTTGTAAGAAGTTATTGAATATGTATGCTAAGACTGGTGAAAAAAAGTCTTGAAAAATGTAGTATGCATTAGAAAAACCCATCAGGTTCTGGAGCTTTGTGGAGGGGGAGACTCCTCGATAGTAACTTCCTCAATAAGTTCCTCACTTAAATTCATTCTCTGATAAGGTACATAGGCTGCAACCTTCGAGGAACTGGGTTAGCTGGTGGCTTTAAATTTTATTTACTTTAAGATCAAGGTTCTCTTTCTAGGGCTGTACAAATCCTTAGCGTTCAGAGAAACCAAGTGAATCATTGTATTTCAGGGTTATAGGTGGCAAAACTATAAGGCTTATTCGTTAGTACAGATGTGGTCAGAGTGAAGGAGTTTTGCCCCCTGGTGATAACCAAACATAACATAGGTACCCCACAAATAATCATTTTGTTCCAGTTATATTCCTAGCAAAAAAAAGCCAGGGGTTAGGACATAACAACCCAAAACAATGTCCAGAATCTATGGGTTGAAGTAGGAGGTAGTGATTGTATAAAAATTGGTAAGAAGCCAGACAGCAGGATTATGTGTAAAGGAAAGGCCTTTAAGTGTGTAGTCACTGTCAAGTGCAAGTGAGTTGTTCCCCTGGATACTTGGGAGACAATTTACTAACATTCTTGGGGGTTTTTATCTCTAAAACTAAAAAAATCATGCTTTATGTAAAAATTTTGTGCACACATTTTAAATGTGTGTGCGTAGTTTTCCAAAAAGGTGTGCTCAGATGAGAGTGTATGCAAAATTTTGTGTTTTTAAAACAAAATTCTTAGTTTTCATCCAATTAGTTGTGTGCTTTGTCATATTTCTGTGCACACACGTGAGCTTAGAAGAAACATTGTCGTCAGGACAGTCCAAATCAGACTGAAGACAGACTTGGTAGTTAATGCCACATGGGGATAGAATGTGGAAAAAGCAGAGCTGTTGCAAATTGATTAAAAGCCCTTTCATGTAGGTGAGTTGGATTGATGCGAGGATATAGGAGATCGCTGGAACTGGTGAGGGATCATCGTTTGCTATTCTGGAGACAGTCTCAGTGACTGTGTTTTAGTTCTCTCCTTGGTCATCTGTATTGGCAGTAGTCCCAGGGTGCTGAGACACTTGTTGTCCTTGTGGGAATCTGAAAGGATGTGTTGTTGAACTTGAAGGAGACAATTCATTTAAAGGGGAAGCCTAGGAGGTGTTATGTAGTTGTGTTATAGGCTTCAGCTCTCTCTTTTAAGCCAGCGTAATGGGAAAGATGTCATTATAAATTTGCAGCATTGCCCCCTTGAAAGTCTACAGATGGTAGATGTATCCAATTAGTACCTTTTCCTTGTTTTCTAAAAAGTGGCAGCATACTAAAAATAGTCTCTATTTTATCAACCCTCTGGCCCAATGAGTTCAAATGTGTCTTGAATTCCTGGACTGCATATTTAACAGCCCTTGCAATGGCTGAGGAAATAGAGTTATGTGTTGGGGCTGACAGTTGTTGTGCAAGGATGTCTGCAGTTACTGGTAGTGAGGCTTTTGGGTCATCTGCTGGGTAAGTAGAGGATATAGGATGATGATCTGTGGTGTGTGGCCTGAAGGGAGAGCTTGTCTCTGAAGAGCACTCCAGTTTGTCACTGCCATATTGACACAGGAACAGGGACATTGTGCTGGTTGCTTTTTGGATCCTTTTTCCTTTTCTTTTCCATGTGTTCACACCACTGTGGAGCATTCCCCATTCAGATGCGAGCAGTTTGTGGCTATTTATGAGGGGTGCCTTTGGCCTTTCGCTGCAGAGCTCAGGAATCATGACATGCATGTGCTCCCACACCCCATTGTTACATTTTAAGTTCACTTAGTACATCTTACAGAACTTTTCCAAATAAAGAAAACAAATTTGCCTGCTCTGCTTCCTAATTGTTAGTCTGTCTCTATGAAAACAATTTCTATCAACAAAACCAAGATTAGATTAGATCAGATCCTTAAGAAATTGTATCTCTTAGCAAAGAAAGGCACAAATCAGCAGTTTCATGAAAAGATGATAAACATTCTATGTATAGCCAACAGATAAGTCATTTATATTAAGTGATAAAATTCTTTTATTTCACCTTCATTTATTTATTTTTGCAGAATATGCAAAAATGAAAGCTATACAAACTGTCTATTAGAGGGACAGCAAGAAATGTGTTTATATCCTAAACATGCAGGAAATGTTCATAAAATTGTCTTTTTTTTTTAGCAAACAGTACATTTAGCAAACTTTAGAGATCCCTTTTTAAGGTACATGGATAAGAAAATTATATGGATGTCATCAACATCATTAACATAATCAACGCATTATATGCTACTGTGCAGATAATTATTTATTTTATTATTAATTTTAAATTATTATTCATTTTATTAATTTATCTGACAGCAGTTTAAAGTTACTTTTATCCAGTTCTGCATCTTAAACTGTTAATTTGTTCATTTCCATGCTATTTATTGCTGAAACAAACGAAAAGATTGCGGAGCATGTCGGTCACTGAATCTTTAAAATCTTCATTTATTTGAAATTGTTAAAAACATGAATGACAATGACATGTTCCCCTACGCTTGACGCGTTTCATGGCGTCTCGCCACTTCCTCAGAAGCATAAGGTATGCTAACCCCCATGTTGGTTAATATAGCACCTCAACAAGCAGACACACCCATGGAAACGCCCATAAAAACATTAACCCCAGAAGGTTTATACATCAATAAGTTAACCCCAAAAAATACCAAAACCGACAAAAATATATATAATAAGTCACATACACCCATCTTAACAAATGCTGGACAAATTGAGTGTTACAAATTTGCTACTATAAAAATAAGAGAGGAGATATAATATACAATGTTTGATAATGGTTATGTAGTATCTTACGTTTAAAGCATCTCGATGTAGCAATTTGGAGCTGTCTGACATGTTCTTAAAGGGGTGATTTTAGACAAATAGCGTGTTATGGATATTACATATTATAATCTCAAAATAATCTCAAAATAACAATAGATAAATATATACTATGTACTGTACAAATATAGACACGCTAGGGAATGCACTAATTGCAGAAACAAGCAAGTTCCCACTCTCTGTTTAGCCCTCCATAATTTTCAGTGGTTTTCAACTGGTATATCCAGTAAGCCTCGAGGCGACATAATTTTTGATCTAAATCACCCTTTCTCATATCTTTTCGTGGTCTGTCTATAATTTGAAAAGTTACACATGATGCGCCCTGATGCTTATCAATTAGATGCTTCGCTATAGCTGACTTAGTATCCAAACGTTCCACAGCAGACATATGTTCTGACACCCGAATGCTAGCTGTCCTGATAGTCTTCCCTACATATTGGGATCCACAGCTGCAGGTTGCCATATATATAACTCCTTTTAAAATATTGTTTGATTTTAAACTCTGCGCCAGTTACAGTGCTGTGAAACGTTTTGGATACTTGCATGAGTGTACATGTTTTACATCTAGTGCGTCCACACCTATAGGAACCTTTGTATTTCAGCCAGGCACTCTCATCACTCTGTGCTTTGGTGGTATACAGACTTTTGGATATGTGTGCTGCTACATTTTTGCCTCTCCTATAGACAAAAGATGGTGCACTTTCCAGGATCTTTCCTAGAATCGGATCCTGGAGTAAAATACTCCAATGTTTTTTGATGCTGCCTTGAATATGGTACGCATCACGACTATATGTTGTGCAGAAGCGAACACCAGATTTTCCCTCATTCTTGGCTATTTTGGATCTAGAATGTTTCTCAAATTTGGGGTTCTGTTCTAAAAGTTTATTGCGGTCAGCTCTGACTGCCCTCTCGTAGGCTGTTGTTATCTTCCACCTTGTAGCCCCTTTCAACAAAGCGATCCCACAACATCATTGCTTGTTCGTTAAAGGTATCCCAAGTGGAACATATGCGGCGGAGCCGCAGAAATTGTCCCACGGGGATACCCCTAACACAGGAACCCGGATGAAAACTCTGTGCATGTAGCAATGTGTTGCGGGTTATGGGCTTGCGAAAGAGGGTAGAGGTGATCCTATCCCCTTGTGCCTGAAAAATGATGTCTAGGAACGGGATATCAGAGACATGCGTCTCATGGGTGAATTGTAAACACTTGACCGCGCTATTACAGTAATTGATGAAGGATGACAAGGAAGCTTCGTCCCCTTCCCATACTCCTATGCAGTCATCGATATATCTGTAAAAACATATGATCTGGTGTTTAAAGGGGTTCTGATCACTGAAGATGAAGGTTCTCTCCCACCAACCCATGACCAAATTGGCATAGGTGGGTGAGAAAGATGCCCCCATGGCGGCTCCACGTAGTTGCAAGTAAAACTGCCCATCAAATAGAAAATAGTTTGTATGCAACAGGAAATCTATCCCTTCCATGATGAACTCATTCTGTATCTGGAGAAACAGATTTGTAGTTGCCAACCAAAATTTGATTGAATTTAGGCCCAAATCGTGGTCTATGGAGGAGTATAATGACGTTACATCCATGGAAAACCACCTATATGTGTCTTTCCACCTTAAGCCAGAAATTTTGTTGATACACATAGTAGTATCCCTCAAATAGGTGGGGAGTGCAAGAACCAGGGGTAACAATAGATTGTCCACATATTTAGAAAAGTTCTCGGTTAAAGAACCGATACTAGCCACTATAGGGCGCCCTTTCACATTGACTAAAGATTTATGGACTTTGGGAAGTACGTGAAAAATCCGTATAACTGGATTTACACACTGTATGTACTCAAATTCTCTCTTGGTTATGATGCCCATATTTAATGCAGATGACAAAAGGGTGAACATTTTATTTTGAAAAATTATGGTAGGGTCCGCATCCAAAAGTCTATAAGTTTCTTTATCTGATAATTGGCGCATAATTTCTGATTCATAAACTGAGGCATCCAAAACAACAACAGACCCACCCTTATCTGCATTTTTTATTACAATGCTTTTGTTATCGGCCAAAGTTTTTAGAGCCTTATACTCGCCTCTATCTAGGTTGTTACATTTAGAGGATTTCGTCTGTTGTTGTTTTAAACCCACAGCTTCTATATCTTGACGTACCAATCTTTGAAAAAGATCTATGATATTATTTTTTGACTGTACTGGGTAAAAATTGGAACGTTTCCTAAGATCGGTGTGTGTAATGGGGGGTTCTTCAGAGTCACAGGCAGCATTTTCCCTCAGTAAGTCTTCCAAATTAACTAGAGTACATTCGTCGATAAAATTAAAATTAGAATTTAAACTAGTAGAAATTGCTGTCTGTGACTCTGTACTGCTAGTACCACCATCTATACAATGTACATCATTAACCACACTATTTAAATTTGTTACTTCAGTAATAGACTCAACATATGACTCTTCACATTCCTGAATATTAACAGCGAAATGTCTTTTTAAGGTCAACATTCTAACAAATTTGTTAAGGTCTATTAACATAGAGAAAGTGTCACTCGCTGCATCTGGTACATAGTTCAACCCCCGTGAGAGTAAAGAACGTTCCTTTGCCGACAAAACATATGAGGACAAATTAATGACATTATCCTTAGCATGATTAGAGATATTACCCGAAACTTGTAAATCTGGAGTAATCTGTCCATGGACGGAATCCGACCCCAATGCATTCGATGAAAAATGGTTTCCCAAAACA